>NC_133465.1:63341181-63656191 GCF_048565385.1 Saimiri boliviensis | reverse complement strand
TGGGGCGGGAAAGGCATTGCCCGAGAGCCAGGCTATCAGATGCTGTTAGTGGGAGGGTGTGGAAAACTGGGGAGAACAATCAACTCTATCTATACTCCCTCCTGGAAATTCAAGCCAGGTTTGGTTCCTCATGCCTGTGCCTGTGGTCCCAGCTACCCAGGAGGCTAAGGTGGGAGGGTTGCCTGAGCCCAGGAGTAGGAGGCTGCAGTGAGCTGTAATCATGCCACTGCACTGCAGCCTGAGCAACAGAGAAAGACCCCATTTCTTAAAAATAACAACAACAACAAAAGGCCGGGCATGGTGGCTCACGCCTCTAATCCCAGCACTTTGGGAGGCGGAGGTGGGCAGATCACCTGAGGTCAGGAGTTTGAGATCAGCCTGACCAACATAGAGAGACCCCATCTCTACTAAAAATACAAAATTAGCCAGGTGTGGTGGCAGGCACATGCCTGTAATGCCAGCTACTTGGGAGGCTGAGGCAGGAGAATTGCTTGAACCCAGGAGGCAGAGGTTGCAGTGAGCCAAGTTTGTGCCATTGCACTCCGGCCTTGGGGATAAAGTGAGACTCTGTCTCAAAAAAGAAAAAAAAAAAGACATTGAGTGTGCTTCCTCATTCTGCTCTGTTTTATCATAAGATTCCCACCTTCTAACATACAATTCACCTACTTCTTGTGCCTGTGTGTGTGTTCACGATAGAACACAGTAAGCCCCATGAAGGTGGGAAGTATTGTCTGTTTTGTTGTCTAATGTATCCTAAGCACTTAGATCAGGCTTGGAACGTAAACCGAAGCCAATACATATTTGTTGAATGAATGAATGAATGAATGATCCTAGCTGCGGCACCGCCACCAAAGTCCTCATCATGGTCTGTGGTTCATTTTGTGTAGAAAAAGCTGCATCTATCCCCTGTACTCTAGCGTGGTGAACAGAAGCCTCGTCACACTGCAAAAACAAACTCAATTCCCAGCCCTGGTTCGGAACTTCCGATGGTCTCAGGGGGTTGTAGGAAATTCTGAAAACAACCCTCTGAAAAATCCACTGTGATAGCAACGTTTTCCTCCCTCTGGCTGGCGACTAGAGGGGCCCCTGTCTATAAATTCAAACAATAGGGCATGCCAAGTCCCCAAAGCATCACTCCTGGAGCTAAAATAATAATCTCTTGTTTCTGGCAGGATTTTCTGGATACCACTTAGTTTCTCTTGGGCATGAAAGAACGGGCAGTCCCTGCCAAGTGTAACCACCATACCGAAAAGCTGGCCAAGGCTCTTAGCACCTTTCTTTCCGAGTCAGCTAATTGGTGGATTCAACTGGTGTTATGTGCCAGCCGTGGGCTTCTGTTAACCCTTTCAGTCCTCAGAAGCATAGATGTTGTTTCCCCTTGAATAGATGGGAAATTCTCACTTTTCCAAAGCTGAGGAGACAGAAGTGATGGCACAGAGCTTCAAGGTCAATCCTGTGACTCCAAGGCCAGTGCTCTTTATACCACCTCATTTGGCTGGAAGATTCTAGAATTTCTAAAACTGAACTTGCCCAGGGGGTGGTCAGAACAGTTCTGGGCCCTGGGGACTGGTGGTGATGTGTGCGCGTCTGTGTGATCTTCCACAACCCCCGATCTGGCTTTTTGCATATACTTACCTTGTGTGCTCTGAGCTTTCCAGGACTCCAGGCTCTGAATATAAAGGCAGTGCTAAGGTCCTGAAGGTGGTGGTGGGGGTGTGAACAAGAGCACAGGTGAGGGGCAGAGGCTGGCTTGATAACACGGCCTTGACTGGGAACCACTGCCCTATGGACGTGGACCCATCAACATCATCATCATCATCATCATCATCGCCTGTGATATTGTCATGTCATCTACATTGGGTTTTGCCCATGGTTCCTGGCTCATGACTCCCATAACCATTGTTAAACTGTCGGGGGGCTTTAGGCCTCAGAAGCAGGCCTCGAAAACCAGAATCTATCTCTCTGAACTTCTCTTGCCCTCCTTTTACCTGGCCAAGGCAAGACTCCAATCTTCCCCAGCTTTCTGTCTTAGAGCCAGCAGTAAAGAGATTCTCTGACCTTCCTCGTCTGATTAGAAGGCATATGAGAAGGGGTCCTGCCCCAAACCCTGGAGGAAGGATTGCTGCACAGAGAGGTCAAGAAGAATCTGAATAGACAAGTCTCGATGGGTTTCCTGACTCAGTCTATCAGTACTGAGATCACACCCTTTTGTTGAGTCACATTTCTATATGGTTGTCCATTCTGCCTATGCAGTGAAGTCTCCACAGAGGGCCCAGGAGGACAGAGTCTGGGGAGCTTCTGGATATTTGAGCATGTGGAGGTTTCAGGAAGGTGTTTATCCAAGGAGGACATGGAAGCTTCTTGTCCTCATATCTCAACCCGTGCGTACATCACCTCTATCCTTTGTCTATCCTTTAAAATATAGCAGTAAATGTGTTGTTTCCCTGAGTTCTGTGAGCTGCTCTAGCAGATTGATTGAACCCTAGAAGAGGGCTGTGGGAACCCAAGTTACACTCAGCAGGTCAGAGGCCCGGGTGAGACAACCCAGGGCTTGTGATGGGCATTGGAAATGTGGTGGTGGGGGGGCACTCTTGTGGGACCAAGCCCCCAACCTGTGATCTGATGCTATTTCTGCGTAGATGGTGTTGGGATTGTATTGGGATGGGAGGACACCTGATGTTCCCTGCAGAATTGATTGCTTGCTTGATGTGTGGGGGAAAAACTCATGTGTTTGATCACAGATGTCTTTCGTGTTGATTGTGATAGGAGAAGAGAAGAAAAGCAGCTTGAGTTTTTTCCACACAGACCATCACGACACTATTACTAATAATATTTATTGAGCATCTGCTGCACACCAGGCATCCATGAAAAAACCCATAGTGTAGAGAGTAGGATGAGCTGCGTTTTGCAGCAAAGGCAACTGAGGCACAGTTCAGGATCCTGCTTAAGGATAGCCATTCAGTCAGTGTCAGAGCTGGGCTAGGGCTCAGCTGGCAGAAGCCAGAACCCTGAATCATAATCTCTATGCTATATAATATCTGGAGAATGTAGATATTATGCTTTCAATGAAAATGCTACATTTATTGAGTGCTCCAGGCTCACCCATTCAGAGTTAGAGAAGGGAACAGGAGGGCAGGGTGCCAGGGGAGTCAGGATCAGAGAGGCCTTGACCTCCCCTGGATGGGGGCTGGGGGGAGTGATACCAGCGGTTGTATTAAAATGCAAATTTCTGCCTTGCTTGCTGGTTTATCATCTGACTCGTTATACAATTTGCCAGTTATAGAAGAAAAATTACCATAATATGGCCCTAGGGAATGGTTGTAAAAAGGAGACCAAACGTTACTTATCGGCCGTTCCACTACAATTATCTTCCACGTTTGTTCTTTCTCTCCCTGGAAAAATGAAACCATCAGTGCCAGCGACAGGGTGCTGATCAGGCGGAGGGAGCACGCGGGGGCACAGAGGTTTCGTGTTTGCTCAGCTTCCTCCCTTCTGGGCTCTCTCCACCTGGCCCCCAGGCCCACCGCTGTCTCTTCCCGGAGCAGCTCCCTTTGCTGAGCAGGCTGCGTGGAGATTTTCCAATCAGGAAGAGGCATAGAGCCTGGGCAGATTAAGTTCAGCTGTCTCCTTCATCGTACTGGCCCAGGGCTGGGTGGGATCCTGTCTGCTGGGGGCTTGAGGTGGAGGTGGGACAATTCAGGAGGACCCAATGAGCATCCTTCCGCAGTCTCCGCAGGTGCTGGTCAGTTTCTCGACGCTCAGGCTGCAGGTAGCTGGGCTTCCGCAAGGGGGCAGGTGCTCTGTGGGGCACACCCCTGGATCCCCCCTGCCCTGGCAACAATTCATGCTCCTGAGATACCTTTCCAATGGGTATCGTCCCGCCTTCCCCTGCTCCCAGGCTCCTTGTGGGCAGGGGCTGAGTCTTCTTCAGCTTGATTCTCTCTGCATCTAGTCCAGTGCTTGCAACATCATAAGCAGGAAATAAACATTGGATGAATGAATGAAAGTGTCAGTCTGCAAAGTGTGCCTGTGTAGTTTCAGGTTATTCTAAAGTTGTCCTTCCCCTGGGCTGCCTTCTTTTAGCTCCAGCCTAAATCTTCTCCAAGCCCTACAGCCTCTGGCGGTTTCTTAGGCTTCTCTACTTAGCATATTAAAACAGTCAGGGGAGCAGGAATGATGCCCTCCCGGCTGCCCTTGCATACTGTTCAGATATTTACGGTTTTTTCAAACCGCTGGCTTCTCTATCATTCCTGTGCACTCCACCACAGACTGGGAACTTCCTTTGTCTTCATTCCTGGGGTTACCTGCTCCACAATTATTGATGCCACCGAATGAGGGGTAAACTTTCTGTGCTCCCCTGGGTTCAATTTACAAAGGACAGATTCTAAGCAATGCACTAGGCACTCTGCAACATGTCTAGCAGGGAACCCTCCAGCATCCAGTGTCCCGGACTCTCTGCCAAGAGAGTGAGGCATGGATTATTTGTTTTCACACTTTTTTTTTTTTTTTTTTTTTTTTTTTTTTTTTTTTTAGACAGAGTCTTGCTTTATCACCCAGGCTGGAGTTCAGTGGTGTGATCTCAGCTCACTGCAACCTCTGCCTCCCAGGTTCAAGTGATGCTCCTGCCTCAGTCTCCTGAGTAGATAGAATTACAGGCACCCGCCACCATGCCCGGCTAATTTTTCCATTTTTAGTAGAGATGGGGTTTTGCCATGTCAGCCAGGCTGGTCTTGAACTCCTGAGCTCAGGTGATCCACCCACCTCAGCCTCCCAAAGTGCTGGGATTAGAGGCATGAACCACCATGCCCAAGCGATTTCATGCAACTTCTTAACTCAAGCTGAAGGAGCTGCATGCTGGCATCTGGGGGTTAGATGGCTCAGAACGCACATTTCTAGTTTGATTTCTGACTGTCCACCCCCATTAGTGGCTAAAAATGTTAGCATTCACATTCTCGGTGGCAAGCCAATCTAGAAGCCTCATAGAGAAGGCAGCGCATTGTACCCCTAAGCTTTTTTTCTGAGGGAACAGGCATCTCCCCATGGCCAGAAGGCTTTTTCCAAGAGGAAGATGAGACTATGGAGTGAGAGGATACATGCCGTCCGGTGACCATCTCACAAGTGCCATCTCACAAGTGGTCAGCATGCAGCCCACCAGCCAAAGCCAGCCTGCCATCTTGTTTTTATAACTTGCAGAATAATTTGTTCAAAAACTTTTTTTCAAATGGTTGAAAAGCAATCAAAAGAATATTATTCTATGACATGTGAAAATGATATCAAATTCATATTTCAGTGTCCATAAATAAAGTTTTATTGGAACACAGCCACGCTCATTCATGTACATATTGTTGAGGGCTGCTTTGGCACTGCCGAAGCACAGCTGAGAAGCTGTGACAAAGACGGTGGGCCTGCAGAGCCTGCACAATTTACCATCTGGTCCTTTACAGAAAACGTTTGCTGACCCCTGCTTTGGAGACAAAATCGTCCCTCTGCCCTCACCCCGTCTCCCGATGTGTCACCTGGACAAGCTGCACATCATGGGAAATTTTCTTGCCTTGTGGGTAGATTTTCTCCTACCTAAACTTACACTTTTCAAAATGAAGAGAAAGAGAGATATTGAAGGATGAAGCTGGGAGCTAGTAATTCCTGGAATTTCATATTTCTTGTGACCTGGTTGAAGTCATCCTAATTTCTCTCTGGGCCTCATCAGTCTCCCCCTGAAAAATAGGGCTGCTGGGAGTGCGGGGGGCGGGGGAGCCAGACGCACAGCCTAGTCAGTGTTCACCTTGGAGTCGGACCTCTGAGGACTGCCCTTCCTGACAGCGCTTCGTCTGTGCCTGCCTTGGTGTCCTTGCCCTGGTCAGATATGTCCCGATTTTTGTTTCTGATGACAGATATCATAACAACATGCATGTGTTTTTAAATATCCAATTAAAAGACATTTTATGGGAGGGCATGGAGACTCATGCCTGTAATCCCAGCACTTTGGGAGGCCAAAGCAGGTGGATCACGAGGTCAGGAGTTCAAGACCAGCCTGGCTAACATGGTGAAACCCCATCTCTACTAAAAATATCAAAAATTAGGCAGGCATGGTGATGGGCACCTGTAATCCCAGCTACTTGGGAGGCTGAGGCAGGAGAATCACTTGAACCCAGGAGGCAGAGGTTGCAGTGAGCCAAGACCGCACTCCAGACTGGGCAATAGAGCAAGACTCCATCTCAAAAAAAAAAATTATTTAGCACTTACTCTGGGCAAACGCTGCACTATACACTAAGGAAATGCAGGGCAATCAATAATACGAGGGCCCTGTGCACAGACAGCTTTAACACGCGATGCTATTATGTGCACACCCGTCACAGGACGAAGACTCAGACGGCTGAACACCCATTGCGGTATGCCCACCACTTCGCATTCACGATTCTCACACCCACCCCCTGCAAGAAGACAAAATTAGTTCCCTTTACAGAAGAGGTAACCAAGGCTCAGTACCCAAGCTTCCCTCATCTAGTGCTTGGTCTCCAGGTCTGTTGGGTCCAAAGCCCAAGTCTGTCCCACTGCAGATAGAGAGCGCAGCTTCTGCCTCAGGCAAAGAAAGATGGCGCTGCTGCTGCTCCCTGGACTCAGCTCAGCGGAGGAGAAAAAGAAGGGGGAGCTGGTTTATTTTAGGCAAATCTCCCCATTCATTCTTCGGGCCCACTCAAGGAAGAATTTCGTTATGCTCTTTGGTCCCCAGGGAGCTCTGCTTCACTTTCAGATGAACAGATGAGACCAAAGAAGTACCAGGGAATGTCCTTATTTCATTTCGCCTTGAATTACTCCCCGGTACATCTGGCTTCGTTGTTGGATTATAAAATCATTGGCTGCAGGGATTATCTCCCAGTCACCCTTAGATCCCCAAAACATGCCGGGTGCGCAGTGGCTCACCCCTGTAATCCCAGCACTTTGAGAGGCCAAGGCGGGCAGATCACCTGAGGTCAGGAGTTTGAGACCAGTCTGGCCACCATGGATAAACTCTACTAAGATACAAAAATTAGCTGGGGGTGGTGGCTTATGCCTGTAATCCCAGCTACTGGGGAGGTTGAGGCAGGAGAATCCCTTGAACCCGGGAGGAAGAGGCTGTAGTCAGCTGAGATTGCACCACTGCACTCCAGTCTGGGCGACAGAGCAAGACTCCATTCTCAAAAAAAAAAAAAAAAAAAAAAAAAAAAAAACTCCCCAAAAGACAAATATTAACTATCTACTGTATGCCAGGCCTTATGCTAGCTGTGGGACACAGTGCTTTGTATACGATAAGCGTTCACAGAATGCTTATTATGTAAATGAGTCTCTACTGATTAAGTTCATACCAATGCCAGGCTTTTTCTAGGAGCTTCCAGGAGATACTGGAGTCCTTAAAGAGGGAGGACATGGGTATTCAGGGAATCTGCATTTCTCTTTATATTCCATCCTGCATCTCTGTCCCGAAAGGGATGTTCCCTCCATCACTGGGTGGGCCAGTAGCGTCATTCTCAGAGTTACTTCTCCTCCAAAGGCCAGTTCTGAAAAGCCACGAAGGAGGTGAGGTTTCTCCTCCCATCTCTTTCTCCTGATCCTTTAGCCTGTCCTGGAATCTCGCTTTCACTGTAACCTCATTCCCATTTTCAGTTCTCATGGATTCTTATTTTTTAAGAGTCAAAAACCAAATGATCCCAAACAAGAAAGACTTCAAGTGATCTGCCATTTCCCTCCATGCAATCAGAAAACCCTGATTTTCAGGCACTGACAGTAGAGGAGGCGTGGCATGTCCAGGGAGTAATGGGGCTTCCTTCTCCTCCAGCCTCTGACAGCCTCCTTCCATGCTGGGTCTGTTGTGAAAGTCTCCAGGCTGGCTATCCGTCTTGAACCCTCTAGGCCCTGCATGGATGCTTGGAGGCTGAACATTTTGTCAAAACGATACTCAGTGTTGGGGAAACCAAAGGAAATCAAAACGGCTGCTGGAGCCAGGTGACCCAGCTTACGAGCAATGGGTGCCTCTCTGAAGCTCTAGGGCCCTCTTCCATCTTCCTCCCAGCATGGTCCAGGTGATGCCATCATGTTGACATCTACCATCAGGAGTCCAAACCTGGACAACTGTCCTCCTCCAGGTAAGGCCCAAGAGGAGAAGGCGAGAGGCTCATCTCCGTGTTCCAGTGTCCAGTCTGAGGTCACACGGCCTCCGTAGGCAATTGACAATGGGTGGCCTTGGCCTTCCACTGCAAGGGAGGAGGGGTGGGCTTCATACGTGTGACTCCGCCAGGACAGCATCTCAGAACATTCTCAAGTCAACGAAGCATCCATCCAAGAGGTGACCACAAGTGCAAAGTGGCCATTTTATAACTATGGCTTGACTCAAAAGTCTGGGGCAATGGACAGAGCCCCGAAGAGAACACATCTCCTTAATGTTCAAAGACCGTCCCCTGCCACCTCTGTCTCCAAAAGGTCTCTGTCTCCTCCTCTTTTCAGCTCACAAAATTGTCACAGTGCAGCTTGCTCCCCAAACACTGTCTTATCACTTCACAGGCAGACTCTGTGTTGCCGAACCCGAGAAGGGGTCTACGGTTCCCACGGCTACTTCTCCACGTCTCTTAAGAACGTCAAGAGAGTGTGTGAAATCACGAGCACCAAATTTTCGCAGCTGTACCCACACCCTGTGTTCCTGTCCCTTCTGGGTTCTATCCACTGATTTTTCTTGACCTTAGCGGTGTAGACTGAGTCACCCCACACTAGTCTTCGGGATTCATGGCAGTCTGCACGTGGACCTGGAAGGGTCTAAGTGCGTGTTACAAGGAGGCAAGAAAGACCAAAGAAGAGAAAAGGACCCGGGGCCCTCATTCTCCGCACTCCTGACACCTGGGGCCCACCCATTCTCTGTGGTGGGGGTGAGGGGCGTCCTGTGCCCAGTAGGATGCTGCCTCCTAGAGTGGCATCCCTGGCCTCTACCCACCAGATGCCAGCAGCATCCACCCTGAGTTGTGACAACCAAAAGTGTCTCCAGACGTTGTCCCCCAAATGTCATCCGGGGGACAAGATCACCCCCGGTTGAGAACTGATGAAAAGAAGAACAAACATGCTTAGAGGGTCTCATTTATTTAGAAATTATGACTGTGCCACGGAAGCTTCCTGCTAGCCCCCAGACCTCGACCTTGGGCTGTTCCACTCTACATCGGTCTCTTAGCCCTGCCCGCCTACACCGTACATGCACACACACACACCCCCCTCCCCAGGCAGGCTTCATGGCCCCCTGCCACCAAACTCCCAGAGGACAGCTCTCTCAGCACAAGCTCCGGAAAGTGTGGTGGGGAATGCTGATTACGGAATCAACAGGGTGAAGGGCAAGGGGGCCTGTCATGGAGGGGTGAGCAGGCTCGCCGGGGGCCATGACAGGGCAAAACTGTCGTATGTCCTCGTTCTGAGAGAGGCGGGGTGACAGAGTAGGAGGCAGGAGGCGGCTGCACTTGTTAGAAGTTAACATTGAAGCCCCGGCTTTATCTCCAACCCTCTGACAAATCGCCTATTTGATTAACTGTGAATCTCTTTGCCTTTTAAATGTTTGACTTTATAAGTGGCTGACTCTGGGTTAATGCATGTTGTTGTGTTTCTTTCCTTCCTGGGTTGGCTCTTTCCTGGCAAGGGGTGTGGGCAGTCAGAACCTTGTCCCCTGAAGGGCCCAAACACAAGTGTAAAAGGCAGGGCGGCCCTTCCAGCCTGTTCTGTTGGGTGAGAAAAGGCTCATAATAACATGCTAATTGAAAAGAGAAGGACTCAAAAGTGTATATAGTATAATCCTAACTGGGCTTTATAATGCAGACGCATAGATGTTCACACTCACACACACACACACACATGCACATGCACACGCACATGCGAAAAGTCTCAAGGAGTGGCCGTGTGCGGTGGTTCACGCCTGTAATCCCAGCACTTCGGGAGGCTGAGGCGGGTGGATCACGAGGTCAAGAGATCGAGACCATCCTGGCCAACATGGTGAAACCCCGTCTCTACTAAAAGTACAAAAAAATTAGCCGGGCATGGTTGTACGTGCCTGTAGTCCCAGCTACTCGGGAGGCTGAGGCAGGAGAACTGCTTGAAACCGGAAAACGGAAGTTGCAGTGAGTCGCTGTATCGCACCACTGCACTCCAGCCTGGCGACAGAGCAAGATTCTATCTCAAAAAAAAAAAAAAAGTCTCAAGTAGAATGCACCAAAATGTTCACAGCATTTGCCCCTAGCAGTGGAAAAACTGATTTTAGTATTATTCCTTATACTACTCCACATGCTTCAGGTATTCTGCAATCACTATGTATTAATTTTATAGCTTGAAAATAAAAACCATATTAAATGTTGTGTGTGTGTGTGTGTGTGTGTGTGTGTGTGTGTGCGTGTGAGACAGGGTCTCGCTTTGTTGCCCAGGCTGGAGTGCAGTGGTTCAGTCATCACCCACTGCGTCCTCAACCTCCTGGGCTCAAGCAATCCTCCCACCTCAGCCTTGCAAAGTTCTGGGATTACAGGCATGAGCCGCCATGCCCCGCCTAAATGCTCTTTATTTTGCATTGTTATTATTATTAGTGCCTGCAGAGGCTAAGAGGAATACTCATGTCTTTTCTGGAAGGGAATAATGGCACTAAGACAGCTGACCCTGGGATGGGGTGGGGCCAAAGGCAAGTCACATTGTCTGCAATCAAATGTCACAGGTCCATATTTCTGTGACCCCCGCCACCCCCCAGAAATGAGAGGGTGCCTGTCTTGGGTGATGTCTGATGTGTGTCTTTAGCCTCTGTTCATCTTTAGAGCTTAGTGCTCAGGGGTTGGAATAAAGTTAGCCCCCTGCAAAGCTGCGATCACTCCACCAGGGTCTCTGCTACTCCTGTAGCCGGCTGCTGGGAAAAGCCCCCCAGCCGTGACAGACAAATAGCAGAAGATCAGTAATGGCGGGGTAATGGCGCAATTTCACTGTTGAGAATGCAGCCCCGACGGTAAACGCTCCACGGTTGATTTGCAAGTCAGATTCCTCAGGGCACCTCTGAGTCCTTTGGCTTCTAAAGCGAGTCCCCTACTTCCTTCCAGGAGTGTTGGATGAAGGTCACTGCCAGGTCATCTCGGAGGGGCCAGTGAAGAGAGAGTTGGGCACTGGTCCACCCAAGTCCTTTGTGGCTGGCATTGGGCCCACCTGCGGGGGGAATAAGGTCAGAACGTCGTTCCCCGACTGAGGTGCAGCATCTCAGTGAGTCAGATGTGGGGTGGGGTGGGCTCCCACCTCCCACCCTGCTTCCCCCCTGGGCCCAGGTCCCCAATGAAAACTATTAATATTAAGAGATGCCAGAATAGAGTCGCTGTCTTCATAGCCTGCTAGGCCACTAACGTTAGATCCATGTAATTTGGGGTCCTCCTTAGGCCTTGGGCAGCCTCTTCTGGGGTCTCTGAGAACCTTCCAGAGCAGCAGGTTGCCCTGAAGGGATGGTTCCTGGGGCCTCACCATCCTGCTAGTTCTGAAGCATATGTGGTGGTGAGCAGGCTACAGGTGGTGCCCAGGGGGCAGGTGGGGAGGTCAGGAGGAGGCCCAGCCAGGGGCTCTATGCCCTCCATGCTGTACTCCCTAATGAACATTCTTCATGCCCACATGTTTTCAAATTCTACATAGATTTTAAAATATATATATATATATATATATATATATATATATATTTAAAATAATTGAAAAACTACCCATCCAGAATATGTCTCAATTCAAATCAACAAACATTTCTGGAAAAGCCACCACAATTATAAACACGCTGAGCACTGGGTGGGAATATGGGGGAGGTCTGAGATGGCAGAAAACAAAGGTCTCTGGCCTCTAGGAGCTTCCAGTCTTCAGGCTTAAGGAGCTACAGAAGTGTCCACATGAAGAGGGAGCAAGTCATCTGGAAAAATCCAGGAGGGCTTCCTGATGGAAGTGTCATTTTGAAGCACAAGTAAGGTTTCCATAAGTCCTGAAGCAAGCAAAGGTGGTTGCATTCCATGCACAATCCCAGCAGCATGGAAGCTGAGCCTGCCTGTTCACCTGCGGCGGTGGAAGGGGACCGCTCAGAGGATTCTCTAGGGCTGGTCCCAATTCCTCCCAGTGGGCTTGGGGCCCAACAACCAGTGTCCCTCACACCCAGATATCCCAGCCCTTTGGCAGCATTCCCATTTCACTCCCCTCCTGGCAAACGGTTACTGACCCTAAGCTCACCAGCCTTACCCAGTCAGGCATTCCGTGTATAGCCAAATCCACTAATTTGGAAATTGTGATGATTCCATCTGAGCGAGGACGATGCTTGGCCTTGCATTAAAAATCCAGTTTATGAGCAAATTATTTCAGTAACTAAAATTTCAAGGCCAGCTGCTTGTCCTGCTCCAGCGAGCCCCTGATTCAGGCAAGGGCACTCCAGAGGGAAGACAGTGACAGACAAGAGGGAAGGTGCCAAGCTGGGCATCTTCTTGCAGCTGGTCTGCCCTGTGGAAGCCAGGACCTTGTGGCACAAAGCTTGCCTCATCTGGAAAGTATCAGTGGGTCCCAGAAGCGTGATCCCTGCCTGGGCTTCCTGCGAGTGTGTGTGTGTTGCCGGGGTTGGTCTAGCCACGCCTCCCTGACCCCCTCCCATGCTTACATGTGGGCATGAGAAGGGCCCAGTCTGTGCGTCCGTGTACCTGTCCATCCTCACTGGCAGACAAGAGCTTTAGAGCCGACACCTGCTTTCAATCCACCACTCACTAGCCGGGTGACCTTTGGCAAGACGTTTTCCTTCTCACCGATTTCTAATTCTGAGCATCTACTAACTTCCAGCCACTGGGCTTCTCCAATATAAGGTATTAGTTACCTCCACTTTGCAGATGAAAAAACTGAGGTAGGGAGAAAGAGACAGACAGACAGAGAGAGATGCTTTGCCTAAGATCACACAGCTGGTAAGGTGCCCAAGGACCCCTTATCTTACAAGGGTGCTTCGAGAGTCTAGTGAGTAGCCGAGGTGAAGCTCACACATCTGGCACACAGCGAGTGCTGGATAAATGGTCATTGTCATTGATATTCTATTGTCTCTGCTCCCCGCCCCACCCCAGCAGAGCCTCCGTGGAGGGCGGAAGTGCAGGGTCACCTGTCTGTCGTGGGAAGCTGAGCAGGTGAGGCTGGGGCCCAAGGCCAGGGCGGTGGAGAGGAAGGATTCCTCCCTCGTGGCAATGCTCTGATTGGAGCCCATTTACATCTTAAAACCCAACTTAGAAAACCACAATCCATCAGCCAGTGATGGTGTAAATTGCTTTGCTAAATATATTTCTGGGTACATGGTAAGTAAAAATATCATGAATTTAATAAGCCTTGGAATTCACATTTTTCCAATCCTAATTAAGTTTCTCCTTTGCTTTGGATGTGCTCCTCTCTCCAGTAAGACTGGGAAGGGAAGGGCGTCTGTGCACAGGGCTGGGTCCGGCTGGGCGCTCTGCATCTGCTGTGCTGCATCCTTCAGGGGCTCTGTGCAGCCGGGGTCACTATACTCATTTCACCGAGGCCGGACTGAGTCTCACGGAGGTTCGCTGCTCTCTCTAGGGTCATGGCCAAGAGCCAGGATTTAAACCCAGTTCTGGCTGCCTCCGTCTACAGTCTCCAACCCCCATCCTGGGTCAGTGAAGTGGCCCTTCTGGCCCCAGGATCTGGGCACAGCTTGGCTCACCCCCTGGGGGTATCCAGTGCCATTGGTCCCCTTTAGAGCTGTGTGCATGCCATTTTTTCACTCATGAATTCCCACCTCCCCAGGGATGAACCACGAACACACAGACACCCGCTGTGGGTGTTACGCCCTGTGATGAAACCCCGTGGGTGCTGATGGCAGGGAGGCATCTCTGCCCAGAATGGCCACCACAGGAGAGTCTTCACCATTGTGATGGTCAATTTTCTGTCAACTCAGCTGGGCCACATGCCCAAATAGTTGGTCAAGCATCACCCTGGATGTTGCTGTGCAGGATTTTTTTGGATGAGATGATGGTGACGGTGGTGGGCTCTGAGTAAACGACGGCCCTCCATGGTGTGGTGGGCCTCACCCCATCAGTGGAAGGCCTGCCTAGAACCAAGCCTGCCCTCCCCCAAGAAAGAGGGAATTCTGCCCGCAACGGCCTTCGGACTCAATGCATCTCTTCCTCGGTTTCCAACAGGCCAGCCCGCCCTGCAGACTCTGCACCTGCTGCCCTCCGCAATCGAGTGAGCCCATCCCTTGAACTAGATCTCTCTCTAGTCCTAGATATGCACATCCCATTGGCTCTGTTTCCCTAGAGAACCCCAATCGAATGCAGCCATGTCGCAGGCCTGTGCCAGACCTCCTGCCAGCTCGGAGTCCTCGTGAGCTCTGGGAAGTGGGAGCTGTCATTGGTCTTTTACGAAGACTGGGAGCTCAGAAGGTGTGAGTGGCTTGCCTTCCGTCCTGGCTGAGGGGCTGAGAACTTCGAAGAAATCAGAGCACAGTTTGAATTCCCAGTCCTGACGTGTGCCCACTGCGGTGGGCCTCTGTTTCCTCAATCACAGAGTGGGGAAAATACTTCCCCACGGGGCTGTTCCGAAGGTTGAACTGGGCAAAGTTGGCAAAGCACTTGGCAAGTAGAAGCTGTTAGCAGCGGGGACAGAGCCAGATTTTCTTTTTTTTTTTTTTAGATGGAGTCTCTCTCTGTCACCAGGCTGGAGTGCAGTGGTGCCATCTTGGCTCACGGCAATCTCCACCTCCTAGGTTCAAGCAATTCCCCTGCCTCAGCCTTCTGAGTAGCTGGGACAATAGGTGTTCACTACCACCCCTGGCTTATTTTTTTGTATTTTAGTAGAGAAGAGTTTTCACCAAGTTGGCCAGGATGGTCTTGATCTCCTGCCCTCATGATCCACCTGCCTCGGCCTCCCAAAGTGCTAGGATTACGGGCGTGAACCACCGCGCCTGGCTGCAGAGTCGTATTTTAACACAGGTACACCAGCTGCTAGAGCCATCTAGCTGGATTCAAGCCTCCGAGGGTCCCCAAAGGATTTTCTGGCCTCTGTCCTTGTGTTCCAGGCCAGGACGGGCTCCTCCAGGGGCCCCAGGGCTGGCACCCAGGCTCCTTTCTCGTTTCCTGGGTGGCCCCAACCCAGAGCAGCTGGGTGGCAGGGCAGGCCCTGTCTGTGGGAGGGTGGCCTTCCATCCTCTGTCGCTGAGTCTGCGGTGGCTGTGCTGTGTAACTGCCCACAGAACATTAGTTGCACATTACAGGGTTATGTTCCATAGCTCCATGTATTCCCCAGAGCGGGGGGATTCCAGAGAGCTGCGTGCCAGCCCCCGAGGGAAGGAGCCAGGCAGGAAGCCTCGGCAGACCCTTCCTTTGTGGGCTGCTGCACAGATGTTCTGAGTCACCTTAGGCGGGTCACCAGAGCATTGAGTAAGACTCACCCACCTCATCCTCCCCTAAACTCCCCCTCTATTAGGTTGGGTGGGGTGCAGGAAACCAGACCAGGGCTCAAAGACGGCCCTGTTCGCATTCCAGCAGCTGAGGACCCTGTGCTAACCGCTTTTCCTCTTGGACCCAGTCTTTAGGATCTGACCTATCTCTGCTTAAATCCCTCCAGCTTTCCATTGCTCCTAAGACAAACCTCACATCTTCAGCACAGCCTCCAAGCTACGCACAAGCTGTCACCTGCCCAGGACTCTGCCCCTCTCTCCTCCCGCTCCAGGCTCCATCCCTTCTTCCCTTCCTCCAGCAACCCAAGTGCGTCCAGCTACAGGCCTTCACCCTGCCTGGTCTTTTCCATGAGGTGCCAGCAGCCCCATAACAGGAAGAGGTTAGTGTCCCTGTCACACACTCTTGCTGCCCCCCTCTGCATCCCGGCCCTGACAGCAAGGCTGCAGATACCTGTCCCAGAAGAAGCGGGAAAGGGCTCAGTGCACCCCATCTTACATTTGGAGACCTGCCCGCCTACCTCCACCCTGTAGGGCTCAAGGAGATGCTTCAGCACTAGCCAAGGGTGTGAGCTCCTGGCACTTCCTGTGTGATCTTGAGCAAGCCATATCACCACCCTTTGCCTCAGTTGACTCATCTCTAAAATGAAGACATTGGGCCGGGTGCAGTGGCTCACATCTGTAATCCCAGCACTTTGGGAGGCCGAGGTGGGCAGAGATGGCCATGGCTGTTCAAGTTTTGGGGCGGGGTGGGGGTCCTGCTCTTTGTACCTTGAGCTCAGGAGTTTGAGACCAGCCTAGGCAACATGGTGAAACCCCGCCTTGACCTTAAGAAAAAAAATACAAAAATTAGCCGGGCGTGGTGGCAGGCACCTGCAGTTCCAGCTATTTGGGAGGCTGAGGCAGGAGATTGCTTGGACCTGGGATGTGGAGGTTGCAGTGAGCTGAGATTGCACCACTACACTCCAGCCTGGATGACAGAGTGAAACCCAGTCTCAAAATAAAATAAACTGAAGTTATTAATAGTATTGGCATCATAGGTTGTGGTGAGGATTAAATGAGTCAGTGAGTGAGCCTGGAAAATGGATGCTGAACTCATTATTATTATTATTATTATTATTATTATTATTATTATTATCTCCCTTGTCCCAAGTCAACCAAAGGCTGGAGGAAGCTGGCCTTGCTGAACTGTGGTTTCTGAAGGAAGGCTGTTCTCTCCTTTCCTATGGGAGAGGGAAGGCGGGATTTCCTCTCCCACATTATGACAGCTCCCCCATAGGCCAGCAGCGTAGCCCACAGACTGCCTCGCCATGCAGGTTGAGGATAACCAGGGCAGCTCGGTCCAGGGAAGGGTGGCTGGGATGTCGCCTGCTCTCCCACCTCATGGGCAGAGCTGTGCACCCCTGCCTTGCATGGAGTGAACCCCACGGAAGGAGCTGAGACACAGCCACCATGCAGGCGCCCCACCCAGGAACGTCCCTGGCTGGGTGAGGGCTGAGGGTCTGGAAGCAGTGGGGGCCAGGGATGAAGTTGGCAGGAGCTGGACCTCCCAGATCACGGAATGGTGCTGCGGGGGCCCCTGCAGGGTCCATGTGACACACACCCTCACAGTGGGGCCAGGGATAGACGTTCAGACTTAGAGAGGCCACCGGCTAGAGCCACCTGAGGTCTCTCCAGCCCCTCATGACTAGGGAAGCCAGACAGGCAGGGGGGCAGTGGCTGGAGAGCACAAACAGGAGGACCCCCACGCCCCCCCCAAAACCCCAAACAGGCCTGCTGAGGATGACAATGGGAAGGGAGGAGTGGAGCTTTGAATTCTGCAGAGGCAGAAGCCTTAAACCAAACCAGACTAAATATGGTGGGGTGAGCTGGTGCTAAAAGCTGGGCACAGCTGAAATGTGGATAATTTGGCCAGATGTCTTGGGAAGGTTTGAAGGAATGGAGTGAGGGAGGCCACTTCCTATTTGCACTCTAACAAGCCAGAACTCCTCAGTGTATGGGTTCAGTGGATTTATTTGTCTAATATCTGTCTTCCTATGCGAGCTGATCTGGGCTTTCCCTGGTGGAGGGGCTGGCATCTCATTGGGCACACAGTAGGCCTTTCATAAATGTAAGGAGGATGAATTAGGGAGTAGCGTTTGGTTTTCTAACCGTGGAGCCCAGGCAAGAGGAATTCTTTGCAATCGCCAGTCACCCTGAGTGCGATTCTCTCTGCCTGCCACCTCCCCATGGCTACACCTGGCCCTGTGTTTCATTCCTGGTTCTGGGTTGGAGCGGAGGGTGAGGAGGGTGAGAGGTGGAGGAGGATGAGAGGTGAAAGAGGACCCTGGCATGTGTTTCTGACACTCAAAGCATCTGCTCCTCGTCTTCTTTATTATTTATTTATTTAGAGACAGGGTCTCCCTCTGCTGCCCAGGCTGGAGTGCATGCAGTGGTATGATGTCAGCTCACTGCAACCCACCTCCCAAGTTCAAGCCATTCTCATGTCTCAGCTTCCCGAGTAGATGGGATTATAGGTGTGTGTTACCATGCCTGGCTAAGTTTTTGTATTTTTAGAAGAGAGAAGGTTTTGCCATGTTGATCAGGCTGGTCTTGAATTCCTGACCTCAAGTGATCCACCCGCCTCAGCTTCTCTAGGTGCTGGGATTACAGGCGTGAGCCACCACACCTGGCCTCCTGGTGTTCTTTAAACAGGAGGAATGAGCATGCCATTGACAATGGCAAGCGAAGGAGAGATGGAGCCGCCTCTATCTTTCAGCCCAATGGGAGCTGCATTGCAGTGGGGATGGAGGGGGATCGCTGGCTGTACTGGAGAAAGGGCACTGGCCCCAGCCCCGTGCAGACCTAGGGCCCTGCGAGGAGCCAGCTCTGGATAGAACATGCCGTATGTGTCTCTGGGGTGGGAGACAGACCACATGACACTTCCCCCCACTTCTTCTACTGTCATTGTCCTGCCAAGCCTGGACAGCAAAGAGGGGACTCTGCATCTCATGAGCCCAGAGGCCCACAGACAGCTTGCTTGGGAGTCCAGGGTCTGAGGCTACAGTCGAGAGAGCGCCCCATTCCCGGCAGCTTCAAACTCTGGTTCCTGGCAACTGGAGGTCCTGGTGGAGACACCCCGAAGGCTTTGTCACTGACCCCCCCAGGTCACTTTTTCAAACATGTAGAACCTTGCTCTCCCCTCCCTAACAGCTCCCACAACTGCCAGCCCTGAGGGCTTTTCCTCTTTTAAATCAAATTCCTCTCTGGGTTTAATACACACATGGGTGTGTGTGCTCAGGAGCCCGCAAGGCTGAAGCCAACCGTGCCTTGTCAATTTCCCCAATTCATCCCTTTCTTGCCATGATGGCTTCCAGTCGCTTGGTGCGGTTATTGCAATCACCTGGACAGGCTACTGTTCAATTTGCTTCACGTGGAGGAAAACCCTCTCCTTCGGAGAGCACTCTGCTCACTAACTGTCCCACAGCTGCCCTCGTGGGCAGGGCTAAGCGCGGGAGCAGGCGTGGCCCAGGGAAAACGCCTGGGGACATAGGCGCTGGTCCTCTGAGTCCAGAGCCGTTTCTCCCTCCCGAAGCCGGCTTCGTGCTCCAGAGAAGCCGGAGCCACCGAAGCTGGGACTGAGGCATGTGATCATACTGGAGGTATTTTTAGCTTTCTCATTAACCGAGTGCTTTCAAATTAGCCTTCTATTAACCTCAAAGGAAAATGAAAGTGTTTTTTTTTTTTTCCTCTTTCCAGAGTAAGTCTCTCCTGCAGAATATCAAGGTTTCCATGATTAACGTTTCATGCGCCTTGAAGCTCTAATAAAGTTGGATTCGCTCATCTCTAACTTGATGGAATAATTGGCTCAGGATCTTTGCAATGGTGAGAGGGAAGCTGCCAAGCATGGGACGTGGTCTTTCCCTTCTCCTCCCCGAGTCCTGTTTCCGCCTCCCACTCCCCTCCACACTCTCATTTCGGAAGAGTCCCAGGGTGGTCTTCTCTGGAAAGCACCACCCATTCTGAGTGAGTGATTCCAGACTGACACTCAGCCACCACCCCTCTTGGAAGCCAGGAGACCAGAGTCACAGAGGAGGCCTCTTGCCTTTGGCAATGTCCCTTAAAGTGGGCTTATTTCTCTGCATCCAAAGTTCAGGCTGGAGAGGGGAATAACAGCCTTGCAATTTCCGAGCCGCGCCAGGTAGCGAGTCCGATGAGGCGAATCCAATTTCCAGTCCCCACTGGAGAGGCAGGCGTGATGTGTCCAGCCAGGGTCACCTGTGAGCAGTGTCTTTGTCTCAGGAGCAGCAAAGATGGGCTTTTTGGCGTGGGAGGAGTAGACCAGACCCTCAGGGGAGACCAGCTGTCCCAGACACAGTGAGCTGCTGACACCATCAGTTCCCCGAATCACTGGAGGAATGGGAGGGTTGCTTCCGAAGGACTCAAGTCAGTTTAGATCCTTTGCTGATTGGTCTCACCTGTCTCTGGGCCCCAGGGTGACTTCTCTCTGCCCTCCCCTTTCTCCCTCTTGTCTCCTTGAGTCCTCGCCAGTGATTGCCTCTATCACCCCTACTTTTTAAGAATCATCCCACTCTCTCCCTTCATTTTTGGGTCTGTGCTTTCTAGAGTTATAGCAAAGAAGGGCTCTGGGCTCTCAGCTGGAGGCCTTTTAGGGAGACAATTTGCTTCTCATCAGCATTTTGGTCCCTATGTAAGCAGCTCTGATGAAGAAGTTTCTGTCTTGTGCGTGGGTGTGCTGCTTGGTCCTGAAGAGCTCCATCTCACAAGTGGGACAGCAGGGGCCATGGGGAGGGAGGTTCCCTCTCTAGGGATTCCCGCTCAACCTCCCTTGCCGTCTTAGCAGTGTCTGCCCTTCCCAAGTGGCTCACTTACGCTGCTCTAGATGTGGCCAGGTTCCTGGAGGCCTAAGAAAAGACAGCAGGCCTGTGATTTAAATGACTAAAGGGAAGATCCCAGAGCCCGGCATGCTTGGATGACCTATTAAGGTCTACACTCCTGCACCATGTACCCAGTGGCCTCCTGCCCATCTGCACGTGAAGGGCCCTGCCACTCCAAAATTGACATGTTGGAAAGCAAACTCAGGCCAGGCATGGTGGCTCACACCTGTAATCCCAGCACTTTGGGAGGCCGAGATGAATGGATCACTTGGGGTCAGGAGTTCAACACCAGCCTGACCAACATGGCAAAACCCTGTCTCTACTAAAAATACAAATAATTAGCTGGGCCTGGTGGTTCATGCCTGTAGTCCCAGCTACTCGGGAGGCTGAGACAGAAGAATCACTTGAAACTGGGAGGTGGAGGTTGCAGTGAGCCGAGATTTCACCACTGCCCTCCAGCCTGGGTAACAGAGCGAGACTCCATTTCAAAAAAAAAAAAAAGAAAAAGGCAAACTCATCATTCCTCGTCAAACTCCTTCCTCCTTCTGAGTTTCTTACCCAGCTCATAGTGTCACTCTTGACCTTGGCCCCAAGTCAAATCTGGGGTCATCCTAGATCCCTCCACATGTCTCTGAGTCATGTCAACAGCCCTCAGACAGCCCCTCTTGTCCTCTGTCCCCACTATTCTAGCAGTAACTCCAGACCTCGCTTCCTCTTCTCAGAGCATTGCAATAGTCCCTCAATTCGTCTTTCTGCTGAAAATCCCTTTTCTGCAGCAGAATGCTTGTTCTGAAATGTGCTACTAATTAGGCTTCCCTCTTGCTGATACCTTTCAGGGGCTCCCAGTTACCTTTGGCCAAAGGCCACACCCCTGGACAACTAGGAAATTCCCTGGGAGAGAGACCCACTAGTTTCCCCTACGGTCTCCCCGGTTGCTCTCCCTCCCTACAAGCCTGTATCCATCCAGACCTAAGCAGCTGCACTTCCCTGCACATCCCTTGCCATTTCACACTGTTGGGCTTTGTACAGAATGCTGCCTCTCACTGGAAGGCTCTTTCCTCCTAGTCCATCCAGTGAACTCCTATTCATCCTGCAAAACTTCTTTAAACGTATCCCTCTCTGGGATGCTATTGCAGCTGAGAGTTCTCCACCCTGCCTAACGGAATCCCTGCATCTCATTTCCCAGGTGTCTACACTAAGGCTCTACACAAGTGTGAGCTCAGGAGAAATGTTCCCTGGGTCTTTCGTACTCGGAGATGCAGTTACAAAGTTGTATCATTTTTCCAGGCTCTGCAAACATAGCGAGAGTTGTAGCTGCCTGAAGTCAGATCGGTGTCTTCATTCTTCTTCCTCCTCAGTGTTCTTCCCTCCTGTCTTCTGTTTATTGCAACTTTTCTTTGAGGAGAGTGAAGCCCTCGCTAGGGTCCTCCTCATGGAGGCTGGGTTTGCTTTTCTAAACCAGAGCCTCCTACGGTCCTTTCCCCTCTGCTGCTCCACATTCCTTGACCTCATCTGCTTCCTCCTCCTCCCCAGCGGCAGAGACATTGTCTCCTCATCTCCATGGCCTGTAGACTCTTGTGCCCAGGAGAAGGAGCATCAACCTGTAACCACAGAACTACCATCATGGTCCACATCATTACTGCCTGGCTGCTCCCAGCCCTGGGTCCCTCCAGCACTCATTAGTACCTGCACCAGAGCTGGGTGGGGAAGGAAGAGGGATGGGATTCACTGGAGTCCTCGTTAGGAAGAACTCAGGCCAAAGGTTTGAAGAAGAGAAGGCTGGTCCTACCGGGCATGGTAAGGTGCATACTTCCTGTTTCTCGTCTGTCCATTGTCCCTTGTCCCGGCCCCCCACTTCCTGCCAGCTGTTCTGTCTCATTAGCCTGCTTGGGAAAGGCAGGAGCGCAGGTGAAGCTCATTTTGAAAAAGCCTCATTCATTAAAATGTAGTCTTAAAGTCAGATGGGGGGTAATTAGTCGTATTTCAAAAGAATTCTTCTGCTTCAAAAGGCTTCATGGCAGGGAGCCCGTCAGCAGCCGCTCTCTGGAATATTGACATCAGCGGGGACAGCCAGGCCACATTGCACCCGCTGTGTTTGCCAGGTCTCACCAGCTTATTTTCCTTCCTGTGAGTTAAAGAATTGTCTTTTTGTTTTAATTAACTTTTTTATTATCATGCCTTTTCTTTAAGGTAAGGGAGGAGCTGGAAGGCTGGGTTGATTTTCCTTCACAGATGTAGAAAACTGAGATTACAATTGCCCAGTCAGAAGCAAAGAGAAACAGAATTCCAGGAGGGGCAGAGATGCTCATTCCACCCAAGAGCTGTCAACGTTTTCTTGCTTAGTGAGAGAATCCCTGCTATATTTAGGGCATTTGTAAAGTACCACGGTGCTGGGGGGTGTGTAGCGCTGAGGATGACCAGATGTCGCTCTCATCACCACCCTGGTATTGGCCGGCTTCTTTACTGCCCCGTGTTTTATCAGCAAGGTCTTTATGACCTGTACCTTGTGCTGACCTCCTGTCTCATCCTGTGACTTAGAATGCCTTAACGGGCTGGGCGTTGTGGCTCACACCTGTAATCCCAGCACTTTGGAAGGCCAAGGCAGGCAGATTGCCTGAGGTCAGGAGTTTGAGACCACCCTGGCCAATGTGATGAAACCCTGCCTCTACTAAACATACAAAAATTAGCCGGGTGTGGTGGCACGTGTCTATAATCCCAGCTACTCAGGAGGCTGAGGCAGGTGAATTGCTTGAGCCCAGGGGAGGCGGAGGTTGTAGTGAGCCAAGATCATGCCACTGCACTCCAGCCTGGCCTGGCTGACGGAGCGAGACTGTCTCAAAAAAAAAAAAAAAAAAAAAAGAATGCCTTAACCATCTGGGAACGCAGCTGAGTAGGTCTCAGCCTCATTTTACCCAGCCCCTATTCAAGATGGAGTTGTTCTGGTTCAAACGCCTCTGACGCCTGAAAAGGGAGATGAGACTCTCCTGAGGCCACAGCACTTAGCCCTCATGTCAGTGTGTCCAATGCCACAGAGACAAAGCCCACTGCCCTTTTGTGATCAGCTCTCCCCTCGTGGCTGTGCCCACTCATTCAGGTGGCTCCCTTCTCTCTTCCTTGGCTGGGGTCCTCTTTGGCTCCCACTACTTCTCAGCTAGCGCCCTTCCCTTAGCAGGTGAACCCCCAGAGGGTTGGCACAAGAATCCCCACTGTATCTTCTGTCTCACTTAGGCACGTTCAACACGCATCACTTGGCGCGCCTGAGGCCCGCTGAGTCTATGCGGCTTGGTGTGGGTTTCAGCCTACGCCAGATCTCACTTCTCATTCCTGTTCTCATCTCCGCAGCATGCCTTTGGGCAACTCTTTGCATTTTTGGACCTCGCTATTTGCCCACCATAAAATAAATGAGTTGGATTGATCTCTAAGACCTTTCCCAGCTTTTAATCCCCAAGACGGCCAAGATGGAATGAGCTCAGACAGAGAAAGTCGCCAGCACCTGAGTCTCCAGCCAGAACGCTGACCTGCAAGCTGCCCCCCTGGCTCCCACATCAGTGCTGGCAGAGGGCAGGCAGGTATGCAGGTGGGGATTTCTTCCGACTCTAACGCCTTCCTTGGGTCCCTGCCTGGTGACCCCTCTCATGGGAGTCCAAGTGGAGAGGAGAAGGGGGTGTGCCAGCTGGTTCTCCTATTCACCTCCCATTACGCAAGTCCTCCAGGGCAGGAAAGCCAAGAAAGGGGTGCTTTTAAAACTTAAGGATCTTCCTGAGCTCTTAGCTGGTAAATGGTGTTAACCGTCCTCCCAGGGCCCTGGAGAGAGAGAGATGTGAAGGCCGCATTCATTAGCAAAAGCCGCTTTAGCGGAGGTGGCTGCCGCGGCTGTGGCTCTGAGCAGGTCTTTTTGAGCTTCCTGATCTCCTGGCCTTCCTGGACGGACTTCTTAACACATTGCAGCGTCCATCGTTGCGGGCTTCACTTGCCACGTGGGCTCTGATGAAGTAGCTTGCAGTTTTAAATCTATTCATTCTTTTCACATTAGCCAGGTGTTCCATCTCTTGTTCCGCTACCTCTTCCCTTCAGCCTGTGGTTATCTCAGCTTCCAGGGGTGGGTGGATGGGACTCCTCCCACCCGAGGGCAGTGACGCACCCACTGGGAGTTGATCCTGGTGTCCCTGCTGTGGGACATTAGTAGCAGCAGCGACCCGAGTTCTCAGAGCCCTGGATGCCGGCCAGAGGACTGTTTTGTAGAAAATGACTGATCTTAGTTTGGAGATTCCTTGGGTAGTAGCTGTGTGGGATACAAGTTCCATTCCCAACCCCAGGTCCTGGTGGTCCTGCCCCATCTCCCTACGATTCCGCCTAGAGGCTCCTTTCGGAAGGTGACTGATGCTCTCCCTAATCCTGAAAAATTCCTAGAGGAGACTCCGCTGTATCCCTTAGAAATGCTTTTTCATCAGGTCTCAGGACTCCTCAAAGAGAAGATTTGTTTTTTCTTTATAAAATCATACAGCTGGAAGAGCCCCCAGGGATTATCTGCTGTAACTCTCTCCTTTTACAGATGAAAAACCTAAGGCTCAGAAAGGTGATGAGTCAGAGGCCCAAATTTGCAGTTTTCTTAGAGGCTAGGGCTTCGGAGTCCCAGGTCGCACTGCTGTTTGACTCCTGATTAGCTCCAGGCAGCTCCAGGCCTGGCTGGAGGCACCAGCAGGGGGGATAACACCCCCCCCCACCCCCCCCCCCCCGCCCCGTTGCATGTTCTAGGCCTCTGATAAGACCAACTCTTTTGAAATTGTTAGCACTGTCAGGGCTCTAAGAATTCTCTGAGCTTTCATTTAAGAATTTTCCTTTCCGGACTTGACCTTTAAGGATTCATCCTAAGAAATTCTTCATGGGGATCCTGGGCGAGGCTTGAGTACGTGCAAGCAAAGGGCCTGGGCTTTTCTGAACGCCTGGTGATCTGTGCTTGCACTGTGTGAGACAGCTGACCGTGGGGTGGGAGTGAAATCACCACTCTGTGGCGTGGGCTCACGGAAGACCTCTTGGGAAGGACAGGGACAGAGGAGAGTTTGGCGGGGGATTGGGAGGTTGCTGTCCCAGGGGACTCCCCGCTGGTCTCATACCTCAGTCCTGGAGCAGAGGTGTTCCTGGACCAAAACTGAGTGTTTGGGCTATTTCTCATGGCCCAATAACGAAATGCAGATGACCTGGGGAGGAAGAGCATTTTTATTTCTGCAACCGGTGACAGGGAAAAGGCCTGGAAATTATTGCCAGACCAACTCAAAATTACAAAGTTTTCCGGAGCTTAAATACCTTCTAAGCTATATGTCTATGTATAAGTGTGCATTCATCTCAAGAGATAAACTTATGTCTTTAGTCACTGCTGGGTACAGTGGCTTATGACTGCAATCCCAGCCCTTTGGGGGGCCAAGGCAGGTAGATCACCTGAGATCAGGAGTTTGAGACCAGCCTGGCCAATCTGGTGAAACCCCATCTCTACTAAAAATACAAAAATTAGCCAGGCATGGTGGTGGGCACCTGTAATCTCAGCTACTCAGGAGGCTGAGGCAGGAGAATTGCTTAAACCCAGGAGGTGGAGGTTGCAGTGAGGAGGCAGGAGAATTACTTGAACCCAGGAGGTGGAGGTTTCAGTGAGCCGAGATCACACCATTGCACTCCAACCTGGGTAACAAAGGTGAAACTCCATCTCAAAAAAAAAAAAGACCTAAGTGATTAACTTCTTTTAATCTGTAACTAAGGCCTGAGTCCTGAAGACCTTCCTCTGAGCCTCAGTAAATTGACTTAATCTAAGTGGTTCCAGGTGCTGGGGTGATTACCCTTATCTTGTCTCGTGCTAAATCAGAGGTCTGGCGAGTTTCTTCAGACCCGCAATAAAACTTGTTTAATCCTAAGTGGGTCCTGTTAAGAATTCCTTTGTGATTTTGTCGTGCTTTAAGGCCGAGGAAAGGCCTAGGCAAAACTCTTGGTGGGCTTTCCTTACATTCCAGCCTTTGTATAAGGGCGCTGGCTTTTAATATTTAACTTAACCACTCCGTCAGTACTGAAACAGATGTTACGGCAGTGAGACCTGCCTGCCACAGGGGGACTAGAGGGGAAAAGGACAGTGGACGTCAAACAAGACCCCCTGCCTGGTGCTGGGGATGCAATGGGATGCTTCCTGCACTCGCCAGAACTGTCTCTGGACCAAAGGGACGTGGGCATGTGGCAGGACGCACTCCCCAGCCCTGGGAGTAGGCGCGGCCATGTCTACTCCATAAGCCAATGTGGGTCACTGCATCCCCTTCCCCTGTCTGAGACAGGACTCCTCAAAGAGAAGGTCTGTTTTTTCTTTATAAAATCATACAGCTGGAAGAGCCCCCAGGGATTATCTGCTGTAACCCCCTCCTTTTACAGATGAAAAACCTGAGGCTCAGAAAGGTGATGAGTCAGAGGCCCAAATTTGCAGTTTTCTTAGAGGCTAGGGCTTCGGAGTCCCAGGTCGCACTGCTGTTTGACTCCTGATTAGCTCCAGGCAGCTCCAGGCCTGGCTGGAGGCACCAGGAGGGGGGATAGAACCCCCTGTCTCTGCTGCATGTTCCTGTCCTGTCTCATAGCCTAGGAACTGAAGTCACTATAATGAGCAGAGCATCCATGAGCAAGATAATGCGTTTATTTAGCTTTTGAGATTTCTCGTGGTCTGGTCTATTTCCGCAGCACAGGTTGGCCTATTGTGAGGAGCACAGGACAGGATCCAACTCTACTAGGTGCTCATTGGTGCATTGTAGTCCAGATGGAGACCCCATGCTGTAGATTAGGGTCTTGGCTGCCACTCAGGTGTCCATGCTGGGGGTGATGCTCACAGTTTTCCAAAATCAAATGCAAAGATGCAGTGGGTTCAGCTACTACCTCCAGGCTGAGACGTAAAACCGTCACCCAGGTGTAGATCGCCAGGTTTACTCTTGTATCTGGCTTTAGGCATAGCTATAAAAGAAAGTAATTAGTCTTTCTTGATTTCTTTCAAGTCAATGACAAAAAAAAAAAAAAAAAAATCTAGTAACTCTCTGGAACTGGAGAGGCAAAAAAGTAAGCTGTATTGTTTACCCTTCCATGCACTACAACTAATGATAACAACAAAGAACTCGACCGACTTAGAAATTCTTTGTGATCCTTTAGTACCACAGAAAAATAAGCCTGAGATGAGGATGGGGAGGCTGCAGGCACCCACTTGCACAAGAGCATAGCTGAACGTCTATTGTGTACTCAAGAGCTCCGGGGCGTCTTTGCAATGGCAAAGACGATATGCAGACTCACTCGAAGCCAGCTTGATGGACGTTGCAGGAGGAGGGGGGATGACAGGTCGCTATCTTGTCACCGAGGCTGCACCTGCTGTTTCTTACAAAGTGGAAATGTGATACTAATTGAAAGCAGAGGCACAACTTGAAATTTCTTTTTCATTTGCAAGACCCTAGATTCAGGGTGGAGTTGATACTTGTCTGTAAATACCAAAGAATCTGGGGTTCAAAGGTCACCTGTCTGAGTCTGGTGCTGCCGTGGAAGGAAATATGGAGTTGAGTGTGAAAATACTTTTTCTTAGAATTGTTCAGTAGACTTGGGGATAGTCAGTGGTGAGGAGAATAGCAAGATTTATGAATGAACAGAGGGCTGAGGAGAACTGAGTGTTCGAGAGAGAAGGAAAGCCGGGCACAGTGGCACACACCTGTAATCCCTGCACTTTG
This sequence comes from Saimiri boliviensis, assembly GCF_048565385.1. Classification (NCBI taxonomy): domain Eukaryota; kingdom Metazoa; phylum Chordata; class Mammalia; order Primates; family Cebidae; genus Saimiri; species Saimiri boliviensis. The sequence continues at coordinate 63,628,157 of NC_133465.1, read as the reverse complement.
GGAAGCCAAGGCAGGTGAATCACTTGAGGTCATGAGTTTGAGACCACCCTGGCCAATATGGTAAAACTCCATCTCTACTAAAAATACAAAAATTAGCCAGGCTGGTGGCAGGTGCCTGTAATCCCAGTTACTCTGGAGGCTGAGGAAGGAGAATCACTTGAACCCAGGAGGCGGAGGTTGCAGTGAGCCGAGATTACGCCACTGCACTCCAACCTGAATGCCAAAGCCAGACTCCATCTCAGAAAAAAAAAAAGAAGGAAACTCTTGGGGTTACAGAAATACCCAACAGGTAGATAGGGAAGGGAGTGGTAACAGAAAATGCTTAAAAAACAAAAGGAGATTATGAAGCAGGTCGTGTTGATGGTGGCTGCAGGGCATCAGGGATATGAAGACCCGAGGGGCTGATGGCTGGAGGCAGGTCAGCTAAAGTAGGCGCGAGACAAGGGAGCGGACCCCTTGCGGGGTGAACTCCAGGCTGAGCACAGACTGCTGGAGAGACAGCAGAGGCTGCATCAGGAAGGAGAGGATGTCTCCTACCTAGACAAAAGGGACACCCTTCAGGGGCTGGAGCCAGAGAGGAGCCCAAGGAGGTGATGTGACATGACAGGACAGAACAGAGGAGCACCAGGAGAGGACTGTCCCATACTCAGGCACCGCATCTCTAAAGAGGTGGCTCCCCCTCAGGGATGACAATAAAGAGTGTCTGCAGTGATGGTGGGGTGCGTGGTGGAGGGGACTGCTCAAGAGGCATCTATATGACACGACACACACAGTAGGCACTAAATAAATGCCTGTGGAAATTGATGAATACATTGCAGTAGACACAGTCGTACCAGTTTTGCGCTAGGAGCTGTAGTGTAATGGCAGCTATTCAGGAGAGTTATGGCCGTGATGAAATGAGCTGGGCTGCCGAGCGGCTCGGGAGAGCCAGGGCTCTTAGGTTTGGGGCTTGGGAGTTGCAGCGAAGAGGAAGTGAAGGAAACCAGCGGTGACCTCTGTGGCCATCCCTGAACATGAAAATGAGGAGCAGGAAAGGAGTGGGGAAGGGAGAAGCCTTTTAACAAAGACACACTTTCGGTTGCACCAAGTGGTGGGCTGACTCCCCAGAAAACACGTCTGTGCAGATGCAGAATAAAGGCAAATTCTGGTAAATATTGACCCCATGCTCTCTGAAATTCAGGTCACTTCTTGCCCCTGCTGTGCTAGTGATCTCGGACAAGCAAGATGGACAGAAGAGGACTTTTGTGTGACTTTGCCATGACTTGCTAGTATAGCTAATATTAATTGAGCATTTAACACGCTCCAGACACTGTAAGTGCTCTACAGGAGTTAAGTCTTCTAATCCTAAGTACCAGTAATAATCACCTCTTTTTTTTACAGGTGAGTCAACTGAGGCACAGAGAGGCCACGAGCTAACCCATGTAGACGCAGGAACTGAGCGCAGGCAGGTGGTACCAAGGTGTGTTCTCTTAGTCCCTTCTCTGTCGCTGCCTCTTCAAGTGCATGCATGTGGGCAGGTGGCTCTGATTCCAAGGAGGGAAAGGCCACAGGACTCTTTGGTCTTTGATGCTGCATTTGCCTCCTTATCTGGCCAGGGAAGGCATGAGAGTATGGGCTGTGGAATCGCATTTGCTGGGGTTTGGATCCCAGCTCCGCTTCTTAGGATTTGTGCAACCTCAGTGATCTCATCTGTATCATTTGTGTTGTGAGGATTAGAGGAAGTGCATACACAGAGTGTTTTGTATGTCATGTGATGTGCAGCGAGTCTTCTTTGAGAAGCCTTCACTCTGTTAACACTTGTCATTCTTGTCCTAAGAAATGTCCTCTGATGGAGTTAATCAGTTCCTGAAGTGTGAGCATCTGCCTCCTCTCACGTTGGTTTTGCATCCTGACAGCCTCCTTAGAGCCGATTCTTGGTTATGCCTATTATCAGTGGCTGGGATAGATTTCTCCTTGTTCATCCAGTAACTGACCGTGAATGGCTACCATGGGTCCCGACTCTTGAGTCGCTGGCTGAATCAATTTGGTGTCTGCCTTCCAGACAGAGGACGGCCCTGAGCGACGGCTGGGAGAGAAAGGAGGTCCATGCAGCAGGGCGAGTCCAAGCAGCTTCGGTTGTGCTGGGGCATCAGTTACAAAGTACAGAGCCTGGAGAGGGTGACAGTTTCAAGGAAGCCCTTGTGGTGCATCATAAGGAGCCAGCTTGGTCCTGCACAAATGGAAACCTTTGAGGGTGTCACAAAGGAAGGCCACCTGGGTGTATCAGGGAGCTCACTGCAGTCCTGGTGTGGAGAACGAGGCAAGCAAGACTGGAAGCCAGGATGCCCATTAGGAAGGGGCTGCTATTGTCTCAGTATCAGCTGTAGGAGGGGCCCTATGGAATCTGGCCTCATTCGACCTCTTGGGCTCACCTCCTGCCTCCCTGCCTCCTGCTCTCTCTGCTCCTGCCTCACTTTCCCCTTGTCATTCCTCAAACTCAACAAGGATGTTCCTGCTGCAGACAGTTGCCTTTGCTGCTGCTCTACCAGACACACTTCTCTCAGGTGTATGCATGACCTTCAGGTCTCTGCTCAAATACTGTCTTACCGGGAAGAGTATCTTAAGCACTCTGCAAGAAAGAACTCCTTGGCTCCTTCATTTTCTAGCCTCTGATCCTGCTCTATTATTTTCTTTAGTTTCTATTTTTATTTTTAGAGACAGAGTCTCACTCTGTTGCTCAGGCTGGAGTGCAGTGGTGCAATCCCAGCTCACCTGCAGCCTTGAGCTCTTGGGCTCAAGGGATCTTCCTTCCTCAGCCTCCGGAGTAGCTAAGATTATAGGCATGAGGCACTATACTTGTCGTCAATTTCTCTGTTATTTTCTTCCTTAGCACTTATCATTGTATGATTCTGTATTTATCCACTTGTTTATTATTGGTCTCACTGCACTATAACATAAGCAACTCCAAGTAGGGCCAGTGGCTATTTTGTTCACTGCTGTCTTCCTAGAAGTAGACCCTCAGTTAGTATTGAATGACTGAATGAATCCAAGTGATAACTTAATATGGGAGTGGCTCAACGTAATCTGCAATGAGCAGGGAGGCATTTCAGAGTGGGATTTACTATGCCTGTCTACACTCACTGGCACACATTTAAGTTTTAGTTCTAAGCACTAAATGCAAGTCTCCTTCATGGGTGTGGGGGACTGATTCATTAGAAATAAGTCCCCCAGAGTCTTGTGCAGGTAGTTTGTAGAGACAGGCTTGCAAAGATAGTTGTGGAGCAATTGGATTCCTATGCAGACAGACCAAGGACTCTTTGTCAGTTGGTGCGTGGTTTCCGCCTGTGATGACATTGTTCTTGACTGGTAAGTAATTGGAGCCTCAGGGCTACCTCTCATTTTGTGGATAAGCAGGGCTGTAATGCTTTTGGTAAAGTGCCCATGATAAGAAACAGAACATTGCAATATGCTAGCACAAACCTAAAAGTCAATAACTGCTTGACATTCTGAGAAGCAGATACTCACTGGTAGATCCAGCACCTTGGAAGGTCTTTTCCCAGTGGGCTCTAAAGTAGTTCAGCAATGGTTGCCTTTTATGGAAGGTATACTTAAAATAAATGAAAAGTCCTGGGCAGGCTGGAAGCTTTTGTCCAGTTTTGGGGGCAATGCGATCAGGTTTGCATGAATTTCATCTTAGGATAGGTGAATGCAAATAGCATTAATACAATAGCAGAAGAAGGTGACATTGGAAGTTATGACATCACAGGTTTCCTTTCTCATCTGGATACTAGATGATTCAAAGGAACTTATTCCTTGGAAACTGTAAATTGGAGGACTTCCTTGAAAAGTGGTCTTACACCGGGAACCATACAAAGTATAGTTTCCATGAAACTGTAGGAAATTGAAGCAGCCCTCAGAAATTCTGAAGATGCCATGTTCAGGGTCAGTCTGGGTGAGTTACAAGTATCTGGAGAACTATTACCCATGTGGATAAATTTGGGGAATTTCTTGTTGCTAGTAAGACTTTTCCCCCAACTGGAATTTCAAGTGTTTAATGGTAGAGACTTCAAATGGATCCTAAGGGAACGGGGCAGGAAACAGAATTCTTGAGTTTTCTGTTACCAACAGTATGATAGATACCTTCAATACTTTAAAATTTTAACTTTCTTAACAACCCTACACAGTAGATACTATTATCTATTTTACAGATGAGAAAATTGTTCCTTAGAGAGGTTAAAAAAAAATTCCCAAGACCACACAGCTAAAAAATGGCAAGACTTGTTTCCTCATCTGCCGCCATATGCAGTATGACTTCTGAGCACCCACATGCACATCTATTATCCAATTATTATTGAACTTTTAGGCTTCTGTATGTGTGTGATCTATATATATATGGTTTGAGGAGGTAGTTTAAGGAGAATTTTGGGGGGTGGGTATGATAATAATACTGATTAGATGCTCAAGCTCTAACATTTCTTTCCTTGGAGAAGAAAACAAAAGTCGTTTCTAAGATTGAAGGAAATGTTAAGTCAAGTTAGCACTGTACTGTTTTCCTCTTACATATCCTTTGTTCCTTAGTGATCACTGACAACTGTAGCCCAGAGGAACTGATGAATTTGGACTCTGACAGCTAATGGTATGAGGCCAGACTTTGTGTTTCCTCTATGTAATCAAGAATAGGAGCTTCTCCTCCTCAGGTCATATGCCCTAATGTTAATAGTCTTCAGCAATACAAACTGAGTGACTATCTCAGTTTACTATAAAACAAAACAAAAACAAGGTGGGAGCTACTGGCTTCTGGTAATAGTATAGTAATTTGGTCACAGTAAGTCTTCCACAGATGACAATCATAAACTCTGAGCAAAACACAGAAGAATATAGAGGAACAGCCAAAAGTAGGCAGAAACTAGAGGTAAGTCTGCCCTTGTGAGACTGCATGAATGATATTTGTGAGTTTGAAGTGTTTTGCCTGGAACTGCCAAATCTGTGCATAAATTGAGGTGGTAGAAAGCTACAGCTGTACTGGCTTGAGGTGTAAGAGGATGGCATTCAGGGATGGAAGAAAGCCAGAAAGTTAAGGAGGAAATACTTGAAGGAAGTGTGCCTCAAAGGAGGAGAGCCTCAAAATGCATATGAGATTCACCCAAATTCTTGGCACATCAAAGATATGTATATTGAGAAGAGACTCTACAACTTTTTTGGGTGAATTTGATAATGATATTGGTCTAATGATAATGACCCAGGAAAAAAGAGCAGCAACTGGAAGTGGGAGAAACTGGTGGAGATTTTAGTTGCTACTGGTCAAGGGGTAGATGATTCTTTGGGACTGAGATAGTCAATTGACTTGCATAATTGAATAAGTTGATAGAGAAACAAAACAGACTTCAGAGTCTTTATAATCTATTTTTAAAAAATGTTTAGTGTCCAATCAGAAATCACTAGACACATAAAGAAATAGGAAAGTGTTGCTTTTACCAAGAAAAAAAATAACCATCACTAGAAATCAACCCCAGGATGATCCAAATATTGCAATTAGTAGATAAGGAATTTAAAGAAGCTATTATAAATATGCTCAAAGACTTAAAATATATACATATGGAAAATATATACAAAATGAGAAATCACAGTAAAGACATAGAAATTATTATAGAGAGCCAAATGGAAATTCTAGAGTAATGCTGTTCATAGAACTTTTGCAGCAATGGAAATGTTCTATATCAGGACTGCCTAACATAATAGTCACTAGCCACATGTGGCTCTTGAGCACCAGAAATGTAGCTGCTGTGAATGAACCACAAACTAGTTTGAATTTCAAAAGGCGCACAGTGATTATATTATTGGGCAGTGCAGTTCTATGCTTAAAATGTATATAACTGAAATAAAAAATTCCTTGAATCATTCAGTAGTGGTTTGGAAATTGAAGAAGAAAGAGTCAGTGACCTTGAAAATAGATCAATATAAAGTATCCAGTGAAAAAAATACAGAGAAAGAAAGTAATAGAAAATGAACAGAGCCTCATAAATATGAGGAAAAGAACCTACTACCCAGAATTCTATACCCAGCTACATTGTCCCTCAAAATATAAAGACAAAATAATTAATCTGCTCAGGCTGCCATAACAAAATATTATAGACTGGGCAACTTAAACAATGGAAATTTATTTTCTCACAATTCTGGAGGGTGGAAGTCTGAGATGAGGGTGCTAGCATAGTGGGGTTCTGGTGAGGGCTCTTCTCTTGGGTTGTAAATAACCATCTTCTCATTTTGTCCTCACATGGCCTTGTCTAGGTTTGTACTCATGGAGAGAAAGCATGAACTCTCTTCTTCTTTTAAAGCCACCAATCCTATCAGATTAGGACCCTACTCTTATTACCTCATGTAACCTCCTATATCTCAGCCCTATCTCAAAATACAATCACATCAGGAGTTAAAGTTTCAACATAAGAAGTTTGAGGGAACACAATTCAGTTCATAGCAGAATTTTTTTTTTTTTTTTAGTTGTAGTCTCACTCTGTTGCTCAGGCTGAAGTGCAGTAGCATAATCTTGGCTCTCTGGAACCTCCGCCTCCCAGATTCAAGTGATCCTCCTGCCTCAGCCTTCTGAATAGCTGGGATTACAGGCATGCATCACCATGCCTGACTAATTTTTGTATTTTTAGTAGACAGTGGTTGCATCATGTTGGCCAGGCTGGTAAACTCCTGACCTCAGCTGATCTGCCTGCCTCAACCTTCCAAAGTGCTGGGATTACAGCTATGAGCCACTGCTCCTAGCCTCATAGCAGGAATAAATTTATCAAAAGATCTGCAAGGTTTGTATACATAAAACTTCAAAATACTTAGGATCTTAGAGGTGGTAAATCATTTTCAAAATTAAAAAAAAAACTGCAAAATACTATTGAGAGAAATGACAGGTTCTGTAATAATTTCCGTAATGTATTTTTGTATTTTTAGTTATGTAATAAATGGAGAGATATACAATGTTCAAGAATTAGATAACTCAATATTATTAAGATGTAAATTCTCTCCTGATTATATTTCAATACCAATAAAAACTCCTTCAACATTTTATAAAATAGAAATTAGAATATAAAATAAAATACATTTCTAAAATTCATAAGGAAAAACAGAAGACCTAGAATAACCAACCTGTCTTGAAAAAGAAGATCAAAGCTAGACCACAAAACTTATACTTCCTAAACTTAAGAAGTCAACATAAAGTAATCAAAACAGTGTAAGAGTAGACAGACTGATCAATGAAAAAGAATAGTGAAGACAGAAAGAGACTTACATGATCAATGGATTTTTGACAGTGGCACTAAAACATTTACATGAATAAAGAGAAATATTTTTAACAAACTCTGTTAGAACAACTTGGTGTCTACATGGGAGAATAAAAGAACTTCAATCTTTATCTCATACAACATATAAAAATTAATATGAGATGAGTGATAGACCCAAACATAAAAACTAACATTTAAAAGCTTTTAGGGAAAAAAAAGAGAGTATCTTTGCAATCTAGAGTAAGAAAAGCTTTTTTTGTTTTGTTTTGTTTTTTTCAGGACAGAAAATAACTGTAAGAGAAAAAATGGATAGATTCTTAAAATTAAAAACTTCTAGTCAAAAGAGACACTTAAGAAAATAGCCACAAACTGGGAGAAAACATTCACAAAATATGTATCTGATAAAGGACTTGTATTTAGAATACATAATCAACATCTACAATTCAATAATGAAAAGAAAATCAACTTGCTAGAAAATAGTCAAAGGATTTTAAGAGACACCAAAGAGTATTTATGAATGGACAATAAGCACATATAAAAGAGCTCAACATTATATTCATTATCAAGTACATGCAAATTAAAAGCCATAATAAGATATACTACATAACAACACCTACTAGAAAGGCTAAAGAGGAAAGACTGTCAATCAAAAATGTTGACAAGGATATGAAGCAATAGAAGTCTTGTGTGGTTTGTGGGAGTTCAAGAAAGCTTTGGCAATTTATCATAAAGTTAATCATGTCCCTATCTTTTGACCCAGTAAATCTACTTCTAGGTGTTTATCTAAGAGCAAGGAAAACATACATCCTGAAAGTCTGATATATAATTATTCATTGCAATCCTATTAATAATAACCCACATTAAGAAGAATGCAAATGTCCTTCAGTGGAAGAGTAGATACAAAAGTGTGGAATAAACACACAAAGGAAAACTGCTGAGCAACAAAAAAGGGACTAGTGGTGCATGCAACAACATGGAATAATCTTCCTGTAGTTACACAGATGGGATTAATTCAGACATAAACTTTATATACCATATAGTTTTATTTATACACATTTCTAGAACCAGTAAAACAAATCTATGGTGAAAAAAAATTAGAGCAGAAGTTGCCTGGCAAAGGTGGGGGGTATTGACAGGGAAGAGACACTATCGATTATTCTAATAAGATGAAAATGTCTATATTAGGCCATTTTTGCATTGCCATAAAGAAATGCCTGAGGCTGGGTAATTTATAAAGAAAAGAAGTTTAATTGGCTCACAGTGCGGCAGGCTGTACATGAAGCATGGCCCTGGCGACTGCTTCTGGTGAGGGCTTCAGGAAGTTTACAATCATGGTGGAAAGGGAAGATGGAGCTGGCCTATCACGTGGTGAAAGAGTAAGAGAGAGCAAGGGGAGTAAGGGGAGCAAGGGGAGTAAGGCGAGTAAGGGGAGCTGGCGTATCACGTGGTGAAAGAGTAAGAGAGAGCAACCAGATCTCTTGCAAACTCAGAGTGAGAACTCACTTATCACCAAAGGGATGATGCTAAGCCATACATGAAGGATCCACCACCATGATCCAATCACCTCTCAACAGGCCCCACCTGCAACATTGAGAATCACATTTCAAAATGAGATTTGGAGAGGACAAACACCCAAATCATATCATTCTGCCTCTGATCCCCCAAATCTCATGTTATTCTCACATTTCAAAATAGAATCATGCCTTTGCAAGAATCCTTCAGTATCTTAATTCATTCCAGCATTGACTCAACAGTCCCAGGTCAAAAGTCTAAAGTCCAAAGTCTCATCTTTCCACCTGTGAACCTGGGAGATCAAAAAGAAGTTGTTTACTCCCAACATACAATGGTGGTACAGGCATGGGGTATACGTTTCCATTCCAAAAGGGATAAATCTACCAAAAGAAAGGGGCAATAGGCCCCATACACATCTGAAAACCATCAGGGCAGTCATTAAATCTCAAAGCTCTAAAATAATTCTTGACTCCGTTCCACATTCAGAGCACAGTGGTGCAAAGGGTGGGCTCCCAAGGCCTTGGACATCTCTACCCCTGGGGCTTTGCAGGGTGCAGCTCCCATGTCTGCTGTCATGGGTTGGAGTTGAGCTCTTCTGGCTTTTTCAAGCTGAGGATGTAATCTGCCAGTGGCTCTACCATTCTGGGATCTAGACGGTGGTGGCCCCCTTCCCACAACTTCATCAGGCAGTGAACTGCGTGGGAGCTCCAACCCCACATTTCTCCTTTGCATTTTCCTAGTACAGTTTCTCTGTGGGTGCTCTGCCCCTGTGGCAGTCTTCTGCTGGGCACCCAGGCTTTTCCATACATACTCTGAAATCTAAGTGGAAGCCACCAAGCCTTCTTTATGCTTGCATTTTGAGCACATGCTGGCTTAACACCATGTGGAACCCACCAAGGCTTATGGCTTGCACCCTCTAGAGTGGTGGCCAGAGCTGTACCTGGGCCCCTTTGAGCTGAGGCTGGAGCAGCTGTGATGCAGGGAGAAGTGTCCTTAGGCTGAGCAGCGCAATGGGGCCCCAGGCCTTGTTGCATTCTTTCCTCCTAGACCCCTGGGCCTGTGATGGCAGGGGCTGCCTAGAGGATCTCTGAAATGCTTTCTGGGCCTCTTCCTCATTGTCTTGGATATCAGCACTTGGTTCTCTTTTACTCATCCAAATCTCTCTAGCAAGTGGTTGCTCTGCAGCCTGCTTGTTTTCTCTCCTGAAAAGCTTTTTGTTTTCCTCTATCACATGGTCAGGCTGTAAATTTTCCAATCTTTTACACTCTGCTTCCCTTTTAAATAAAAGTTCCAACTTTAAGTAATTCCTGTGTCCTGAATCTGGTCATTGGTTGTTACACACAGCCATGCCACTTCTTGAATACTTTGCTGCTTAGAAATTTCTTCCACCAGATAACTTAAATCATCACTCTTAACTTCGACCTTCCACAGCTCCCTATGACCTGAATATGATGCAGCCCAGCTCTTTGCCAGAGCATAACACAGGTGACCCTTACTCCAGTTTTCAATATTTTCCTCATTTTCCCCTGAGATTTTGTCAGCCTCGCCTTCACCATCCACATTCCCATCAGTAGTTTGGTTAGAGTCACTTAACAAGTCTCTAAGAAGTTCCAAGCTTTCCCTCATCTTTCTGTCTTCTTCTGTATCTCCAAACTCTTCCAACCTTGCCTGTTACCCAGTTCCAAAGCTGTGTCTGCATTTTCAGGTGTTTTTGTAGCAACACTCCATTCCTAGGCACCAGTTTTCTGTATTAGGCTATTTTTGCCCTGCTATAAAGAAGTATCTGAGGCTGATTAACTTATAAAGCAAGAAGTTTCATTGACTCATGTTTCTGCAGGCTGCATACGAAGCATTACAACAGCATCTGCTTCTTGCAAGGACTTCAGGAAGTTTTCAATTATTGTGGAAGGTGAAGGTGGAGCCAACATACCACATGGTGAGAACAGGAATGAGAGAGAGTGACAAGGGGAGGTACCACACACTTTTAAACAACCAGATCTCTTGTGAACTCAGAGTAAAAGCTCACTTATCACCAGGGGGGTGGTGCTAAGTCATTCATGAGGGATCCACCCTATGAGCCAATACCTACCACAAGGCCCCACCTCCAACGTTGGAAATCACATTTCAACATGAGATTTAGAGGGGACAAACACCCAAACCCCCTCAATGTCCTATATTGTAATGGGGGATTGGATTACATGGCCATATCCATTTGTCAGAATTGTAGAGGGAAGATGTGTACATTTCAATGTATACAAATCTTACCTAAAAAACTGCAAAATAAAACCCAAGAATCTAGTGGAGAGGTGTCGAGTAGGAGGAATAGACGAAACCAGAATGACAAAACGATGTTGATAATTGTTGAAGCTTCGCGATGGTTCGGGGGGGGGGGGGTTCATCACACTTTTCTGTTTATTTGTACATATTTGTCCTTTCTTATAATAACACAGTGAAATGAAAAAAATGCGGGGGATTTCACATACTTTGGCTCCAGGCCTTGCTGGAAATGATCAGAGAAATGTCCTCCGAGTGAAGCCCAAAGCCGCCAGCATTGGTGTCTTCTGACCCTCCTGGCCGTTTGTAGACTCCTACAAGGACTGTGATATCCAGAGGCATCTTGCCAAGAATTGTCTGAAAATGCCTCACATGTGAGGAGGAGTCAAGATGCACTGGTGTTAGGGATGTGAGATTCTTTGACAGTTTGTCCAGGCTTCTTCTGACACAGTTTTGAACCGATACTTCCTCAAGGTGACTCACCTTCAGCAGAACTGGATCTTTTCTTCCTCATCTCTGTCAGGGGCAGGGGTGGGAGCTGGTCACCCGGACCAGGCTGCAGAGCTGAGGTGCCCAGCACTTTCTCTGCTCTGTGATTCTTCCTCTCTAGAGCTGAGAGAAATCAGTTGTGTTAGAAGCAGCTTCCTCCAATTCTGGGGTTATGCCTTTTCCTCGCTCAGGACCTATTCTTGCATCATTTGTTATCCGTGGCAATTTTGGTTCACTCAAGATCCACTGCTGAAAAGTTTTCTTTCCCCACCCCCAGTAGCAGAGCAGCCCCCAAACAAGTCATCTGACGAATTCCTCAGTTCCTGCAGAAGGGAAAGAGACAGCTGTAGCAATGCCTTCCCCAGGCTACAGCCTCTGCTTGTGAATTTCAAAGCTCTGCACAGAGACTGGGGGTGTGGAGGCTTTCAGGGAAAAACAACAACAACAACAAAAAACAAGCATCACAAGTAAACATCAATCCTAGGAGAGAGTAGGATGCTGGTGAGAAATGTTTTCTGTATAATCCCACCATGTTATCTAATATCAAGTCTTAAGTGATGCTGGGAGCTGCGAATGGTCATCTCACTCTGCCAGGGGTTGTCCTTCCTCTCCACCCCCGACTCCTGTCCCCGCCAAATCCCGCAGGGGCTCAGTGGCATTCTCGCTTACACACCTTCAGCTGAGCTGGCATCGAGCTGAGATGCAGGCATTTCAACACATCCATAGGCCGTCTCCCAGGAAGGTGCTTGGTTTTTGTTCATTTGGAAAATACAAAAACTTAAAAAACGATTCAAAACTTTTTATGAACAAATTAATAATTGAAAACTCACACGGCTAACCCCACTCAACTCTTCTCCCATGCCCTCGTCCACAAATAACCACGGAAAAAAACTAGCACATTGTAGGCACCTGGGGTGTTTTCTTCTTGTGTACTTTCTGGATCAGAGTGGGGCAAATAGAGAAACCGTAGGAAAGAAATCGGTCGATATAAACTCTTTAGTACAGCTCCCTGCCTGCACCCCCAGCTGTGATTTTCATCCCAAGGTGTGTCCCCAGGGAGGTGGCAGAGGCAGCTGTACTCAACGGCTTCTCTGTCGTGCTGGAGAGTGAATTAATCCTGCCTGCCGCTTGCAAGCGGATTCTTATCCACATTATCAGAAAAGATAGCGGGAGGAAGCCGGCAGGGGTGAGCAGGCCACCGAGCAGACGGTCCTTTATTGTGGCAAACTGCTCCCTTAATTTCTGTGACAGAGTAATACAGAGTCCCAGGTGCGACCTTTTCTCAGGCCATTATGGATGTCAGATCTGGCTCCGTCAGGAGGCATCATTGGGAGGCTTCATCACACGCTCCACATATAAGGTGACCCCGCAAAGTGCTGGATGAAAATGGATGGGCGGATCCCACGCCTCTCCAAGCTGCACACACACCAGAAGAGCCCAGACAGGCGGCAGTGTGTGCTGGTATGTGGGCCTGCGGCTACCCTGGCCCACACCGCCCTAGACGGGTGGTGGAGGGCTGAGCACTGGGCTGGGCTGGTGGGAACGAGAGGAGGAAATGCACTTGATGTTGGACCCTCTGAATACGCTGTTGGGGCTCCCAAATTGCCCCAGCCTGCAGCAAAGTATGTCCTGAACTCCTGCTGGTTAGATCTTAGAGGAGCTCAGGGTATCCTTGGACCTGGCAGCTGTCTAGGACGTTGGAAGTCCTCTGGAAAAGAGACCCAGGACTGTCAGGGGAATTGTCTGAAGCCACAGAACCAGCCAGCGGCTAAACTGTCCTGGAACCCAGGTCTCGTGTCCTCTCCTCCCATGTCTGTGCTAAATCCTGGATGCTGAGAAGATTGGCAAGAAGAGGAGAGAGGAGGGAAGAAGACGAGCAGCTTGAGAGGCAAACGTTCTGGCTGCTCCCAGTGGCTGTCCGCCCTGAGTTGAACAGTCCCAGGAGGCCGAGGCCTGCAGGCGGCGCTGTTGCTTCTGTTGATGCCCTGATGCTGCTCAGCTGGGCCTGGGAAGAGGCGTGGAGATCCCAAAGCACTGGGAATCGGCTGCGAGGCAATCCAGCCCGGCCTAACTTGGAGAGACCCCTGTTCTAACTGCAGCTCTGTCACTAAGTCGCCCCGGTGGCCTTGGGCAAGGAGTCGTTTCTTCTTTGCCTTCATCATTGGCATCATCACCATCAGCCATCCTGCAGCAGTGGCTATGTGGAAGGCGCCATGCCAAGCATTTTCTATGGTCTGAGTCACCGAGTCCTCACAGCAACCTATGATGTGGGTGCTATTACCACCCCCATTGTATAGATAAGAAAATGAGGAGTGAAGGCGTTGTCCTTTCGGGGATTTCTCAGCTCCAACACTGGAATACTGTGCTGTCGCTTCGCTGATTCCATCTCATCCAGCCAGAATCAAGGGTACACCCAGGTAGTTGGAGCAAATTGCTGCACTGCACCACTGCATTCATACACAAGCCTGGAGACTTCTGGCAATTTGGGGGAGTTTCTGGATCTTTCTGGAAAATTCGTGCACTTTCCTCCCTTCGTTTTCCTCTAGAAACAGGAATAAGGGGAGTCGGGGCACGGCAGCCAAGGTTGCAACATGGGAAAAAGTGGTTCGGTCTGGCAGTTCCAATTCTGCACCTGCTGTGCTCCTCCCGGGGCCTGCCTTTCCTCCTGTTTTCAGGAAATGTGACATTGGATTCTCTGACAGCCTTGCCATCTTCTCTATATGTGGGGGGATCTCCAGGAAGGCAATTAGACACTTTCCTAGGGTCTGAAAATAACCAGCACTCAGACACTCTCCCATAAAGGGGAAGACATGCGTGGCAGTGCCTAAGGGTGTCCCTCTCGCTTTCCATCCCCATGGACAGCAGCCAGAAAATCTACTCCAGGAAGCATCTGAAGTGGGGCTGCCCACCCCAGAGTTTCCCCAGCACCCTCCAACTAGGGGGTGACCCAGGTATCTGGCTGGACACTTGCTGCTGGCAGAGTTGTGTCGTCGTTGCTAAAGAAATCTTGATGGAAACAGCCTGGTCTGCTCAGGAGGAAATACGGATTAATGGGAGAAGAGGTGATGGAGATAGGTTTACACATACTCACACATCCAGAGAGTGAAATGGCTAACCCCATGCAGGAATCGGGCTCAGGCTGAATTCATTACTTACCAAAAAGATGCCCAATAAAGACAGATCAGAGTGGGGTGCAACGATTCCAGAAAGTGCCTTAGAAGTGAGGTTTTTGGTTTTTGGGGTTTTTTTTTTTTGTCTTTGTGTTTGTTTGAGACATCTCGTTCTATTATGGCTCATTGCAATCTCGACCTGAGGAGCTCAAGTGATCTTCCCACCTCAGCCTCCCAAAGTGCTGGGATTACAGGCATGAGCCACTGTGCCTGGCCAAGAAGTGAGCTCTGAGGCAGAACTCCCATCTTTTAAAGGCCGCGCCCACCCCACCACCAGCCCACCTCGTCTGACACCTTCATTGTACCCAAACCCGTGCTAAGGTGCAGGGAAAACTGCTTGCTGATTTAGTCATTTAATTATTCATGGCACAACCAAAAGTTGAAAGTCTGCTTGCGCCAAACACACAGTGCCTGCAGTGATGCAGGGAGAGTTTCTTGGAAGAGGGATTTTGTCAATCAAGGCTCTGAGTCAGGAAGCACATGGAATACCGGCTGACAATTAAGGATGTTGACCGTCTCCATTCTCCTTGTTTGGAGAAGGGCCCAGGGGTTTCATCCAAGGCTGCTTTGAAGCTCCAAGTTCAAAATGTAAAATGGTGGCCACTACGCATTCTAAACGTTTGCTGAGGCTTGGGTAGCTCCTGTCTGTTCATTGAAGAAATACGAAGACCCTACTGTGTGCCCTGCATCATGCTGCATGACTTGGAGAGGGGAAGGAAAGACGGAGAGAAGCAGTAGGTGGTCATTCTTGCCACCAAGGCGCCCTCGGGCTCGTGATGCCTCTGCTGAGATCCCACTTGCCTGACCTGAGCACACCTGTGAACACTCCACTGTCCACGGTGCCTGTGTAGCTGGTAGACACTGCCTGGGCTTCAGTATGAGATGTGTGTGTGTGTGTGTGTGTGTGTGCGCACGTGCGTGCCTGTGCCTCTGTGTGTGTGTATGTGTAAGCATTGTTGAGAGAATGTGCATAATAGGGTGTGTGTGAATGTGCCTGTGTGCGAGTGTGAGTGTGCCTGTGTTTGTCTCTGTGTCATGTGTGTGAATGTGAGTCTGTGTGTATTGCTGAGTGTGTGTGCAAATGAGTATGTCTGAGTATGGGTGGGTCTGTGTGTGTTTATAGGTCTGTATGAGTGTGCCAGTATGTGTACTGGTGTGTGAGTAGGTCTGCGTGGTGTGCAAATGAGTGTACCTGTGTTTGTGCATTGGTGTGTATCAGTGAGTGGCCTGTGTGTGTTGGTGTGTGTGTCTGCATGTGTCTGTGTATCTGTATCTTGCATAAGTGTGTGAATGCATGTGGGCATATATGTGTCTGAGTTTTTGTGGTGTGTCTGAGTTTTTATGGTGTGTCTGCGTGTGTGTGGTGTGTCTGTGTGAATGAGTTTGTGTGTTTGGTATATGTTGTGTGTAAATGAGTGTGCGTGTGTGTCTGTGTGTCTGTGTGGCGTGATCTTGTGTGTATGGGGTGGAGGGTCTATGCATGAATGAGTCTGTGTGAATAACTGCATGAATGTGTGCCTGTGTGTATGTGTATATGTGATTCTTTGTGTGTGTGTGTGGGTGAGTGTCTGTGACTGTGTGTGCGTGTGTTAGGGTATGTGAATGTGTGGCTGGGCATGAGCATGTGGGAATGTGAATGTGAAGGTGTGAATGAGTGTGAGGGTATATGTAAATATGTGAGGATGTGTGAGAGTTGTGTGTGTGAATGTATGAGTGAGAGTGAATGCGTGTGTGCCAATGTGTAAATGTGTGTGTGAGCATGTAAATGAGCGTGAGTATGGGGGTGTCTGCATTTGACTGTGTGAGGGTGTGTGTGACAGGGTGTGTGAATATGTGTGAGGTGTGTGTGTATAAATGTGTGAGCATGAGTATGTGTGGGGGGTGTCTGCATTTTGTGTGTGTGTGTGAGGGTGTGTGACTGTGTGTAAATGTGTGTGTATGAGTGTCGGGGTGTCTGCATTTGTGTGTGCATGTGTGAGGGTGTGTGGATGTTTGTGAGGGTGTGTGTGTAAATGTGAGTATGTGAGTGTGGGGGTGTCTGCATTTGATTGTATGTGTGAAGGTGTGAATGTGTGACTGAGGGCATGTGTGTGTAAGTGTGTGTATGTGTGAGTGGGGGTGTCCCCGTTTGTGTGTGCGTGTGTGAGGGTGCGTGAATGTTTGTGAGGGTGCGTGTGTGAATGTGTACGTGGGAGCGTGGGGGGTGTCTGCATTTGACTGTGTGAGGGTGTGAACGTATGACTGAGGGTTTGTGTGCGTAAATGTGTGCGTGAGTGTAGGGTGTGTGCGTGGAGGGGACTTCGTGGAAAGGTGCAGGTCTGGCTGGGGAAGGCTGATGGACGGGAGGGTGTGAACCGCCGTGGGGGTGACACGAGCCCGGGTGGAGAGGAGCTGTAGAGGGCGTGGGGCGGGGAAGCGCTGACCCACTGTGGAGACGAGCCCCAGTGGGACGCGGGAGCCTGAGGGGAGCTGGAGGGAGCCGGCAGGGGCGCGGCGCGGTGTCCGACCTTGGGGGTCTGGAGGCCGAGAGAGGGTCCCGTCTCCGACCCCCGCCCTGGGCTGGCCCGAGCACCGAGCACCCGCTAGTGTCTGAACCAGGGGTCGCGTCCACGCGGGCAGAGCAAGGCAGGTGGACGGTGGAGGGCGGGGAGCGCCCGGTCAGGCACATCCCCGAGGGGACATCCTCAGGGGCCCGGGCTCGTGGGGCCCTCCCAGGTGGCGGAGGCGGTGGAGGGTGGGGACCCTGACGCGGGTGGGCGGCTTTGGGAGCGCGGGCGGTCAAGGGCCTTATCTTTGTCCCGGCGCAGGGGTCACATCGCGGGCCCAGGACGCGGGAGGAGCCTCCTGGCCTGGCCGTTTGGCGTTGGCGCCTGCAGATTATCCCCCGACCCCGCGGGTTTGTCCTGTGCTGTCTCTAAAATCCCCAAAGCCCCGGGGATTCGCCGCGTGCCGCCGCCCCTCGGCCAAGCGCGTTTGCAGCAGCCCCTCCCGGGCCCCCCAGCGCGGCTCTGGCTGATCCGGTGTCGTCATCCTGGGTTCTGGCATGGGAGCCGTTGCTATGGGGATCTCACCCACCGATTCAGCACTTTGTCGGTGGGTTCGGTGGGGGACGAACGTGTGGAACGGCAGGGGGGTGCATGGATGGCGGGGCAGCTCACTGCTCCCGGGCTGGGCGGGACTCTCTGATCCTCCGGTGGGGGAGAGGTTTGGAAGCTGGCGCGGTGAAGTAGGAAAGGGGATGTGTGAGTTTCCTGGGACTGCTTTTAAAAAGTACCACACACTGGCGGCTTAAAACAACACACATGTATTTCTCCACAATTCGGGAGGCCAGAAGTCGAAATTCAAGTTGTTAGCACAGTTAGCTTCTGAGGGAGGATCCCTCCCGGGCTTCTCTCCCCGCTCCTGGGCTGCACAGTCCTTGGCGTGGCTCGGCTCCCAGACGCGCCTCCCTCCAGCCCCTGCCTCTCCTTGTGGCCTTCACCTCTGTGTCTCTGTGTCTGTTCCTTTCCTGTCGCGTATAAGCACACCCTTCAGTGGATTTAGGGCCTTCCCTAAGTCAAGGATGACTCAAGATAATTTTTTTTTCTTTTTTTTTTTGAGATGGAGTCTCGCTGTCACCAGGCTGGAGGACAGCAGAGCTCACTGCAATCCTGACTCCCTAGTTCAAGCGATTCTCTTGCCTCAGCCTCCCAAGTAGTTGGGACTACAGGCACACGTCACCATGCCCAGCTAATTTTTGTATTTTTAGTAGAGATGGGGAGAGAAGAGGTGGAGATAGGGTCTGACTCTGTTGCCCAGGCTGGAGTACAGTGATGTGATCTTGGCTCACTGCAGCCTCTGCCTCCTGGGTTCAAGCAATCCTCCCAACTCAGCCTCCCGAGAAGCTGGGACCACAGGCACATAACCACCACAGCTAATTGTATTCTTTGTAGAGATGGGGTTTCGCCATGTTGCCCAGGCTTGTCTCAAACTCGTAGACTCAAATAATCCACCCATCTCAGCCTCCCAAAGTGCTGAGATTACAGGCCTGAGCCATCATGCCCGGGCCTCATCTCAAGATCTCAATTACCTCTGCAAAAGCCCTTTCCCCAAATAAGGTCAATAGGGTCCCCTTTACAGATTCCAGGGATTTGGGACTTGGACATACCTTCATGGATGTCACTGTCCAACCCATTCCAGTGGGAAACTCATAGTCACTTGGCTGCCTTGGGCCCAACATGCCAGCCCTTGAACATCAGGATCAGGGTGGATTCTGCTAGAAATTTGACTCTTTGCATGAGCAGAGCACCCCATCCGTCGCTCTGGAGGTCTTGCCTTGGAGTGAGTGGTTTAACACACTTCTCTGCAACCAGGCTGGCTGAATTAGGGCCCCGGCTCTGCCAGTGACTAGCTGTGAGATTTGGGGAAGGAATGGAAACCTCTTTGTGCCTCAGTTTCCCAAGCTGCAAAACGTATAATCATTCCTTCTTGTAACCTTCAAGCCCTTCACACAGTGCTCGGCACTCAGGCTTGATCGCATGAATGTTGTGTTTCTGCTAACCAGGCCCTGGCTCCCAGCCCACTTCTGTGGAGAGAAGCTCTTCCTCCACAGGGAACCCTCCAGAAAGCTTCCCACCTGCAGTACCTTTGTGCCCCGGCATGCTTCAAACGGGTGTCAGGTGGGTGGAGACCTTGACCCCCTCAGCCCCTGGGAGCCTGAGGCTCTGGGTCCACCTCCATTGCGGGCAGCTTCTCTTGTTTACCTGGGTGTGCCATCCCAGCCTTCTTATTTCATCATTTCACCATGTTCCCAGAGAAAAAAACTCTTGTTTCTGGCAACATGAGAAAATCAAGAACAAGCCAGTGAGTTTTGCCTTGAAGTTCACCTCTTTTTTTCAAGCTGCAAGGACAATCTTTTCAGATTGCTGGCCTTCCATTTTTAGCATAAAGTGCATTCTGCCTTTGATACAGAACAGTGGTGATGGGCGGGCCACCGCTTCATTGCTTGCTTGTGTTTCAACGTCCTTAGGTGGCAAAATAGAAAGTTGGAATCCTTATGTCAGCTCCAGATGACTGGAAACGTTCCTCATCTATGAAATCTCAAAGTCTGGGAAGCACTGTCTTGGAATTTATGGAACATTTTCTGACACATAATCTTACTCATTTCCCATCTGACAGGTAATGACAGATAATGAGGTTCCAGGATATTTTTTGACTTGGCTGAGGTCATGTGGCTAGGAAATAGCGAAGGCAGGACCTCCTATCGAAAGCCATGCCTACTTACTAGGAGGAATGACTGAGCCTCTTTTTTCTAGCACAGGTATCTCACAATAAGTTCCCTACTCCAGAGCAGCCGTCGGTCTAAAATGGGTCTGTCGTCTTCTCCTGTAGGAGTTCAGCGTGTGCTGTTCTCAAAGAACCCACTTCCCAGCACCCCTTAGGTGCCGTGGATACCTCTGAAACAGGACGTTAGACTCACGCTGGACTTTTTATTCCAACCACAGGATCAGCCTCATTGACAGCATTACAGGAAGGCTTCGAGGTGTCTCCTTGTGACCATGTTGTGAGTGAACCCTCCCCGGCATCTCACCTTGCAGGTGAGGAGGCTGCACCCTAACCATGGTAAGGCCTAGCTGCCTCTGTGGGTTTGGAGGTCTGGTTCATTCTGTTCATGGGGGATGGTGGGATTCAGCAAAAATGGGAGAGTTGGGCTGTGAGATCTTGAAGGTCAGCTCATCAGGAACTCATTTTGTGCATATATATTGGCACCTGCTATGCAGTAAGCAGCATTCTAGGCACTTAGTGGATAAAACGGATGAATATCCCTGCCCTCCTAGAGCTGACATTCTAGGAAAGAAGGAAGATGAATAATCAGCAGTAGACCAATAAATAAGGAAATTAAATCGTAGGTTGGTGGGTGGTAGGTGCTATAGAAAAGAGGAAAATGGTGGGGAAGCTGGGAGTGTCGGGAGCGGGTGAAGTGGGTCACAGTTTACAGTGGACTGGCCAGAGAGTCTGTGAATTTCTGTTTCTCACGGAAACATCCAACAGATTCTTTAAGAGAAGACATAGAAAGTAGCACCCCATACCCCCAGCCCCATGCACTCAGCGGTTCTTTACGCTGATGGAGGAATCTGCCTGACTCTGTAGCCACATTGGAGGCTTCAGCTGGTCCCGCAAAGAGCTTGTAAGCCAGATGGTCCATTTGAGGTGTCCCACATGTGGAGGCTGTGTCAACCTGTCTCCCTGGGGACAGGCTGTCCCCAGGGAAGGGGTGTGACCTTCAGCACCAGCAGCAATGCTCGCAGCAACTGGGAGATGGCTGTGTTGACCCTGAGAGGGTATCCAGGCAGCACACCACAGCAGTCACAGCAGGGGACAAGAGCTGTGGCGTGTGGTGCTGCATGAAGTCCTTAGCAAATGGCCCGGGCCCGTGAGGATGCTCACCAGCATGATGGGCCGTTTTCTGAAAGGAAGTGCTCCCTCCTCCGTGAAGCATTTCCTTGACTTGACTTCTAGGACCGCACAGACCCCTGGTTTCCCTCCCACCTCCCTGGCCACTGTTGCTGACTCCTCTAAATGCAAACGTGCCTCGGGACTCAATCCTTGGAGCACTTGTCGCCGCCAGCTGTACACGCACTCATCCGTTCTCGTGCCTTTAAATACCATTTATAAGCTGAAGACACTTAAATTTTTATCTCTTCCTTGAACCTTGCATTGAACTCCAGACTCATATATCTAAACTGCCTACTAGATATCTCCACTTACGTGTCTAATAGCCTGTGGCGGCTGTAAAATTGCTCCACTCGAACCTCCTGTTAAGGGGACCACGGTGACCGACACCTCACTGCTGCCCCACTGGGTCCACCCCTATGGCGTGCTGACGCCACACATGATGTGGGCTTCTCCCAGCCAATAGCTGAGCAGGTGGGATGGGGTTAGAGGGGGCGGTGCCGGGGCAGGCCCCCGCTTGTGGGATGTTGGATACCCCATGGGAGGCTTTGGCTCAAGGACCTCCCGTCAGCCTGAATGAACGCTCTGGGAGCTGTGCTGTGGTTGGAAGCTCTTCCTCCCAGGCCTCCTTCCATCCCCCTCTTCTTTCCCGGGGGCCAGACCCACATGGCAGTCTGCCAGCTTCTGCTTCCTCCCCTTTGTCCTTCACAGCCTTCCACCCCAGGCAATATCCAGTCCTGCCTTGGCATCTGCCTCTTGGGACATCCAAAGCAACACAGTGGCATCTCAGATTTCACATACCCAACACTGAATTAACCAGCAACTCCTTCCCTTGAAACGCCAGCCTCTCCCCCAGCCTTCCTCAGCCTCATGAGTGACAGTGCTGTCTTTTCATCGCTCAGATCATCCACAAACCTCCTCTCTCATCCCTTGTCTGGCCCAGCAGCGGATCCTGTTGGCTCTCAGTTCAGAGGCAATCCAGCGTCTGACCGTATCCCACCCTCCGCTACTCCAGCCCAGGCTCCCATCCGCTCCCACCCGGTAGCAGAGGGTCCTCCTGCCGGCTCTCTTCTCTCCTCCCTGCCCTGCCCCTCTCACAAGCTGTTCTCAGCAGGCAGCCCAATGGCCCTTTCAGAATGTCAGAATTCTCGCTGCCCTGCCTAGGGGCTCCCGTGTCACTCGGTGTAAAAGCCAAAATCCACCTGGTGGCCCACGAGGCTCCTCCCCACTCCCCCCGTCCTCTCCTCCTCCTCCCACTAAGCCATGTCTCCTTTCCTGCTCTTGCTCAGCACCTCGGAGCTTGCTGTTCCTGCTGTCATGAACCTCTCACCCTTACCCACCTGCCCATCCCCCAGTTGGCTCTTCTCCCCAGGGCAGTGCCCAGCCACTACCTTCCCAGGCTTTCCCTGACCAGCCCAACCTGGCATGCCTCACTCCCCTTCCTAGGCAAACTCTGAGATGTATTTTGCTCTTGGGCTTTGTTGGTCTGACTCCTGCCATGAGCACAGACTCTCCATGGAGGCAGAATGCTGGTCTCCGTTTCTGTCCCCATGACTTCACTTGCCCAGGGCACAGCAGGTGCTCAAAAAAATTTGTTAAATGAATGAAGAGGGAAGTCTGCAAAAACAACCCAGACTTATAAAAATATTTGATAAATATTGGCCTTATAAAATGTGGTTAGTTTTTATTTCATAAAATTCAGGAACTTGTGGAGCAGAAACAAAAATAGCCGACGATCCCACTGTTTTGATGCCGCTTATGGATATTTGAATAGAGATAAAAATAAATACAATATGATGACAGAAAATCCCATCAGGTTTCAAAAGGCATGGAATGAAAAGCAAGAACTTTCTACTAGGACCTCCCACACCACCCAAGAGTGCCATTTTCTCAGGGGTTAAGAAGGGGCCCCTCCAACGGGGCAGGTGTGGCCAGAAGCAGCTGGGAGCCAGCTGTGCGCGGTGATAGGATTCTATGACATTGACATCCTATGGCTTCACTTCTCTGCTTAGAGCCCCTTAGGGCAGGGGGGCCCAACCTTTTTGGCACTAGGGACTGGTTTCATAGAAGACAATTTTTTTCATGGGTGGGATGGGGTGGGATGGTCTCAGAATGAAACTGTTCCATCTCAGATCATCAGGCGTTAGATTCTTACAAAGAGTCCCCAACCTAGAACCCTTGCATGCACGGTTCATAATAGTGTTTGTGCTCCTATGAGAATCTTTTTTGAGACAGAGTCTCTCTCTGTCTGTCACTCAGGCTGTAGTGCAGTGGTGCAATCTCGGCTCAATCTAATTTCCACCTCCCAGGTTCAAGCAATTCTCGTGCCTCAGCATCCCAAGTAGCTGCCACTATGCCCAGCTAATTTTTGTTTTTATAGCAGAGACAGGGTTTTGCCATGTTGGTCTGGCTGGTCTTGAACTCCTGATCTCAAGGGATCCACCTGCCTCGGCCTCCCAAAGTGCTGGGATTACAGGTCTGAGCCACTGTGCCCAGCCTCCTATGAGAATCTAATACCGTTGCTGAGCTAACAGGAGACAAAGCTTAGGTGGTAACACTCACTCACCCACCACTCACCTCGTGCTATATGGCCGAGTTCTTAACAGGCCACGGACTGGGACCCCGGCCTTAGGGGATCCTGGTGGACTTATGAAAAAATGCAGTCTCTTTCCAGTCATTCTAAGGCACTGAAGGGTCCGATTCTTACACACTCTCTCTACATCCCAGCCCTGGTGGTCTTTCCTGCCTCTGGGCCCTGGTCCATGCTGTCTTCTCCACCTGGAAAGCCTTCTTTCTCCCCACCGCTTGGCCAACTCCCACTCCTCCTTCCAGTCTCAGCTTCATGAGCAGTTCTCACGTTCTTGGGAGTATTGGAGTTACCTAGAAAGGCTGGTACCCAGAGTTTCCGATTCAGTAGTTCTGGGGCAGCCTGAAAATGTAGATTTCTAATAAGTTCCTAATGCTGCTGCTTCTGTGGCTGAGAGAATGCCACTTTGAGAGCCACTGGGTTATATGATGCTTCTTTAAGATGCCGGCTCCAGATTCCTCCCCCACCCCTTTCTAAATTCAATCCTCCCATATCACCCTGTGCTTTTTCTTTATCCCAGTTATCACAATTTTTAATTACATGATTATTTGTGTCTAATGACTATCTTCTAATCTAGACTAGGCCAGAGTGAACATTTTAATTTTACTCCTCTATTCTTTCTGTATTAAAGCAATAACTAAGACCAATAAACAGATAACATACAGAGATAGTATCTCTAGAAGGGAGGAAACGTAACATTTATTGAACGTGAGTAAATATCTTGCACTATCATAGATACTTCCAGAAGAATGATAGCCAAAAGTAGTCAGCGATTATTGAGCATCTACTATGTGCCAGGCAACGTACTTGGGCAGGATCTTCGACGGCTTTGTCCATTTCTGTATCCCCAGTGCCTGGCCAATAGCGATGCTTAATAAGTGAATTAATGAATGAAAATAAATAATCCTCCTGCATAGAACATTTTCTCCTCTCCTGGATGATGAAGAGCCATTCTACTCTAGGATTTGTTTTATAGACCCATCTTCTATCTGGGGCAGAAGGTTGGAATCCTTCAAGATGTTAAGTGTGGCCCCACCTCCCCAGGAATATTGACAAAGCCCCTGGGAATGCTGAGCTCTCCCCGCCTTGTGCAGAGATAGAAAGCCAGGCAAGACAGACACCTTCCCCTCTGCTGCCTGTTATATAAAATATGAAAGAAAGAAAGAATGGGGGAAAATTCATAGGCTGGTCTAATTCTATTAAATACAAAGCAGAAAATAACAAGATCAAAGGAGGGCCAAAAGGAAGGAGACAGAAAAATAAAAGGAGGGGGACAGAGAGCCCGGAAGGGAGGAAGTAGAGAAAGAAAAAGAAGCGGGGGAAGATGTCCACTGAAAATTGGCTGTCCTCTTCCTAGGTGCCTGTGGGCTACCTGCCAAATCAATTGATTACATCTGTAGGCAGAGTTGCCTTTTTATTTCACACCAATTTTCACGGGCAGCGTAAGATAAAAATGGAAGAGATGAAGTGAATGGGAAAAGATGATTGAATGTTGATGTAAAAAGGGAAGGTTCGAGGAAGCGGGGGCGCTGGACATGCAGTTACAAGAGCTTGCTGCAGAGGGGATTTTGAACCATGTGCTCCCCCCCCAACCCCTTTATTCTTTTCTTTCCTTTATATGCTCTTTGAAAACCTCTGTCTCCTATTCCCGGTGACCCGTTTGGCACAACCCACCTTGGCAAAAGCCATGGATACAGCCCCAGGACTCCAGGAAGCAGTGTGGCCCCAGAGAGCTTGGTAAAGAATGTATGTAGGCAGCAGAGGGCAGCTGGTCACTCACTGCATGGCCTTAACTCTGTCTTTCCTACTCCTGAAGCCTCAGTTTCCCCACCTGGGGTGTGGTGATAATCATCCACTTGGCCATGATGCTGGGGAGTGCTAACAGGTGAGAATTCTGAGATGTGCTTTGCAAAAATCAGGAACTATGTGCAGGCTCCATAATCCCAGCAAACAAAAATCAAATCCTGCAAATGCAGAGCAATGGCCCCCTGTGGGAGGGTATGTCCCATAGTGGGCTGTCCTGGTCCACGCTGGTGGGCTCTCGGGGGCTCGGTTCACTGCTATCTCCCTGGAAGAGTCCTTCACTTACCTGGGCATCCGAGCTCTGTCTTCATAGGCCAGTGGCTGGCTATGAGGGTCTGTTTCCTAGGAACCCTTTGGTTTAGGCCAGGCATCCCCAAACTTTTTACACAGGGGGCCAGTTCACTGTCCCTCAGACCGCTGGAGGGCCGCCACATACTGTGCTCCTCTCACTGACCACCAATGAAAGAGGTGCCCCTTCCTGAAGTGCGGCGGGGGCTGGATAAATGGCCTCAGGGGGCCGCATGCGGCCCATGGGCCGTAGTTTGGGGACGCCTGGTTTAGGCCTACCATCAGGGGAGTGTGGGGAACAGGGCCCTGCTAAAAATCCCTTCTGCAAAGAGCTTGCCTCCCAGGTCCTGAGACTGTTCCCTACAGTGACATGGGCAGAGGAGGATCTGGGAACTGCCCCTCCCGACTTCCCAGGCACCATCCCAAAGCCACCAGAAACACGACCCTCAGGGGAGTGTGGGGAACAGGGCCCTGCTAAAAATCCCTTCTGCAAAGAGCTTGCCTCCCAGGTCCTGAGACTGTTCCCTACAGTGACATGGGCAGAGGAGGATCTGGGAACTGCCCCTCCCGACTTCCCAGGCACCATCCCAAAGCCACCAGAAACACGACCCTCTCTGCTGATACAAGCAGAGTTGAAGGGAGAAAGGGTTGGCTTGCTGGCTCATGTGTCATTTCAATGAGCGGGTGTTTGACATTCTTCCCATGCTGGATCAGATCAACCTAATCTGAGGTCTTCATCTGCGCTGCAAAGAGGGCAAAGCAGGATGCCACCGACCACCCAGGCACCTGCTTCTTTCTCCTGGCAGGCCTGGGCTACCAGCATGGCAGGTGGTGCCCAAAAGTGGACTATGCCTCCTTGGGGGAGAGAGCCAACAGATACCTCTGCTGCCCATCATGGGGCTGTAACTGCTCTGGACGGGGAGCTGAGCATCCTTGGGGGTTCTTTAGAATGATCACAACACAGAGGAGAGAAATGAGGCCCAGTGAGGGACATGACTCATAGCAGGACTCAGAGTAGGCAGGGGCAGGGGCAGGGGCAGGGGCAGGGGCAGGGGCAGGGGCAGGGGCAGGGGCAGGGGCAGGGGCAGGAGCAGAGGCAGGGGCAGGGGCAGAGGCAGAGGCAGAGGCAGAGGCAGAGGGGCAGCTGGGATTTGGGCTGGCTGTCTTTTATTCAGGTGCTTTCCATGTGTGCCGGCATATGTGTGTATGTTTGTGCGCACATGCCTTTGTGCATGCATGTGTGTGCAGGGAGGAGCAGGGGCTACATACAGGGCACCTTTTGGGGAATCAAGCCACATGGAGAGGCCTGGATTTCCAGGCTGAGGGCTCTTGCGACAGGAGGCAGAAGTGATAAGTGCATTTGCCTTGTAAACTCAGGGCATCCCCTGCCTGGGGAAAGTGTGTCAGGAACTGTGTCACATACCAGATGACTCCTGCTTGTATTTCCTCTTTGTGGCCACCTGTTCTGGGCCCCCTATGAGATCCCTGTGCACAGAGCCCATCATACCTGCTGGGCTGGCCAGCTCCCAGGCCCCCATCTTCCCTCCCTGAGGAACGTGGGGCCTGGGAGGGGTCTGCTTCATCTTCCTGTCTGTCCCGACACCCACATGGTCCCTCACTCGGTGCTCTGCAAATGGGAGGTCCCCAGGGAGAAGGGTCCTACAGGAGAAGCCAGGGTACTATGTCAGGAGGTCTTTTCTTGCACGTGTGGAGAAGACAGCTCGAATGGGCAGCACCCCCAAATATCACCTGCCACATGTCATCAGGCAGCACACTTTCCTTATCACCATCAAAGTCCCTGGGGTGGGGAAAGGGTGGGTGGGGGGAACCCTCCTTTCATCTGACACCTTGAAGCAGAGATTTGTTCCTACCAAAAAGAGAACTGGACACAGAGATGAAAGGAAGTTGGGGCCCCCAGGTCTACTCCCATGGATGAGCAAGTGTTTCCCAACTGTGGCATTCCCTGTGGGTGGCCTGCCCTTCCTTCCTTGACTCATCCAGAGGATACCCCAGCTGCGGTGGACAGCTCATGCACACACAAAGGCTCTGTACCCCAGCAACCACTGCTCTTTGCTTTTAGGGGTTCTTTGGTCATGGAAGGGGGCTCAGCCCTGCAGGGCAGGCTAGAAGTGCTGGGAGTGAACTCCCTAGGTGGGGCTCTCAGCCCTGAGGGGCAGGGGCTCCAAGAGAAATGGCCTGGCTTTCCTGATGAGTTCTACAGCCTCTCGGAATCCTGGAGAGGTTGGGCCCCCATCACAGACAAGGGAAACCTGCTCCTTGGTACGTCTGTAATTGGCTTTCCTCTTCCTCTTCTTACTTCTCCCCTTCCTCACAGTGCTTCCTGCGACCACCTCCCAGATAAACCATCGGAACTCCCATCCTTGTTGGGGGGCCTGTTTTTAGGAAAACCCCAACTAAGGCAGGAAGCTCCCCACACTATAGTGGAGGGAGCCAGGATGCCGAGCTCTGGGTGCCCCAGCTCTCTGGCTCACCAGCCATGAGGTGCCAGGCACATCCCTTGACTTCTCTGAGCCTGTTTCCACGTTTGTAACATGAGGGTTAATGCGCCACAGTTCTGTGAGTCTGCTTCTTAAACGCTGTAGGAATTAAATTCATTCAGGGTTGCCACCGGTCAGAAGCACAGGCTATATGCTATAGATCTGGATTACAAGATTAAAGATCAATACAGCATTGTACAGAGCAAGTGTTAAATTGGGTGACAAATGCTAAACAGAGCTGGGAGTGAGAGAAAGGAAGGATGTAGTCAAAGAAGGCTTCTCGGAAGAGGTGAGGATTGAGTTGGCCTTAAAGGATGGGTGGGTCCAGGTAAGTTGGGGCCCAAGGCTCAAGGGGACAGCTTGGGAAGAGGCCTCTGGAGGCAGCCTGCAAAGGTGTGGGAACTCCTATACCTATCAGGGAATGTTTTCAATCCTGGCCAATGGCAGTGGGCCATGTATTGTGCCACATGGGAGATGTTGGGGCTGTAGTCATGTTTCTGTTTTCATGACTGTCTATAATTTTCTAGGAAAAGGGATAATGGGAGTGTATGGATAGTTTAAAGAGACACTGTCCACCTTTTACCTTCTCAACTCATCACATATTATCCCTTCTCTGTCCCTTTCCACCCCATTCCCATTTTACCCTCCATCTCATCCCATCATGTGCCTTTTCTTCCCTTTCCACTCCTCCCATCCTGTCCCATGTCACTCTGTCCCTTCCCTTCTATCTCCTCCCCTAGCACCCATTCCATCTTGTTCTACCTCATCCCATCCCAACCCAACCCATCCCATCCCATCCCATCCCAACCCATCCCAACCCATCCCATCCCATCCCAACCCATCCCAACCCAACCCATTCCATCCCAACCCAACCCATCCCATCCCATCCCATCCCATCCCATCCCAACCCGTCCCGTCCCGTCCCGTCCCGTCCCGTCCCGTCCCGTCCCATCCCCATCCCCATCCAGTCCCATCCCATGCCATGCCATGCCATCCCATCTCTCCTGTGTGAGAAGGGGTTCTTGGCATGTGAGGAGTCTTGAAAGATCTGTTCCCTTTGTTTGGCCAGGGTGAGGGGAGCTGCAGCTGAGACTGTGGCCATTGAGAACTACTTCCGAGGTTGTGGACCTGAAGTGACAAATGGTCTGAGGGGCTCTGACTGAGGAAGCAACTTAGACACTATTACTTCTAGAAGGAATAGAAGATTTTTGTCTCTGTGGCCTGAACAGGGAATCTCTGGGAAAGCTGCTCTCCTTTGCCTGGTGAGCTGCAGGCCAGTCCCCACAGTGCAGCCACCATCCACAGGGAGCTAGGACTCTTGCCTGCTTTGAGCTGAACTCGCTCCATCTCTTTTGATTTTGACTTCCTGGCCACGGTGAGAAGCAATGCACAGCGTGGCTGAGAGCACAGATTTTGGAGCCCAGCAACTGGGCTAAACCCCCCAGCTCTGCCACCCACCTGCACTGGAACCTCAGAATGTCTCTGAAGCACTCCCTGCCTCAGTTTCCCCCGCTTGCAAAGTGAGTATAACAGTGTATCTCTTTGGGTTGTTGTGGGGATTAGATGAGCTACCATATGCAGTGCATTTAGAAGAGTACTTGAAACACAGCGAGCTCTGTCATTGTTAGCTTCTGTCTTATCATCATCAATCATCAATCACTTATCCTTATAGGAAATGGAGGACCTGACATTCCCACATCTTCTCTCTCTCTGTACCTCTTCTCTCCTCCCTCCTTCCCCCTTCTCCTCTGTATTCATTCTCATAGAGGAGGCTGAGGCTGAGAGGTCTGATATCGCTGGTTAATGGCTTATAGATCGTTGACGCGTCAGGCCTGATGGAAGCGTCTGTTAGGGTTGGCATTGGGAGCTCGAGTCAAATGGCCCGAGACAGATTCATGGCTGTCTTCCAGGCCATGCCAGGAAAACACTCCCAGAAGGCTACAAGGCTCTCACAAGCGCGTAAAACTTAGAGCGATGGAGGGGGCCTTCCTGGTAGGCTGCAACCCTCTGGCTATGCTGCAGGGCCCCCGGGCCCCCGGGCCCCATCTACAATGTGGAGAACCTTCCAGAAGTCAGAGTAGAAGTGTGAGTATAAACAAAGTGTTAGCAAAGGACGGATGTCCAGATTCACTCGGAAACAAGTTCAGGAAGACCTGACTAATGAGCACTAATTTAGAAAGAGACCAGATTGATTTGGTAACAAATTGTGAATTATGGATTTTTTTTTTTTTTTTTTTTTTTTTTTTTTTGGAGACAGTTTCACTCTTGTTGCCCAGACCCAGGCTGGGGTGCAGTGGTGCAATCTCAGCTCACTGCAACCTCTGCCTCCTGGGTTCAAGCAGTTCTCCTGTCTCAGCCTCCTAAGTAGCTGGGATTACAGGCATGTGCCACCACTCCCAGAAAATGTTGTGTTTTTGAGATGGGGTTTCACCATGTTGGTCAGCCTGTTCTTAAACTCCTGACCTCAGGTGATTCGCCCGCCTCCACCTCCCAAACTCCTGACCTCAGGTTGATCTGCCCGCCTCTACTGGGATTACAGGCATGAGCCACTGTGCCCAGGTGAATTATGGAATTTTAAAGCACAGTTTTACCATTCTCAAGTAAATAGACCTAAATAGAGCCCAACAGAAAGCACCGTGTGTGTGTGTGTGTGTGTGTGTGTAGGGGAGAGAAAGAATCTTGTCCTGAAGGAATTCACAAATGGGGTGATGATATACAATTGTATTACTTGGCACTTAGTAAAATTAAATTACCAAAATGGCAAACCAGAGGTTCTTGGGGACCCACTAGAACAAACAGACGAATGATGTATAATTACCCATTTGTGTGTTTGTATGCAAGGGGGAGCTCTGCAGGGCTGGCGTGCGGCTTGCTCTTTCCTGTAGGTTAAACATGTCTCTTTCACTCTGGTTTACACCTTGTCTGTTGCACGGCCCAACTCTCCCATTCCCTAACTTGCACAGGTACATTTCTGGCCCTCCAAAATGGAAACCTGCTTATTCTTCAGTGAACAAAGGGGCTCTTGCTGGATATGTTTGTGGCTCTGGAGTTGAAATCCATCTTCTTGACCTTGGAGGCTGGTTTTTCCCAACTCAGGGAAAATTGCTAAGAGCTCAGCGGCAGGTTCAGTGTCTTTTTGGAGTTTTCAGAGTTAGGATACTCCTCTCTCTCTTGGACTCTTTAAGAACCTTCCAGCATCCACCTCCATGGGGGAGGTCTGGCATTTCCATCTCCTTGGCTGGCAAATTGTAAATTTGGATACGAGCAGAAAATATAGTGGTCAAGGTTATGTGGTCCGCAGCTGACAAGATGGATAGCCCTCAGCTAGGCAGCATTTTCCAGCTTCTTCTTGGTATGCACTCTATCCACCTTTCTTTCTTTTAACCTTTTTTTTAAAGAAAACATTTTTAGAGACTTTAATAACTGTGGAAGGATGCTGTAAGGCGGGCAGGGAAATCGATCATTTTTATTCGGTTGTGCGCGATAAAATGTAAGTTTGAGCAATAAATCTTCTTACCTTGAGGGAAAAGAACAGTGTGCCTGGCTACTAATGTGACTCCCTTTTTGGAAATTTTAATGAAGGAATCCCCCTCCCCACTGCAGAGTAATTCATAGCCTTGGACAGGGTGGGATTGGGGCGGGAATTTACCCTTTCCTCCAATCCAGGCAACTGGTGGTTTCGTCTCTCTCCACATCTGCATGTATTCACCATCTATTATTGGTGAATTCACCATCTATTATTGGCCAGTGTCTGACCAAATACATAGAAAGCTCCTACTGTGTGCAAGACACTATGCCTAGTACCAAATGTCTCATCAAATACATGTAAAGCTCCCACTGTGTGCAAGACAGCATGCCTAGCACCAAGGAGAGGGGATACTGAGGAATATCTCAGAGTCCTGGGTAAGTTGTCCACAAGAGGGCTCCTCACCAGGCCCTGCCTGTGAGCACCCCAGACACTTCTCCACTTGTCTTGGCCACAGCTATATCCCCCTACCAGAACGTGGCAAGAGATGAGGCACGTGGCTCATGTTGGCCACAGGACTTCATTTTGGGTATCAGATATGTTGACAGCACTCTGGGTTTTTGTTCCTGACATCCTAGAAAGGAAAGGCAGGGCTGCAGTCTCAGTCAGCTCTGCCTTCCATAACAGAATGGCATAGACGTTTATCTCTCACAATTCTGGAAGCTGGAAGTCCAAGATCAAGGTGCCAGCTGACGTGGTTCCTGGTGAGGCCTCCCTTCCTGGCTTGCAGATGGCCGCCTTCTTGCTGTGTCCTCCCACGGCAAGGAGGGAGCGAGAGAGAGTGAGAGTTCACTTGTGCTCTGCAGTCTTTTTCTTCTTCTTCTTATATTAATCCCCTATGATGGGATTAATGGCCCTACCCTGTGACTTCATCTAACCCTAATCTCCTCCCAAAGTCCCCACATCTAAATACCATCATCCCACTGGGGTGTTAGGGCTTCAATGTCTAAATTTTGGGGGGACACACATCAGTCCATAACAGATCTGTGCTGTGGAGCTCATTTCCTCTTTCTTCTTCTTGGGGCGGTTGAGTGGGGTGGAGTTGGAAAGTGTGATGTATGGTGGAGAGGACAGGAAGTGACCTCTGCTGCCAGGCGGAGGAATGCCCACCCGCCTGCTCCTGCCACATCAAGTCTGTGGCCAGAGTGCAGGAGGGTTCAGGCCGCTGGTACCTCCTGCATCCTTCCCTAGCATCCCTTCCTCAGGTCCTAATCCTAAACCTCCATCAGCTCCCTGCTTATTGGACCCCTCCCACAGCCACACCCCTCTCCTGCTGTGGCTCACAGTGATATGGTCATTGCCATCAGTAAGCTGCCTTAAACATCCGTGGTGCACATGCTGCTCTGCAAACAAAGACAGGGCATCCAATTATTACAAAAACAACCCGTTTCTGTTTGCTTATCTGAGGTGGACTGTTTGCCCCTGACATCCCTTATTGATCAATTTGAACTTTTCTCCTTCAAGTCCAACATGATTTATAACTTGGGGCTAGGAAAAGTCACCTAGGCAGTGGGTCCCCTGGGACCAGGCCCTGTGCACCCATAATCTCATTTAATGCTCTATGTGGTTGGTATCATGATTTCTATCTGAAAGGCAAAGAAAATTGGGGCTGGGGGAAGGAGAGTATTTATCCAAATCTCCCAACTTATAAGTGGTGCTACCAGAATTTGAATGCAGGTTTGTTCGTTCCAAAGACTGGCCCCTTTCTAATACATTGAGATGCTTCCTGGTTAGGCACCCTGTCTTTGACTGTCACCCAAATTCAGAATTGCAATCAGACAACAAACACCAGAGAATACAAAGGCTGATTGTGACTCTGTGCGGGGAACAAGGGCACCAAGCCGCGCCTACAGTTTGATGGTGGGTCAGTGTGACATCCTGGAAGTAATAGCAGCTGATTATATTCTTCAAATCAACACGTGTTCTTAAAGATTGTTGAATCAGATGTGAGTCAGGAGCATTAGGCAAAAGTGTGACACATTTCTATTTGGTGAATGTGGGAAATTTCTCCCATGGAAACAAAGTGAGTATTCACACTTGAGCTCTGGGTGCGTACATTAGAGTACATTTATACCAGGTGATATTATACACTATTGAAAACAACTAGAGCAATACTGGAGGGCTTAGAGGCACTGCCTCCAGGTGTTGAGTGAGGAAAACGAACAAGAAACTGAATATAATTCAGCAAAACAAATAGTGACAAAAGGCTGGCTATGCATGCGTAAGTGCATGTATATGTATAAGTGAATGCATGTGGGTATATATAAAAAGTTACATATATACACGTAGACTGCATGTAGTGCATGTATATATTTATACAGGAGATGATCATGAGGAAAAATGCAGACGGACCCCTACTAGGATATTAGCATGAAATTCTAGTGGTTATGGTTGGAGGACAGAGGAGAGGTATCAAAGTCAAATTAACAAGAAAAAAGAAAACTAAGAGTCTACACACACATACACACAAGTCAGGTAATGACAACATTTACGCATGGATAAAAAGGTATAGGCATTCATATAAATAAATTCAATGAAAAGTTAAGTTATTTTCCTACAGCAATGGAGCACTTAGCCCAGAGATCTGCGTGAAGGCATGACGGTGAACAGGCCTCCACAGACCCAGAATGTACGGTGTGGAGTCTGGGGACGGCTACTAGAAGCCACATCACAGGCTCCCCAGCTCTTTCCAATGGGAAGGATTTGTTTATTCCTTGGCTTTACAGCTCGCACAAGGAAGAGGGGCACCTGTGTGATCTGGGGGTCTTCCCCAGCTGCTGTCTTGGAGCCCCCATCTGGCTCAAAGTAGAAAACTCTTTTCTACTTCTGCTCACATTAGAGTAACCATAACACTGATCATTTCAACAGGGACCCTTTGAGAGTGAAGGGCAGAACTGAATAATCCAGGTGTAAACCAGGACTGTCCCTAGCACACCTGGACATAGGGTCACCCTAGCAATAGCTCTAAATGGGGGTCTACATTATAAATTTCACCATCTTCTCCATGCAAATGTGAGTACTAATTGATCCAGAACCCTGTAATTGTAACTGGAGCCCAGCAGGACTGAAATTACTCTTAATTATCATCCCACCCCAGGAGGGAGGGGCCTTTTCCCTCCAGGTTACAGAGACACATGGCGAAACCAAGGGGGATGGATGTGTGGCTTCCACGGGGCCCTTCTTAACCACAAATGTCAATGCTCTGGGCTGAGCAGGGCTGGGATTCCTGTACATGCTCTGGGTGGTTGGCCTGACCTATAAGAGACTGAATAATGACCAGGCTTGCTGCTAGAGCACTTTGTAGCTGAGGTGTTAGGCATCACCAGCTTGGATTACTAAATGGGTACATGCTGATTAATCTACAAATTAGGTTGACGAACCCTCAACCTAGCTGTCTCAAAGATTTGTATTTCTCCTCGGTGCCCTTCTCCCCAAGCACCCCAAGAAGCCTTAGTTAATTCAAGGGATCTACAAAGAGACTGGTGTTTGGACCAGGGCAGAGAGAAAGATAGTAGAGGGGGGAAAGATGATTTTTTCCCAAACGATTAATATCTACTCATCTCAAATGCCATGATTTAGGGCTAGGCAGCATTTTTCTTGGCTAGCAGGGGGAAGGTTATTTGAAATGGCCTTGAGAATACAACTAAAATTAAGGTAGCAGACTGCAGAGGTAGAGATGAAAGAAAGACCCGGATGGTACTGTCTGAGCCGTCAGTACCCTCTTCCCTGTGCTAGGTCTTCAGTAGTACCTGAAGGCTACTCCCCAAAGTTAGTAGAATAACAGCCCCTGGACCGGTGTGGTGGTGCGCACCTGTAGTCCCAGCACTTTGGGAGGTTGAGGCGGGCGGATCATGAGGTCAAGACATTGAGACTATCCTGGCCAACATGATGAAACCCCATCTCTACTAAAAATACAAAAATTAGCTGGGTGTGGTGGCGTGTGCCTGTAATCCCAGCTACGTGGGAGGCTGAGGCAGGAGAATCACTTGGACCTGGGAGGTGGAGGTTGCAGTGAGCCAAGATTGTGCCACTGCACTCCAGCCTGGCAACAGAGCAAGATTCCATCTCAAACAAACAAAAAAAAAAAAAAAAAAAAAAAGGAAAGAATAATGGTCCCCAGGTCCCCAGGTCCCCAAAGACATCCACATCCTGACCTCTCAAATCTGTCAATATGCTAGCTTTCATGACAAAAGGGGTGTTGCATATATATGATTAAGAATTTTGAGATGGGGGATTAACTCAGATTATCTGAGTAGGATCAATGTTATCACAAGGGGAAGCAGATGGTTAGAGTCAGTGAGAGAATGTGACAATGGAAGTCAGGGTCAAAGTTACTGTGAGCCCCCTTCTCACGGGGATTCTCAGAAGCTAAAAGACAAGGAATGAATTCTTCCCTACATCTTCCAGAAGGAATGCAGCCTTGCTACCATCTTGATTTTAGCCAAGGGGTAAACCAATTTCTGGATTTCTGGCCTCCAGAGCTTTAAAAGAATACTTGTTTTAATCCACTCACTTTGTGGTAATTTGTCATAGCAGCAATTAGAAAACCAATACTCTCAGCTTTCTGGTGGCTTGAAGAAAATTACCTTGAGTTAGACTTGATTTTCTATCATTGTAACCCAAAGAATCCTGCTCTCGTAACCAACTGGAGGAGAACTGACATCCCTTTCTGCAACAGCCCCACTCCGACACTCTCCCAGCTCGCCCTGCACCTCAGAAGCCCTACAACTAGAGACTGAGAGGCGCATGGGGGCAGATTCATCAACTTTCTCCTGCAAATGAAAAATCCATTCAGGCTCAGATAGATCCAGTGACTTGCCCGAGCAGTTGAACGGTTTTCTACCCAGCATGGGTTCTAGATCTGGATTCCATGGACTGGCTGCTGTGGCCCAGTGGACTGTGAAGTCCTAGGAAAGAGCACAGGTTTGAACAAGAATATGTGTCAATGCCTTTCTTTCTTCAGCCCTTTTCGTGGTCCAGAACCACATCTCCCTGGGGCTGCTTTTGCAGCTGAGAAACCTGGAAGTCTAGCCTGTCCTGACCTTGGCTCTGCCTAGTGCTCCATGCCCATCTGACCTATCTATTTCCATGACACCTTTCAAAGGCTCCCTTGATGGCCTCCCCAACGGAGCACATTTCTGAGTAGAGCTACCTGGAGTTACCACTGAGATCGGTCTCTTGAGATGGCGAAATGCAGATACCATCCCGTCTCCCAGATCTGATTGTTTTGACAGCTTCACCAAATTACAGAGCAAAGGCCTGATTTGGTGATGAGAAAAGCAATATTGTGGCAGGGACGGCTCGTTTCTTTGAAAATCAGCAGCAAGTGAATTTGCATCCATTTAGTAGTAAATACATCTGCCTGGCCCCCTCTCCAGCAACTGCAAGGGATTTAGATGTGCTTCAGTCCGTTTTATTATTTTATGATGGAAAGATGTGGGAGAGGGAAGGGGGAGGGGAGGGTAAAAGAGAGAGGAGATTGAGAGGGGTTTCTTGGAGAGGAAAAATTGAGGGTGGGAAGTTTCTCATTTTTTTGCAAAGTTTCTTAGACTGTGGCTGGGGTGGGCGAATCACTGAATCAGAGTGGGCAAATCATTCTTAGGAAAAGAAATAGCACTCTTTCAGTTCTATGCGTTATGATTTAGAAGACTCTGAAGAACCCTTGTCATGACGCACTCTCTAAAACCCTCTTTAAAATTCAGCTGGAAAGGCCCAGGAAAAAGATATACAGGCCTTTATAGAGAGCAGGAGAGCCAGGGACATTCACCAGGACGGTGCCAGAGGGAATGCTCCATGCAAATGTGTTTAAAGTCCCAGGTCAGTAGCTGCTGGGAAGAACACTTTATCCTTTTTAAGAATAAAGTGGACACCATCTCTTCTTGATGGGCGAGAAGCCGGTGCCAAATGTTTTATGTTCTCTGCATAAGAGCACCCTCCATGACCCTTCCCTCTTGTTCGCTTCTGTAGCCAGGAGGAAAGAGGAAGCTGGGTACGCCAACATGGGAGCAAGTATGCCTGGGTAGTGGGTGTTCAAGGGGGTCGTTGTGTGTGTGATTTCCCAAGTAAGAACTACATCAGAAATAGAGTAGCCAGCAAGAGCCAACACTAAACATCCTTAGCATGGCCTGCAAGGACTCCTGGATTTGATTCCCAGCTTTCTTTCTGGTGCTTTCTATCACTGCTTAGTCGGAGAGTGTTTTAGTTTGCAAGGTACAGAAACCCACTCAGACAGACTCTAGGAAAATGCAGTTGATTGGAAATGGGCAGGGTCACCTCTGTTTCCCCATTGCTGGACGCCCTTAAGTGCTTACTCCCACTGCGTTTGCTCATGGGCTCAGTTTTGCTCTTCCTCTACAACTGCAGAAGAGAACACTACATAGACAGTTGTTCCAGGGAAACCCATTTTATCCATAGAAGAAACTAACATTCATGTATCACTTACAATGTGGCACAGAGAGGCAAAGGGCTTGTTCAACAGGGACAGGACGAGGGGGAGGCAGGTGAGGAGCCACCTTACATTTTACATCCTAGGTGACTCACTTGCCTCACCCTGTCCTAGCCCAGTCATCCAAGGTCACCCAAGGCCACACAACTCGAAAGGGACTGAGCCAGGAATTTAACACAGGGAGTCTGGCTATGAACTCTACCATGCTGTATCTCTAATAATCACAGATAAGGTACTCATTAAAATCATAATAATGATAGCAATAAGCTTATTAAGCACGTATATGTGCCTGGCACCATGCTACTTTCATTGACATTCATCCCTTCTGGTAATCCTCACAACAACCCTATAAAGCAAAGATGATGATTATTTCTGTTTTACAGATGAGGAAAGCAAGGCACAGAATGGTTGAGTAATGTATTAGTCTGCTCTCTGCTAACAAAGACATTCCTAAGACTGGGTAATCTTAGGTTTAATTGACTCACGGTTCAGCATGCCTGGGGAGGCCTCAGGAAACTTAGAATCATGGCAGAGGGGGAAGCAAACACGTCCTTCTTCACATGATGGCAGCACAGAGAAGTCCAGAGCGAAGCAGGGGGAAAGCTTCTTAGAAAACCATCAGATTGGCTGGGTGCGGTGGCTCACACCTGTAATCCCAGCACTTTGGGAGGCCAAGGCGGGCGGATCAGGAGGTCAAGAGATCGAGGCAATGGTGAAACTGTGTCTCTACTAAAAAATACAAAAATTACCTGGGCGTGGTGGTGCGCACCTGTGGTCCCAGCTACTCAGGAGGCTGAGGCAGGAGCATTGCTTGAACCCGGGAGGCGGAAGTTGCAGTGAGCCGAGATCACACCACTGCACTCCAGCCTGGTGCTTGGCAACAGAGTGAGACAAAAAAAAAAAAAAAAAAAAAAAAAAGAAAAAGAAAAAGAAAAAAGAGAAAAAGAAAAAAACCAAACAAACCATCAGATCTTGTGAGAACTCATTATCACAAGAACGGCATGGAGGTAACGGCCCCCATGATTCAATTACTTCCCACTGGATCCTTCCCATGACACATGGGGATTATGGGAACTACAATTCAAGATGAGATTTGGGTGGGCACAGAGCCAAACTATATCAAGTAACTTACCCAAAGTTGGACAGCCAATAAGTAGAAGAAAGGGCCTTTAATTCCATGCCCAGCTGACTCCAGGCCTGTATTCTTAGCCTCTAAAGTACCTGCCTTCCTAAACAGCCAGGAGAGAGCCTCCTAGATTTCACAGCTCAATATTTGCTGAGCCTTGTTCTGCACTGCACACTGTCCTGGGCAGTAGGGATTCCTGATCCATGTCCTCAGAGAATTCAGAATCTAGTGGGATGATAGACATGCAAATAGATAATGACACAGGAGGGAGAAGTGCTAGAGGGAATACCAGCCTTCCAAGGACTTCAGGAAGGTGAGTGTGTGAAGCTAGACTCCACTGTCTCGGCTCTGGGTTTGCAGGCGTCTCACCCGTGAGTAGCATTTAGTGCTCAGGCTCTCCCTTTTCATGTATGGCACAGTTGTTGCTATGAATGGAGATGGCTGCCTTGCTCAGTTACTTAAAGGCGTCAGGAACTGTGGGTGCGGGAGCAGGCACTGACAGAGTGACAGCCACACACCACAGCTTCCCCTGCTCAAGAGATAGCCAGGAAGGCAAAGTGTCATCCTCAGCAGCCAGCCGGCTGTGCAGCCCCCACCGCACTCACCTGGTGGCTGCTCCAGGCTTGTTTACTGTTGCTTTCATTGAATCTGACTAGTCTGGAAATAATTGCACTAATATTATTGACATTAATAGTACCCCAGGATGTATTTATAACTCTCAGTTAAAATCCAATCTCATCATCACTTTTGCATAAGGTGGAAGTTGCAAGCAGAGCTGCTGCTGCAAACAAGGAGTTCCCAGCATGGAAGTGGGAGAAGTCTGGCCCGGGTACCACACCTGTCTGGGAGGGACAGGGTTTCGAATCACGGGATCTGTGCCCCAGACGGCAGACCCTTGAGTGTCTCAAGTTAAAAGCTGCCTGTCTGTGGCTCCCACAGCCAGCAGGTGGGGCACTCTTTTGAAGCTAAGAGAAGAAAGGTTTGATAAGGTTTCGGAAAGGAAAGGTGGGCTTCCCAAACTGATGATGTGGGAGGTGATAGATCTCCAGCCCCTTCCCCCTGTTTCTTTTCTCTTCTCTCTTGCTGCTCCAGGGAGTTACCCACCCCCACCCTCCGCACTGGCCCACTCTGCCCATGTCCACACGTGGATAGGGCTGCTGTAGGGGGCAGTCCTGACCCCTCCTGTCTCCTTGTCTGTCGTTGGGAGTCTTAGATGGAAAGAGGGAGAATGCCCTGGATCCTATTTGCTGGGCGTCCAATATGGCATGACTCGCAAACTGAGATGTGGGCATGCTTTATTTCAGAGGTGCAAGTACTCCTTGATTCTCAAAATTTAGACTTTTTATAACCGACTAGATTTATTTTCCTAGTCACTTGGGACTTAAATACAAAAAGGCTTCCTGTTACTTTTTTATTCAAAAGAGTGCAATGTATATATACTGCTTAAAGAGCAATAATAAAACACCCATGTATTCACCAGTCAGCTTGAGAAACAGAGCATTACCAGCACCTGAGAAGGCCTCTGTGCATTTATTCCCGTTCACCTCTTTCTCTCCACCAGAGGTAACTTCTACCTTGAGCTTCATATTAAGCATTTCCTTCTTTCTCTTTTTAAAAAAAGTTTTACAAGGTATGCAGATATTTCTAAACAATATAGGCCTGCCTCAGAGGTATTGTGGGTTTTGTTCCAGATTACCACAATAAAGTGAATATCACATTAAAGTGAATCACACAAAATTTTTCATTTCCCATTGCATATAAGCTATGTTTACACAATATCAGAATCTATTGAATGTGCAATAATAGCATTATGTCCAAAAAACAATGTCCATATCTTAATTTAAAAATACTTTCTTGCTAACAAATGTTAACCATCATCTGATTATTAGCAGGTCAGTCATTTTGCTGGCAGAAGGTCTTGTTTTGATGTTGATGGCTGCTCACTCATCAGGGTGGCTGTGTCTAAGGATTAGGGTGGCTGTAGCAATTGCTTTTTTATTTTTTTAAAGACAGAATATCACTCTGTCACCCAGGCTGGAGTGCAGAGGCACAATCATAGCTCGCTACAGCCTTGAACTCCCAGGCTCAAGTGATTCTCCCACCTGAGCTTTTGAGTATCTGAGACTATATGTACATGCCACTGTGCTCAGCTAACTTTAAAAAAAAAATTGTACAGATGGGGTCTTGCTATGTTTCCCAGGCTGGTCTCAAACTCCTGGGCTCAAGCATTCCTCCCATATTGGCCACTCAAAGCACCGGGATGACAGGTGTGAGCTACCGTGCCCAGCAGCAATTTCTTAAAATATGACAGCAATTAAGTATGCTGCTTCAAATGACTCTTTCTTTCATGAAAGGTGTCCTTACAGCCTGTGATGCTGTTTGATAGCTTTTTACTGACAGCGGAACTTCTTTTAAAACTGTAGTCAGTTCTCTGAAACCCTGCCTCTGCTTTATCAATTAAGTTTAAGCAATGTTTTAAGTTCTTTGTCGTTATTTCAACAACATTCACAGCATCTTCACCAGGAGTAGATCCCATCTCAAGAAACCATTTACTTTGCTCATGTGTAAGAAGCATCTCCTCAAGCATCTGTTCAAGTTTTATCACGAGATGGCAGCAACTCAGTCACATCTTCAGGCTCCAC
This sequence comes from Saimiri boliviensis, assembly GCF_048565385.1. NCBI lineage: Eukaryota > Metazoa > Chordata > Mammalia > Primates > Cebidae > Saimiri > Saimiri boliviensis. The sequence goes on along the minus strand of NC_133465.1, from coordinate 63,586,106 downwards.
TTCTAATTCTAGCTCTCTTGCTAGTTCTACTGCCTCTGCCGTTGCCTTCTCCACTGAGATCTTAGATGCCTCAGCATCAGGTTGGATTCAAGTTCTTCCAAGCTCCTGTTAATGTCGATATTTTGACCTCCTACCATGAATCTTGAATGTTCAAATGGCATCTAGGATGGTGGATCCTTTACAGAAAGTTTTCAATTCACTTTGCCAGTCACTACTTATGGTAGCTATAACTTTATGAATTTTTTTTTTTTGAGATATCTCACTGTGTTGCTCAGGCTGGAGTGCAGTGACATGATCTTGGCTCACTGCAACCTCCACACCCCAGGTTCAAGCAATTCTCCTGCCTCAGCCTCCTGAGTAGCTGGGACTACAAGTACCTGCTACCTCGCCTGGCTAAATTTTTTTCTTTATTTTTAGTAGAGACAGGATTTCACCATTTTGGCCAGGCTGGTCTTAAATTCCTGACCTCATGTTCCACCCACCTCAGCCTCCCAAAGTGCTGGGATTACAGGTGTGAGCCTCTGCACCCAGCTGAAATGTGTTTCTTAAATAGTAGGACTTGAATGTCAAAATTACTTTTAGGTCCGTGAGCTGCAGAATGGATGTTGTGTTAGCAGGCATGAAGACAACATTAATTTTGTGCATGTTCATCAGAGCTCTTGGGTGACCAGTTCCATTGTCAATGAGCAGTAATATTTTGAAAGAATCTTTTCTTCCTGAGCAGCAAGTCTCACAGTATGCTTAAAATATTCAGTAAACCATGCTATAAGCAGAGGTGCTGTCATCCAGGCTTTCTTGTCTCATTTATAGAACAAAGGCAGAGTAGATTCTGTATCATGCTTATGAACCCTTAGGTTTTTGGAATGGTCATCGAGCATTGGCTTCAACTTAAAGTCACCAGCTGCTTAGCCTCTAAAAAGAGAGTCAGCATGCCCTTTGATGCTTTGAAGCCAGGAATTGACTTCTCTTCTCTAGCTAGGAAAGGCCTAGATGGCATCTTCTTCTAATAGAAGACTGTTTCCTCTGTATTGAAAATCTGTTGTTTAGTGGCGCTGCCCTCATCAGTTATGAAGCTAGATCTTTTGGGAAACTTACTGCGTCTTCTCCATCGGCATTTGCTGCTTTACCTTGCACTTTTAGGTTACGAAGATAGCTTCTTTCCTTAAACCTCATGAACCAACCTCTGCTAGTTTCGAACTTTTCTTCTGCAGTCTCCCGACCTCTTTGAGCCATTACAGAATTGAAGAGGGCTAGGGCTTTGCTCTGGATTAGGCTTTGGCTTAAGGGAATGTTGTGGCTGGTTTGATAATCTATCCAGACTACTCAAGCTTTCTCCATACCAGCAATAAGTCTGTTTTGCTTTTTTTTTTTTTTTTCAACTTTTACTATAGATTCAGAGGTTAAATGTACAGGTTTTGTTACAAGGGTATATTGCATGATGCTGAGGTTTGGGGTACAATTGACCCACCACCTAGGTAGTGAGCATAGTACTTGAGAGGGAGTTTTTCAGCCTTTACCCCCATCCCTCTCTCCTTCCTCTTGGAGTCCGTGGTGTCCACTGGTTCCATCTTTATGTTCCTGCAAAAGCAATATTCAGCTAGCTCCCATTTATAAAGGAGAACATGTAGTAATTGATTTTGATTTTCTCTTTCGTTCACTTATGATAATAGCCTCCAGCTGTATTCATGTTGCTACAAAGGACTTTTTTTTTTTGGATCTCATGGTATTCCATGGCATGTATGAACCACATTTTCTTTATCCAACCCACCGCTGTTGGACACCTAGGTTGATTCCATGCTATTGTGAATCATGCTACATTTAGCTTTCTTTTCATTACATTAGTATGTTCACTGGAGTAGCCCTTTTAATTTCCTTCAAGAATTTTCCCTTTGCATTCATAACTGTGTGACGCGAGAGACCTGGTTATTGGCCTCAGTTTTCAACATGCCTTCCTCACTAAGCTTAATCATTTCTAGCTTTTGACTTAAAATGAGAGATGTGCAGCTCCTCCTTTCACTTGGACACTTAGATTATTAACTGGCTTAACACTTAGGGTTACTAATTGACCTAATTTCTCTTTTTTTTTTTAGATGGAGTCTTGCTCTGTCATCTAGGCTGAAGTGCAATGGCATGGTCTCAGCTCACTGCAACCTCCACCTCCTGGGTTCAAGTGATTCTCCTGCCTTAGCCTCCCAAGTAGCTGGGTTTACAGGAGTGTGCCACCATGCCCAACTAATTTTTGTATTTTTAGTAGAGATGGAGTTTTCGCATGTTGGCTAGGCTGGTCCTGAACTCCTGACCTCAGCCGATCCACCCGCTTTGGCCTCCCAAAGTGTCGGGATTACAGGCTTGAGCCACCGCTCCTGGCCAATTGACCTAATTTCAATATTTTTGTGTCTCAGGGAATAGGGAACCCAAGGAGAAGGAGAGAGATGAAGGACCAGCCACTCAGTGGAGGAGGCAGAATACATACAACATTCATTGATGAAGTTTGCCATCTTATATGGGCACAGTTTGTGGCGCCGCAAAACAATTACAATGGTGACATTAAAGATTATTGATCACAGATCACCATAACAGATATAATGATGAAAAAGTTTAAAATATTGTGACAGTTATCAGAATATAACACCAAGACACAACGTGGGCACATGCTGTTGGAAAAACGATGCTGATAGACTCGTTTGACACAGGGTTGCCAGAAACCTTTGTTATAAAAAATGCAACATTTGTGAAGCACGGTAAAGTGGAGAACATTGAAATGAGGTGTGCCTGCACATTATTTAGCTCTGACTGAGTTTTGAACTTTATATAATGGAGTCATACTATATATTTTCTTCTGTGCCTTGCTTCTTTTGCTCAATAATATATTTGTTGGATTCATCTATTTTTAATGTGAGTGGTTGTAGTTCATTCATTCTCACTTCTAAATAATATTCCAATGTATGAATATGCTGCAATTTATTTGCCCAGTCTACTGCTGGTAGAAATTTGGGGTTTGGGGTATTATGAATGTTGCTGTGAATATAGATTTATGAAACTCCAGGTTTCTACTTCAAATGTAGCCCTCAGAACAGTGGCTTTGAAATCAAATGCAGATTTTTCAGGGTCCTATCCCAGATCTACTGAATTAGAATTTGCATACTAGCAAAATTGTATGCACATTAGAGTTTGCTAAGCACTGCTCTATGTATCTGGGTTTACACTGAGAAGTAGAATTGTTGAATCCTAAGGTGACCATGTATTAAATCTTATAATGAACAGGTAAAACTGTTTACCAAAATGATTACGCCAGTTCCCACTTGTGGGAAGTAGAAAAGTTCCTTTTTAAAATTTCCTTTCTTGTTAAAGAATAAGTGTGCTAATAACTTTGTTAAGTCTTATCCTATGTAGCTGTTAGACATGCCATGCTTACAAGCATGTAGTATATTCTATGTTTTTATACTTTAACCAAAATATCTCTGCTGGATGTGCTCACAGGCACGTCCCAGCTCTTCATTGCATTTACCTGTTTAGAAAAGTTTTAAGTTATTAGCCAATCAGGTTTTAGTTTAAATTGTGAGGTCTGGCTCCAGCCAATGGAAATCGGACACAGCAGTAAGGACAACCTCAAATGCATAAGGGATAAATTTGTGTGTTTTCCTTTGTTAATTGTACTCTTGTGGCATGATGGCTAGTGAGGGTACCCTTCCTGCAGTCCAGGAAGTAAAACTTGCATTGCTAAAAGATCTTTTGTCTCAGTCTAATTTTTCTTTGTGGCACCCAGCATCTATTTCCAACACCACTCTACCCCAATGGAGGACAAGAGTTTCTGTTGGCTCTCATTTCATCATCTCTTGATATTGACAGACTTTTACATTTCACCAGTCTGGTAAGTATGAGATGGTATCCCTCTAGGAGTTTCCTTTTCATTTTCCTTATTACAAACATGTCCCAAAGGATGCCACTGTGGTCTAAGTGGGCTACACTTGGAGTATCAGCTGGGAGCCACAGCTTTTCATACAGTTAAGGGCCATTTTGCTTTCTCTCCTAGCAAATGCCTATTTATGTTTTTGCTCATTTTTCTACTGGGTCTATTTCTAATGGATTCATAAGATATATCTTTTTTTTTTTTTTTTCGAGACAGGGTCTCACTATGTCACACAGGCTGCAGTGCAGTGATGTGATCACAGCTCACTGCAGCCTTGACATCCTGAGGTTAAGCAATCCTCCCTCGTCAGCCTCCTGAGTAGCTGGGACTACAGGCATGTGCCAAGCCCAGTTAATTTTTCTATTTTTTGTAAAACAGGGTCTGACTATGTTTCCCAGACTGGTCTCGAACTACTGGGCTCAATCAATCTTCCCACCTTAGCCTCCTGAAGTGCTGGGATTATAGGCATGAGCCACTCCACCCAGCCCATAAAAGATTTTGTTTATGACTTTTGCATCTTTGTTCATGTAGCAGACACCACACAATGTGCTTACTGCACCATTTCCCTTTCCTAGACATAAAGAAGAGCATATCTCCCAGCCTCCTTTGCAGTTAGATTGGGACCATGTGGCTGAGTTCCTACTAAGGGAATGATCATTGGATTAGTTTGCCAGGGCTTCCCTAACAAAACACCACAGACAGAGTAGCTTAAACAATAGGAGTTTATTTTCTCACAGTTCTAGAAGCTGGAAGTCCAGGATCACGGGATCAGCAGGTTTGGTTTCTTCTGAGGCTCGTCTTGTTGGCTCTCAGATGGTCTTTCCTCTATGCATGCACAGCTGTGTCCTGATTTCCTCTTATAAGGACACCTGCCATATTGGATTAGCTCTCACCCCTATGAACTTATTTTAATTACCACTTCTTTATGTCCAGAAAAAGGAAATAGTGCTGTAAGCACATTGTACAGTTTCTGCCACATGAACAAACATGTAAAAGACATAAACAAAAAATCTTTAATGGGCTGGGTGGGGTGGCTCATGCCTTTAATCCCAGAACTTTAGGAGACTGAGGTAGAAAGATGGCTTGAACCCAGTAGTCTGAGACCAGTCTGGGAAACATAGTGAGATCCTGTTAAAAGTAGTAATTAAATAATTTAAAACAGAGTGAGGCCCTATTTCCAAATTCAGTCACATTCTGAGGTACTGGAGTTAGGACTTCGATATGTAAATTTTGGAGGACACAAGTCAATCCTTAACAATTTTAAGATCCATGCAGAGAAGTGTAGTCACCTTAAAATCATCCCACATGATTTTCCAGCCTTCACTTCCCCTTTTGTGGCAACCTTGGAAGCCACATGTTCTAGATGGTATAGCCATAACAGAGAAGCAGCCTGGATTCCTGTGTCACTGCCTGGAACAGAGTTGCCTGTCCTGCAACAGGTTGTGACGTGGAAGGGAACCAGCTCTCCACTGTGCAAGACCACTGACATTTTGAAATTTGTTACTGCAAAATGATCAATTCTATCCTTACTAAGCAGTTTTTGTATGAGATTAGACTGATTTTTCTTGCCCATATCATCCTTGTCAAGTTTTAGAATTAAGATTATGCTAATCTTTTAAAATGATGTGGACAGGTTTCTTCTTTTTCTATGATCTGGAAGAGTAGTTCCTAATACATTTTGTAGAAATTGCTGATAAATCATTTTGACCTAGTTTTTTTTTTTTTTTCCTGGAAGACTTTTAGCTAATAATTCAGTTTCTTTAAAGGTCATTAGACTCTCCAGGTTTTCTACTACTTCTTTGATCAATTGCATTTCTCTAGAATTTATCCACTTTTGTCTAAATTTTAAAATTTATCATAAAGTTTTTAACCTCTTCTCATCTGTTTAATCATGGCAGCTTTTGCAGTAATAAGTCCTTCTTAATATTATTTTTTCATTCTTTCTCTCTCCATTCCATCTGTTTATTTTCTTCAGAGTAATCTTGCTAGGAAGGGAATGGTCATTTTAAAAAGCTTTTATTTAAAAAAAGAACCAACTTTTGGCTTTGACATTTCTTTTTATTGCTCTTTGTTTTGTTCCTTTAGTTTTGCTCTTACTTGAATATTTTCTTCTGTTTTTATTGGGTTTATTCTGCTATTCTTTTGACTTCTTAAATGAAATGCTCAAGTCATTCATTTTGAGCCTTTAGCAGCTAAAGTTATACATTTTCCTCTAAATACTGCTTTAGCTGCACCCCCACAATTTTTATATGAAATAATTTATTCATATTTCTCTTTTCTAATTTTCATTGTAATTTTTTAAGCCATGAATACTTAGATATTTTAAACATTCCAGACATAAAGATTTTTAATGGGTATATTTTATCATTAAATTTCTTACTTGAGGGCATTAGAGCTAGATAATATGATATTATTGTTTGTTGAGGCTAACTCTGTGGTCAAGCATATAGTCAGTTTTTGTAACTATTTCATATATACTTTGAAATAAATGTATATCCTCTATTGTTGGGTGCAGTATTCTACATATAATCATAAGATCTTTCTCATTTGCTCGGTTTACATTTTCATTATTCTTAGTAATTTTTTTGTCTGCTTGATCAATCACTGAGATGGATGAATTGAAACTTACTATGAATTGAATTGAATTGAATTGAATGAATCTCACTATGGTGGCCTGGCACAATGGCTCACGCCTGTAATCCCAGCACTTTAGGAGTCCAAGGTGGATGAATCACCTGAGGTGGGAAGTTTGAGACCAGCCTGGCCAACATGGCAAAAAACACGTCTCTACTAAAAATACAAAAAAAGAAAAAAAAAATTAGCTGAGTGTGGTGGTGTACACCTGTAGTATCATCTACTTGAGAGGCTGAGGCACAAGAATCGCTTGAGTCTGGGAGGCAGAAGTTGCAGTGAACTGAGATCACGCCATTGCACTCCAGCCAGGGTGACAGAGCGAGACTCTGTCTTAAAAAACAATAAAAATAAATTTAAAAAATTAAAATCTCTCACTATGATTGTGAATTTTTCTGTTTCTTCTTGTAGTATTGTCAATTTTTACTTTATATATTTTGTGTTTTGATTCAGTGCATGAAAGTTTAGTACTACCTTCTTTTGATTAAACATTTTATGATTATGTAGAAAGTCCCAATGTTTTTAATAATACTTTTAGTCTAAAAGTCCATTTTATCTTATATCAATATAGCTTCACCAGAATTCTTTTGTTTAGTATTTCCTCGTTACAGCTTCCTTTTTTAAACTTAAAGGTTCATGTTTGACCTTCAAATTTCTGTTTTTTTGTCTTCTCTAAGCCACATTTGCTACATTAAAGAAAATAGTCTGATCATCTTGAGCTTTCAATTCGAAAATCAAATTCATTTTTATTATGAATACTGCATGTAGGTTGAATATCCCTTACCCAAAATACTTGGAACCAGAAGTGATTTTGGAATATTTGCATATACATAATGAGATATGTTGGGGGATAGAATCCAGTTCCAGACATGAAATTCATTTGTTTTATATACATTTTATACACATAGGATGAATGTAATTTTTTACAACATTTTAAATAATTCTGTGCATGAAACAAAGTTTTGACTGCAACACATTACATGAGGTCGGGTGTAGAATTTGTGGCGGCATATCAGGGTTCAAAAATTTTTGGATTTTGGAACATTGCTGATTTTGAATTTTCAGATTACAGATACCCAGCCAGCATTTAGATTAATTTCTACCACCTTTAATGTAGTTTTCATCTGGATTTTTTGTATTTCTCTTTCTTTTAGAATGACATTTTAGTTTCTTTTTTTAAAAAATTATGATTTGTATTTTTCCCATCTGTTTCGGGATGATGTACTCTATGCCTATCTTACTTTGGGGTTATTCTCGCTATTTTGTATGTGTACTTGGTTTAATAAGTCTTGAAGTTAACCAATACCTTTCCATTTCTTTTGACTCACATAAGGCTATTCTGACCTCATCTCCAAAGTTACTTGCTATAATCTTTTCTAACTACTGCTATAGTTTCACCCCCCTGATTTCAGAATTCCCTGCCATCAGCATGCCAGTTGCTTGAGATTTGGAAGGCATGGAGTTGGCAGTAAGCCTTCCTCTGGCATGCCGGTGGACGCCTCAGCAGTGATGGCAGCTTCCAAGAGCAGACTTCCATGCACAGACCTCACAGTCCACTCTGCCTCCAGCTTTGGGGCTTTCCCTGCAGCCTCTTGCTTCTGATTTCTGAGTTTATCCCCTGCAACATCTGAGTCTCACTCCTCCAGTGCTTCCAACGAATTTTCAAGCACCTCATTTCCTATGTTAATTCTTTTTTTTTTTTTTCTTAAAATATTTATACTTCTTTTTGTTTTGCTGACAGACTCTGACTGATTACACAGAATATTGAATGCTAGGTTGGCAGTAATTTTATTTCAGGATATTGAAGCTAAATTACTCTATGGTCTTCTGGCTTCCAGTGTTGCTGTAGAAAAGTGAGCCACCAGCCTAATGACTGTTTCTTTGGAAGTTTTCTGTCTTCTCACTCTTGATGCTTTTAGGATAATTTCTTTTGCTTTGGCATTTCCTACATCTTTTACAAGCTAATTGAGGCATAATTTATACACAGTAAAATGTACTCCTTTTAGATATACAGTTCTATTAATTTTGATAAACCCATAGAGTCGTTTAACCATCAGCATCAAAACAGATCATCACCTCACCCTAAAAGGTTTCCTCATGCTCTTTGGTAATCAATTCCTTCCCCACATCCCTTGCTTCTGTGACCACTGATCTGTCTCCTGTTTCTACATTTTTGCCTTTTGCATAATATCACATAAGTAAGACCATGTGGCATGTAGCTTTTTGATTCTGACTTATTTTACTTAACGTGGTGCTTTTGAGAGTCCAAATTGCTGCATGTATCATTGTTTTCATTTTGCTTTGTTTTGTTTTAATTGATGCATAGTATTCTAGTATTCCTTTGGATAGGTGAATCATAATTTGTTTATTTACCAGTTGACGGACATATTGGTTGTTTTCAGTTTGGGACAATTATGAATAAGTCATTATAAACATTCATGTAAAGGTTTTGCTTGGATACATGAATTTATTTCTCTTGGGTAAACATGTATGAGGGAGATTTCCTGATTATTTGTTGTGTTTCTTCCTGAAAGCTGCCATAACAGATGACCACAAATTTACTTGGTGCCTCAGATGACTAAAATGTATTCTCTCACAGTTCTAGGAAGCCAGATGTTCAAAATCAGGGCATCAGCTTGGCTGCAGTACTTCAGAGGCTCTAGGAGGAGAATCTGTTCCATGACTCTCTCCCGGATGTGGGTGGCTGTGGTCAAACTTGGATGTTCCTTGGCTTGCAGCTGCAATAACTTCAATCTCTGCCTCTGTCTCCACATGGCCTTCTCCCTGTGCATCTCTTCCCAACTCCCTCTGCCTTACCACCTTGCTTTTTTTCTTGAGACAAGGTCTCACTCTGTTGCTGAGTGGTACAATAATGGCTCACTGCAGCCTTGACCTCCTGGGCTCAAGTGATCCTCCTGCCTTAGTCTCCTGAGTAATTGGGACCACAGATACGGTCCACTACACTGGGCTAATTTTTGTAGAGATGGGGCCCTACCATGTTGCCCAGACTGGTCTCAAACTCCTGGGCTCAAGTGATCTGCCCACCTTGTCCTCCCAAAGTGCTGGGATTACAGGCATGAGACACCACACCCAGGCCCTCTACCTCTCTCTTATGACGATACATGTGATTGCATTTAGGGCCCCCTGGGATATCCAGAATTAACTCAAGGTCCTTAACTTAATCATATCTCTTGCCATATAAGGTCATATTCACAGGTTCTGGAGAGTAGCATGTGGACATATCATTTTACAGGGCCATTTTTCAACATACCACATAGAGTCAAAATATGTTTAACTTTATAAGAAAGTGCCAAACTGTTTTCTAAAGTGGCTACACCATTTTTCATTCCCACTAGCATTGTATAAGAATTCCAGTGGTTCCACATCCCTGCCAGCATTTGGCATTGCCAAAGTTTCATTTTTTAGCCACTCCAATAGGTATGCACGAATATCTAATTGGCTTTTAATTTGCATTTCTCTAGTAATTAATGATTTTTGAGCATCTTTTTATGTGCTTATTTGTTATATGTATATATGTATTCGTCCATTTACATACTGCTGATATGTAAGAAAAAGAGACTGGGAAGAAAAAGAGGGTTGATAGTTCCACATGGCTGGGGAAGCCTCATAATCACGGTGGAGGGTAAGGAGGAGCAAGTCATGTCTTACATGGATGGCAGCAGGCAAAGAGAGAGCTTGTTAGGGAAACTCTCCTTTCTAAAACCATTAGATCTCATGAGGCTTATTCACTAGTGCAAGAAAGACCTGCCCCTATGAATCAGTTACCTCCCACCAGGTCCCTCCCACAACACAAGGGAATTCAATATGAGATTTAGGTGAGGACATAGGCAAACTGTATCAGTATATCTTTTTTTTCATGAAGTATATGTTCAAATCTTTTAAGAAGTTGAAAACATTTTTAAAATTAGGTGGTTTTCTTATAAAACCACCTAATTATTGAGAAATCTCTGAGAGATCACAATATATTCTGGTTACAGTCTTTTATCAGATACATGCATTTCAAATATTTTCTCTTCCTATATGGCTTGTTCCTTTCATGTTTTAAACATGTCTTTCAAAAAAAACCAGAATTTTGAAATTTTGATGAAATCTAATTTGTTAATTTTTCTTTGTGATTTGTGCTTTTTGTTTTCTGTCCCAAGTAAAACAAAGTTCATATTTTATCCTATGTGTTCTTCTAGAAGTTTATAGTTTTAGAGCTTACATTGTCTATGATCCATTTCAAATTAATTTTTTTATATTGTGTGAGGCATGTGTCAAAGATTTTTTTTTTTTTTTTTTTTTTTTTTTTTTTTTTTTTTGCACATAGATGTCCAATTATTCTGGTACTATTTGGTGAAAGATAATCCATACTACATTGAATTTCCTAGGCATTTTTGTTGAAAATCACTTAACCATATTTTTATGGCCCTGTTTCTGGATATGTTTTCTTTATTACCATACTCTCTTTATTAATGTAGCTGTATAATATGTTTTGAAATCAAATAATATAAGCCTCCAAATTTGTTCTTTTTCAGAATTGTTTTGGTGATTTTAGTTCCTTTATTTTTCTAAACAAATTTTAAAAATAAGCTTAATTATTTTTATAAAGAAGTCTGCTGAGTTTTTGATTGTGGCAAATTTATAGATCGATTTGGGTAAATTTACATTTTGACACATACTATATATCACTATTTATTTAGATCTTTGATTCTCCCATCTGTGCTTTGTATTTTTCAACATATAAATCTTACACATGTATTTTATTGATTTAGGTAATACTGTAAGTGGTACTTTTACAAACTGTCAAAATTTCATTTTTTTTGAGACAGGGTTACCCTCTGTCCCCAAGGCTGGACTAATGTTTCATTCCCAGGATAAACTCCTACTTTAGTCATGATGTGCTGTCATTTCATATACTGCCAAATTTATTTCGTAAATATTTTGTTAAGGATTTTTTGCATTTTTTTTTCATTGAGGATATTGGTCTGTGCTTATAGTTTTCTGTGTCTTTTTTTTTTTTTTTTTGGTAATGTGTTTGGTTTTTGTATCAGTGTGATACTGGTCTCATCTTAAGTTGACAGGTGTTTACTTCCCTTCTGTTTTCTGGAAGTGTTAATGTAGTGTTTAAATGTTTGAAAAACTTGCCACATAGTGCATGAAGTCATCTGAGCATACAGTTTTCTTTTTGGGAAGGTTTTTGACTACACATAGTATGTAGTTTTTAGTTACGAATTTAATCTCTTTAATATATGTAGGACTGTTCAACTTATCTATTGCTTCTTGAATAAGCTTTGATAGTTTCTATCTTTGAAGAAATGTGTTCATTTAATCTAAATGTATTGGCATACAGTTGTCTATAATATTTTGTTTTGATCTGTTCATTATTTGTAGGATCTGGAGTGATAGCTCTCTTCTGTTTTCCCATTATTGGTAATTTCTGTCTTTTCCTTTTGATTTCTTATCAGTCTGACTAGAAGTTTATCAATTTGACCTTTACAGAAAGCCAGCATTTCATTTTGTTAATTTTTATCTATTTTTTTCTTTCAATTTTATTGGTTTCTGCTCTTATCTTTATTATTTGTTTCCTTGTGCTTTGGATTTAAATTGCTCTCCCTTTTATAGTTTTTTAAAAGTCAAAATTTAGATAATGGATCAGAGACATGTCTTTTTTTCTAATACAGGTATATAATGTTATAAATTTTCCCCAAACACTATTAGCTGCATCACACAAATTCTAATATGTTGCTTTTATTTTTAGTTTAAAAATATTTTAAAATTTCCATTGTGTCTTCCTTTTCAACTCACTAGAAGTGTGTTATTTAATGCAAATATTTGTTGAGACTTCAGATACTTGTCTTTTACTTTCTATTTTAATTTAGGTATGGTTAGAAAACATATTTTGCGTAACTTCGGTTTTTGTAAAATGTGTTTTAGCCAGGCGCAGTGGCTCATGCCTATAATCCCAGCACTCGGGAGGCAAAGGCGGGCGGATCACGAGGTCAAGTGATCTAGACCATCCTGGCTAGTATGGTGAAACCCTGTCTCTACTAAAAATACAAAAAATTAGCTGGATGTGGTGGCATGCACCTGCAGTCCCAGCTACTTGGGTGGCTGAGGCAGGAGAATTGCTTGAACTCAGGAGGCAGAGGTTGCAATGAGCCGAGATTGTGCCACTGCACTCCAGCCTGGCGACAGAGTTAGACCCCATCTCAAAAAAAAAAAAAAAAAAAAAAAACTGTGTTTTGCAGCCAGAATATGGTCTGCTCTATGGAACATTCCACATGCACTTGAAAAGAATGTGACTTGGGCTGTTGTTGATTGTTCTATAAAATGTCAGAGTAAGTTGGCTGATAATGTGGTTATATGTCCTTACTGATTTTCTGTTTACTCATTCAATCAATTAAGAGAGGAATGTTGACATTCTAACTATATTTGTGGATGTATTTACTTATTTTCAGCTCTGACAGTAATTGCTTTATGTGTTGTGAAACACTGTTGTTAGGTGCATATACCTTTAAGATTATTACATCTTGGTGAATTGATCCTTAATCATTATACAATGCCCCTCTTTATCTTTGGTAATAGTTTCTGATCTGAAGTCTAACTTTACTACTTTTAATATAGCTACTCTAGTTATATCTTTGCATGGTTTGCATGAGTGTATCCTTTTCCATCATTTTACTTTTAGCCAGTTATGTCTTTATATTTAAATTCTGTTTCTTGAATATAGCATATAGTTGGGTCTTACTTTTTTATGCAGTCTGACAATCTTTGCCTTTTAATTAGGGTATTTTAGTTATTTAAATTTAATGTTATAACTCACATGGTTTCATTTAATTTCCCCATACTGCTAAATATTTTCTATTTAGTCTTATCTCTTCTTTCTTTTTCTGATTGATTTATAACTAATATTTATTATTCAATTTTATCTCCATTATTGGCTTATTATACTTTTTTTTTTTTTTTAAAGTCTGAGCCAGGTGTGGTGGCTCATGCCTGTAATCCTAGTGTTTTTGGAGACTGAGGGAGGAGGATCACTTAAAACCAGGAGCTTGAAACTAGTCTGTACCACATAGTGAGACCCCATATCTACAAAAAAAATAAAAATAAATAAATAATAAAAGTATCAGTGGTTGCCCAGAGTTTTTGACATGCATGTTTAATATATCAGTCTACCTTCAAATAATGTTATACTAAATTACTATATAAGAACTTCATATTATACTTTCAATTTTTTCCTACCATGCTTGTGCTATCAATGACACACATTTTATTTTACACATTATAAACCCCAAAATACTGTTACTATGTTTTGCTTAATAAGACAACTATTTTGGATTGACTAAAAATGAGAAAATAATCGTTTTATATTTACCTTTATCTTTTTAAATTTTTTATTATGTATTTATTTATTTTAGAGACAGGGTCACACTCTGTTGCCCAGGCTGGAGTGCAGTTGTACAATTATAGCTCCCTGCAGCCTTGAATTCCTGGGCTGAAGCAATCCTGCTGCCTCAGCCTCCCCAGTAGCTGGGATTACAGGATTTTTGAAGTTTTAATTTTTTTGAATAAATTTTCTGTCTGGTATCATATTCTCTTTGTCTCAAGAACTTCCTTTAACAGTACAGACCTGTTAGTAATAAATTCATCTGGCCTTTGTCTGTAAAAGTCTTCCTTTTTTCTTGATTTTTAAAAATTGTTTTCACTGCTACTCCAATTATATATATATTAGGCCATTTTACATGTTCTTTAGCTCATGTATACTCTAATCCAGTTCTCTCCCCCTTTCCTTTTTTTTTTTTTCCAGTTTGTGTAATTTCTATTGACATGTTTTACTGTGTTGAGTGTACTAATAAGCCTGTCAAAGAAAACTATTATCTGATACTGTCTTTTATTGTTGCTTCTTGCATTCCCAGTTGACTTTCTTACAGTTGAAATTCTACATTCATTCATGCATGTTGGCCACCTTTTTACCATCCTTTAGCATTTTAACCATAGTTATTTTAAAGTACCTGTCTAATAGTTCTAACGTCTAGGTCGTATCTGAGTCTTATTTTCTTTGGTTGTTTTATCTCTTAAATAATTTGTGTTTTCTTACCTTTTTTGTATGTCTCATGATTTTTGATTGAATGTCAAACATCACACTAAAACAGGCTCACAAAAGATAGATAATATTCATGCCTGGGAGCGAGCATGCTTCTTGTTTCGGGTCATTAGGTGGAAGGGTGAGTCATGCTAGCCAAAAGTTGAGCTGGGTTTGGGTTTTATTGTTGCTATGGTTACCATCAAAGGGCCACAGGCTTCTAGGTATTCTATCAGTGTGCTGCTGTTGCCTGTATTTCGGGTTAATGCTGGGGTGCTGGAGGGTTTTCACAGTGTGAGTGGCCCGCCCTCAACTCACCCAGTCTTTTAATGCCCGTGTCACAAAGTAGATCTCTCTCCACGCTTTGTCCCTCCCCACCAGTAGACTGATGCTTCTTGGTAGGAAGGTTCTCTGTTGCCTTGTCCAGTTTCAGTCTTAGGAAGGCTCTGTGTACCTGAGTTTTGGGGGTAAAGCCTTTTCAGCACTAGCGCCCCATTTGTTCTCTTCCTTCAGTAGTCAAACTGCTTCGGTGGGTCTTGGACAGGAGTTTCCTGCTCCTCCCGCAGTGGTAAGAGACATCTACTTGATATAAACATGGACTCTTGAGCCCAAGATGGTTACCTGCTCATCACCCAGCACTGGAGAGTTTTTGTTACATCTTTTCCTTAACCTCATCGTGTCTTTGCCTGAGTGCAAGAGGCTTTGCTCTCCATCGCCAAGTGATTTATGGCTGTTGCTTTGTAGAAGAGAAGGGTCTGAACAGGGTGTTCACCTGCTCTCTCCACCCCTACAGCCACGGATCACTACCTTTGAGCCCAGTGGGCAAAAGGGTTTACACTTCCTCCTGTAGTGGTTTAAGGCTTTTGCTTCATATGAGAGAAAGATCTAGGGAGATGGCAGTTTTCCATCTCCTTCTCAGTAGCAGCTGACCACCTTCCGCTGGTCTGTGCTGCAAATGGTTGCTCTCAGTTGTCCTGCCTGCCCCAAATCTTTCTCAGGAGCAGCCGTCAGAGGCTCCTGGGAAATAGCCTGTGAGTAAATAGGAACTCCTGTTTTAGCAGATGCTCCCATCAATTTCAGACTGATACACTAGCCCACCCTTGTCCTTCAGTGGTTCTTTAAAATTGTAGCCGATTCTCCTTACCACTTGGGCTACGGTACCTCTCCTCCCTTGCTCTGCCATAGGGAGGTCATTCACATGTCTCTTCTCTCCTCAGAGGGGCTTGTTCCCTTTTGGATTCCCGGCTACTTAGTTACCTTGTGACCTCAGCTCTCGGATGGGTTCAGGAAAAGTCATTATTCTGTAATTTATCCAGCTTTTTCTTGTTAGGAGGAGAGCAACTTTTTTTTTTTTGGCAACTTTCTACAAACTATGAAGAAGAAGTAACAGTACAGAAGTGCCAAACATTTTCTCAAGGCACCAATCCTCCCATCCAGGAATAGCATCAGATGCCAGCAGAGCTTCCTGGATATAAAAATGTGTGTCTTACAAAAATATTTTGAAAGTTCTCAGCTATTATCTTTTTGAATACTATCTTTTTCTCATTTTTTTCTATCATCTCCTTCTGGAATTTTGATTAAACATATGCTAGACCTTCTCATTCTTTTTTTCTTTTTCTTTTTTTTTTAAATTCTGTGTTCCTGGAGTCCTAACAGGATAATTTCTGGGGTCCTGTGTCTTTGGGTCACTATATTTCTTAGAATTTTCTAAGTATTCTGTAAGGCATGTGGAAGGAGAGTTTCCTAGAGGGGATTTGCATTGGTTTCTTCTGCCATGGTCTACCAGACTAGGACAACTTATTCAATTTTCCTCTTGATGTTTTTTTGGACTACAGGCAGCTCAAAGATGACCATAGACCCTTGTGAAGATTGGCTCATGGTTACAACGTCTCAAATGAGTTTATTTTCCTCTGTCCCTCCAATGCCAAGGTTGAACAAGTCAAGCAAGTTTCCCCTCCACCGTCTTCTACATGGCAGGTGAATTGCATGCTCATCCTTACCTGATAAGCACTCTTTGTGGTCCCAGATTGATGTGGGGTTCTATTAGATTGAGGATTTTTATTCTGTTTCCCTATTTTAGACAACCATCAAAACAGAAGTCTGAGGCTTGGGCACCCTGGCTCACATCTGTAATCCTAGCACTTTGAGAGGCTGAAGGGGGATGGACTGCTTGAGCCCAGGAGCTCATGACCAGCCTGGGCAACATGGTGAAACCCCTCTCCAAAAAATACAAAATTACAGGCATGGTGGTGTGTACCTATAATCCCAGCACTTTGGGAGGCCAAGGTGGGTGGATCGCTTGAGCCCAGAAGTTCAAGATCAGTCTGCACAACATGGCAAAACATGGCAAAACCTCATCTCTACAAACACTACAAAATTTAGCTGAGCATAGTGGTGTGCACCTACAGTCCCAGCTACCTGGGAGGCTGGGGTGGGAGGATCACTTGGGCCTGAGGGTGGAAGTTGCAATGAGTGAAAATCATGCCACTGCACTCCAGCCTGGACAATAGAGTGAGAAAGGAAGGAAGAAAGGAAGAAAGGAGGGAGGGAGGGAGGGAGGAAGGAAAGGAGGGAGGGAGGGATTGAGGGAAGGAGGGAGGGGAGGGAAGGGAGGGGGAGAGAAAGAGAGAGGGAGGGAGGGAGGAAGGAAGGAGGGAGGGAGGGAGAGAGAGAAAGAAAAAAGAAAGAAAAAGAGAGGGAAAGAGGGAAGGAGGGAAGAAGAAAGGAAGGAGGGAGGGAGGAGGGAGAGAGAGAAAGAGAAAGAAAGGGGAGGAGAGGGAGGGATTGAGGAAGGGAGGGATTAAAGCCCAAGTTCTCCAGGTCTCAGTGGACGTTCTCAGGGTAGCAGTTGGCTTTGCTTCGTTCTGTTCCACTTTGGGGCTCTGTGGAGCCCTTCCTGGTGTGCCACATGTACATTTCAAAAGTGGCATCAAAAAAAATTTCCCCCAATAAATTTCGTTGTTTCAAAAGGAATGTCAAAGTATGTAACTCACCATACTGCTGGAATGGAAGCCTGTGCGTTCATGTTTCACGGGGTGTGGCGTGGTGTGTTGAAGTCGCACATCCTTTATCTCCCTCGTCCCAGTCCTGAGCATAGGAGCAAAGTCAAAGAGCAGCAGCTTGATGGGAGGGGTCCACTCTCATCTGTTATGTAAGAGGTGGGGGTGGGGCAGTATTGTTTATGGGTAGAGGGTGTTTCAATCACCAACAATTAATGTTTGCATATTACATGAGACTTTCGAGGCAGCATGGAGGAAGGTGGTGAGTGTCAGGGGCTATTGAAGACATCTAAAGCCAGTGATGACAAGCTTGGGACCCAGCATGGAATAATCATTGATTTACTGAGCATCTACTAAGCATCAGATACTCTTCTGGCTCCTGAGGATATACTGGGGTTTTGCGACACACAAGATCCACAGTGGGGACTAATGGGAGGCTCCGTGTCTGTAGCCCCTGAATTAGATAACCCGTTTTGTGAGTATAATAAGATTGATTCTGTGTTTAATGCATGCTGAACTTCTGTGAGGCCCTTCCAAGCTTGCCTGAGAGCTGGGGATGCTGAAGCCTGCTGGAGATGGGCACACCACCTAGGATCACACAATAACTGCAGAGTGCGGACACCCCAGACGAGTCTTTTCAGTATCAAGAGGAGGGGCACACCCTGGGAGGGGGGGCAATCCAAGTAATTTTCTCTGACAAATAGCACATTACTGGCCTGGACCATTTCCTTATGGGCCGGATGGACTTGCTGCCAGGCGTCTTAAAGTTGCTGTTTAGCCTTTGACAATCTGGTGATGCCAACATCAGTGAGTAACAACGGTGCCCAAAACCTGAAACAAAGCAGCCACTTTGTTTGGTTGAAGAGGTTTGAATATAGTAACAAATCCTGATCATTTGCCAAGCCCTAAAGTTCTTTTTTTCCCATAAATGTTTCAGTTTAGAATGGTTTTAGGTTTACAGAATTATCCCAAGGATCGTACAGAGAGTTCCCTGGTTCTTCACACTGCTTCCTCTATTATTTCCCTATTATTAACACCTTCAATGAGTACGGTACATTTGTCACAATTAGTGAACCAATAGTAATACATTATTATTAACCAAAGTCTATACTTTATTCTGATTTCCAGTTTATTTTTGTCCCCGTTCCAGGATCCCATCCAGGAAACCACATTGCATTTGGTAGTCACGTCTCCCTGGGCTCCTCCTGCCTGTGACTTGGGCTTTTGGGGGGGCCTTTTGATGACCTTGACAGTTTTGGGGCATGCTGGTCAGTTATTTTGTAGAACGTTCCTCAGTTGAGGTTTGTCTGATGTCTTTCCTATAATTAGATTGGGTGATGTGTATTGGAAGGAAAGACCACAGAGGTAAAGTGACCTTCTCCTCTAAAACATATCACTCGATCTAATCACAGTATCATCATCTTCTCATCGCATCTGCTCAAGGGTGCGTACAGGTGACCATGCTGGGTTTCTCCCCTGAAAAACTTGTCTTTTCTCCCTTTCCATGCTATTTTCTCAGAAGAAGGTCATGATGCACAGCCCACACTTAAGGAGCGGAGTGCTATTCTCTATCCTTTAAGGGCAGAGTAAGCACATTAATCATTTCCAATTCTTCAGCATGCGAGATTTCTCTCTTGTCTCCACTTTACACCCTTCAGACAGACCAGCCCCAGAAATAACTGTCCCTCATCCCTCTGCCCTCTCCCACCTCCTGATTACCCTTAGCACCACTGTTCCTCGTTCCCTGAGGCTGCCGCTGGGCCCGGACAAGCACTGGTTGACTCAACCCCATTGTCACTGTCACTTCTGTGGTGACAGCCATGACATGCCCTCAGATGTTCAGGGAGCCAGATTCTTGTCATCCGATTAACAGGGGACAGTGAGGGTGCTGGGTGAGCTAAGTGGACAGGTCGGAAAACAAGGCAACATTCCACCGCTGAAGGGAAATGCCACGGTGTTGAAATAATGGGCAAGTCGAGGTTTGTGGTCCCAACTCCCTTCCCCGGACGGGGTGTCTGATGAACCGGAGGCCCTTTTGTTTGCCCAACATCCTGACCGGTTGCAAACGCGGGCATAAAAGCTGGAGCAGAGTCGAACTGTAGGAGTTGAGGCAATTGACATTTCCAGAGCAGAGACCACTGGGACAGCAGCTGAGTGGAGAGAGGGGCCTGACAGATGGGATCTGGGGAACAGAAATGTGGATGTTTTAGCTCTTGTGGGGTCTTCAACACGACCCCATTCTCACCTCTCTAGAGAAGATCTGACCGATGATAAAAGTTGTCTGGGGAGCAGGAAAGACTCAAAGATGTGCCAGGTTATGTGTCTGGGTGGAGGTACAGGAACGGATAGCACATATGAACACTGGCAGCAGAGAACACATCAGTGGCTGCTATTTGGGCTATGAGAATGATAATCACCCCAATAGCTGCAGAGACTTCTGCTTTTTTATTGCATTTTAGGTTTTGGGGTACATGTGAAGAACATGCAAGATTGTTGCATAGGTACACACATGGCAGTGTGGTTTTCTGCCTTCCATCCCCTCACCTGTATCTGTCCTTTCTCCCCATGCTATCTCTTCCCACCTCCCTACCCCCTGTCCCTCCCCCATTTCCCCCCAACGGACCCCAGTGTGTAGTGCTCCCCTCCCTGTGTCCATGTGTTCTCATAGGCGGGTATTGACTTCCGCTTTTCTACCCACTGTGACAATGATCTTCCCAGGATTCTAAGTCAACCCGGTGAGGTAAGCAGGGGAGATGATGCAGATGAGGAGATCGAGGCACAGAGAAGCTGCTGCCTGCCCAAAATCACTGGTCACTGTTGTCTGGACACCCCATTCGCTGCCCCTTTCATTCTTCTACACCATAACCATCTATCCCCCTTGCGATGGCCCCTCCGAAAGAACCCAATTGCTTATTGCACAGGGAACAGCAACTTTCAAATTGGAAACTTCTGTTCAAGTCCAGGGCTCTAAAGAACATGCCCAACAAGCCAATCCACTTAAAATGCAAATTCCACTGACACTAATAAGCACTCTATATACACATGCGTTTACACATGCAAATGAGCAGCATGGAGCCCAGGACTTCTATCGCACTCTGCACGGGATAACTACGTTCAAGACACTTCATCAAAGCGGAGCTGAGAGGCTGCCACCCCTCCTCAGGCTCTGTCCTTCCAAGGTACACCTGGCCCTGCAGAAGCCACAGCACTGCCCACATTCAAGGCTCCCTATGAAGCTGTGTGGTGTGGCGTGAGTCAGGCCACCTCTCTGAGCCTTAGCCGCTTGTCCTGCTGATCTTTCCAAACCTGTCTGCTGAAACCTCTCTGTTGGGATTCACTCGGGGTGGCTGGCAAAATATTAAGGAAGATATAGGGAAGTTATGGATTACAGTCTCAAACCTTTTGGAAGGCCGAAAGATTTCAATGAGACCGGCTGAAGGCAGCCAGTTCTTAGGTTAGAGCACTGTCATAGGTAGATTAGGATAATAAAAGCTTCCCACTTAAGTCTGTTTACCCCACATCCCTGTCTGTACTCTGTTAACGCATGTAAACTTTGTGCTGGATAGCCCTGGGCAGGGGTGGGGGGTGGGGGTCGAAGGGGAATTACCTGTTAATAGTGTTTATTCTGGGCTCTAGAACCAAGACCTTTTATCATTCATAAAACCACTCTTAACCATGTTGATTATCCACAAGCATGTTGACTTAGAACCACTGTTATTAAGTCTGTACTGAATAAATGCAAGGAGGAACTGGGAGTCCCGCTTGGTTACTTGCAACTGCCCACAGCTGCAGACCATCCCTAGCCCGCTCAAATCACTGTACTGGGTGTGACAGTGTATTTCATTCATCTGTCGCTAAGTCAGGGGCTGCAGGACAGAGCCCCACAGGTGGTGATGAACATCTCAGTTGGTGACTCCTACGTGATCAAGGTCTCGTCTCTCAACCTTCAAGGTCCAGCTGGCTCTTCCAGGAAGTCCTTAGTCACGATTGCAGCCCACACCTGAACTCAGAACACTTGCTCTCATTCAGCCATCTTGGACTCACCGTTGAGCACTGAACCCACCATTGCCAAAACAGACCCTTCCCTGGGAAACCTCCACAGTCCTACCACCATCATGCTTTCCCTTCAAAGGGCTTGGGATTCCTGGCAGGCAGAAAATAGTTGCCTTTGGTATCTGCAGCCAGGGATGGAGGTGAACAAAATCGATTCTCATAGGAAGATGAGAGATGCTGATGATGTTCAGGTGGCCCAGATGTTTATCCGGCAGCATCAGAACATGCCTTTGTCCAACCATTTAAAGTTTCAGTAACATCTGTCTCCATTCTCTTACAGTCAAGACTTTTGTGGGGTCCTTTTGAATGAAAATCTTTCTAAATTACTCACACATTTGGCTGCCTTCCTGAGACGCCTAGCTCCAAGGTACTCCTGATAAACATCATTTGTCAGAGGTCTATATGACAACGTGGATGTTCTTGGGACCAGCAGGGATCACAGCTCTCAGCCCCTACTCTCAATAATCCCATTTAGTTTTTTTGTAACTGTCCCTAGACCTTTTGGCAAGGGGGGAATGAGGAAAGCAATACAATAGTTACTACTATTTCATTTGTGAAAAAATAAGTGTTATGTATAAAAATGGCCAATTATACACACCAATATTGTAGAAGTTATCTCTTGATGATGGGTCACAAGCTTTTCTTTATATACCAGTAAATATTTTTTCTTAAGTGGGAGGATCGCCTGAGCCCAGGGAGGCCGAGGCTGCAGTGAGCTATGATCACGCCACTGCACTTCAACCGTGGCGACAGAGCGAGACCCTGACTCGAAAATAAATATTTTTCTACCACATGCATTTGAATGTTGGCATGGTATTTCATTATATGGATGTACCATAAGTTACAGAACTTGTTTCCCATTCAGTTGCTTTTACTTCTCTGCTATAAATAATGTCCGATAGATCTTGTACACACATCTCTGTACAGATTTAGAAGAATTTCTAGATGGGCAACTGCCAGATCAAAGGGCATGCATATGGAAAGCGTTTTATACCTGATTTCAAATCACCCTCTAGTGCTCTTGTACTATCACTTCCACAGTGGGTATTTGAGGCTCCAACCTCTAAAAGCTAATGTCTCACCTCTCCTGCCTCATTGCAAGTCTGGTTGGAGGGCGTGTCCCTGGCCCTGTGGCACCGTTTCTGTCTCTTCTTTCACTACCTGCAGTTCTGTGTGCACAGCTGACTCCCAATAAATATTTGTGGCTTATTGAATGAAAGCTCCATCTCTCCAGCCCCAGCCCACCTCCTGGCACTCCCGGTGCGAGCCTGTCCTCCCCCTCCAACAGAGGCAGATAATAAATGACTATGAGCCCGCCTCAGCCTCGGCCTCCATGTGGTGATGAGGGGCAGGATAAATGCGAAGCGAGTGGCAATATTTCCTGAAAACAGGAAAAGGCAGAATCTATCACTCCACGCCAGAGTCCCTGTAGCCTGCGAAGGCGCTGTCGGTGAGAGATGGCTGAACAGGAGCGTGGGGTCCAGGCTGGGGGCTGGGGCTGGGGCCGGGGAGGGGGGCAGGCAGCAGGACCAGGATGCCAAGGGGCAGGCTCAGTCCCCATCTCTGAGCAGGAAGGAGACTTGCAGCCACCCGAGGTAAAGCTAAAAATGAGAAGTTTCTGTGCAATCAGTTTCTGGCTCACCACACTCAGGGGCAGGTGTGTGTGGGGGGGGGCATGGGAGACAGAGGGAGGGGAGACCGACAGCGCTGCTGGATGAACAGAACACCCAGGACAAATTCACACTCACCTCTAGGCTTGCTCCGGTGTTTTACCTAACGCCTCCCTCCTCCCTTACCCACTACCCATCATCCTTTTATCCTCAGCCCCCGCCACCCTCCGGGGCCCCAGGTGAGGGTGGGAGGCTGGCTGGATAGTCCTGGATGCTGCTAATCTCCAACTCATCACAGCTGGAGATGGCTTGCCTTCCTGTGGGGCCATTCCTGCAGCAGAAAGTCTGGGCTTCTTTATCCCCAGGCTGCAGTGATCAGCACCGACTCACAACTTGGACTCTGGCAGCAAGGCTTCCAAGGCTCTGGGGAGGGGGCATCTCCAATCCCTTCTGACTGCTGCGGGTCCTGAGCTGATCTTTGCAGGAGACTGATTGCGTTAATGTCCTTATGAATGGCTTTCCTGTATTCAGGCCCTTTAGTCATGACCTCCCACACTCTCCAAGAGTTTGGTTCATAGTAGTAACCTTGACTCAGGCAGAACTTGAAAAAGTGATTGTGTTTCCACCACACACCTGTGCTTCCACCATGAGACCTTGCCTAGGCTAGCTTGCTAGAGAGATGTGAGAGGCACCTGAAGGGGAGCCAAGGCATCAAAGCCCAGGGTCCTGGACCAGCCCGCCACTGGCCAGCTCACTGGCTGATCACAAATGCCTTTGTAATCCCAGCTGAGATCAGTCGAACCCAGTCCCGTTGACCTATAGACGCATGATAAATAATAAACACTTGTTGTTTTAAGTCACCGAGACTTGGGATGTTTGGCATACAGCAATAGCTAACTGATACATCTCCCTACTTATCCGTTAAAAGCCATTCCAGAGATCAGCCTGAAAGTAGCCAGCCTGGGCCCTAGAATCTGTGTAACTGGGGCAGGGGGGTTGGGGCGGGGGTCACACGATGTCTCTGATGCCCAACTTTTCATTTATGGAATGAGCTTGGAGTTTTCCTATGAAGACCCAGGAAAGCAAATGCAGGGATTGAGAGTTGCTAGAATCCTTTTCAATTCTACCTATCCCCCATGTTTTAGATTTGATTGCTTTTCATTAAATTGCTCATGATCACAATGACAAACCGAGTACAGAAAAACATTCCACTCCACGACATCACTGCCTCCTACCAGTTCCCCCGCTTGCCCCCACTCTGATTTCATTCCCTAGAGGCCAGCATCGTTAACAATTTGCTGTGGAACCTGCAAGATAGTTTTCCATGCACACACATACAAATGTAGGTATAGTTCTTTATTTTACAAAAATAAAGTCATAAAATATTGTTCGGAGACCTTCCTCTATTACTTAAAGGACCTCTGATAAGTCTATCTTGTTCTTTTTTTTTTTTTTTTTTTTTTTTTTTTTTTTTTTGTGAGACAGAGTTTCGCTCTTATTACCCAGGCTGAAGTGCAGTGGCGCGATCTCGGCTCACCGCAACCTCCGCCTCCTGGGTTCAGGCAATTCTCCCGCCTCAGCCTCCTGAGTAGCTGGGATTACAGGCACGCGCCACCATGCCCAGCTAATTTTTTGTATTTTTAGTAGACACAGGGTTTCACCATGTTGACCAGGATGGTCTCAATCTCTTGACCTTGTGATCCACCCGCCTTGGCCTCCCAAAGTGCTGGGACTACAGGCGTGAGCCACCGCGCCCAACTATCTCGTTCTTCTTAATAGCTGTATAGTATTCCAGGATGTGGACATGCTTTTTCTTTTTGAGATGGGGTCTTGCTCTGTCATCCAGGCTGGTGTGCAGTAGCATGACCATGGTTCACTGAAACCTCAAGCTCCTGGGTTCAAGCAATCCTTCCACCTCAGCTTTCTAGGTAGCTGAGCCTACAAGTGTGCACCACTTGTGCACTGGCTGCTTTTTAAAAATTTTTGATAGAGAAAGGGTCTCACTATGTTGCCCAGGCTGATCTCAAACTCCTGAGCTTAAAGTGATCCTCCCGCCTTGGCCTCTCAAAGTGCTGAGATTACAGGTGTCAGCCACCATGCCTGGCTTAGGTGGGCTGTAATTTAACTACATACCCCACAGACATTTAGATTGGCTTGAATTGTGTCAGTATAACTGAAAGGAACTTCTCTGTAACATCTTTGTGCATGTACGGCGATACTGACATTTCTGAGGGGGACATGCCTAGTAGTGGAACTGCCTGGTCAAGGTTCACGCCCACTTTTCATGTTTAATGCAAACTGCCCTCTGAAGAGAGTGGACAGCCTGAGAATGTCTCTCTCCCCACTCCCTTACCAACGCTGGCTGACACCCATTTTGTGAACTTTTTGCCAATCTGATGGGGAAGGAATAATGCCTTGTCTGAAATTATTTTTTATTACAAACGAGATAGAAATAATTTTAGATATTTATTAGTAATATGCACGTATTTTTTTGGTGAACTGCCTGCTGGTACAATTTGACTGTTTTCTCTGTCGGCTTGTGATTGCTTTCTTATTGAATATGGCAGGGCTTTACATATTATGGCTATAAACTCTTTGTCACAGCTATCCCAAACTGTCCTCCATTCATCATGGGTCTACCTCTTCGACAACCCTATTACAAACCCAAAACTATGGGTCTTAATTCATTCTCCAGGCATTTACTGTCTCTTTATTTATTTTTATTTATTTATTTGAGATAGAGTCTCGCTGTGTTCCCCAGGCTGTAAGGCAATGGCACAATCTTGGCTCACTGCAACCCCCACCTCCCGGTTTCAAGCAATTCTCTTGCCTCAGCCTCCTGAGTAGCTGAGATTACAGGAGCCCACCACCATGCCCGGCTAATTTTTGTATTTTTAGTAGAGATGAGGTTTCATCATGTTAGCCAGGCTGGTCTTAAACTCCTAACCTCAGGTGACCTGCCTGCCTCAGCCTCCCAAAATGCTGGGAATACAGGCATGAGCCACTGCACCCAGCGTGTCTCTTTGTTGAAACCCTGTAGTTGGACGGTGGAAACCTTGGGACTATGTGGAGAAGGAAGGCATGAGGAACTCACTCTCCCAGCTCATTTGCACCCCTACCAGCAACCCTAGAGGACTTGAAGTTCTTTCTGAAATTAGCTTTGGGGCTTTCTTAAATTAGCTTTTAGGGTTGGGGGTTAGAGCAAACGCTTTTCATAACTTCTGTCCACCTGTACCTGGAGCCTCAACTTCCTGGGTTCAAGCAATCTTCCCGCCTGTACCTGTCTGTGCTGGCAGCCTTCCACCTCAAGCACCTGGGGTGCTCTGATTTTTTGCTTCCGATTGTTCCCCATTGCCTTAAGGGCTTGCACAGCCTGTGCACAGGGCACCCTCCAGCGCTGGGAATTTAATAACCCTCGGGCAAGGCAGGACAAGTCTGGGAATAGAAGCTTCAGCTCCCCTATCCTTTGGAGGGAGGCAATCTCAAAGCATGTTCTCCATGATTCCTGAGTGGGTCCCCAGCTTCTTGGTATCCCTGTCTAAATAAGCTACCTGCACCCAAGTCCTCATCTCAGGGGCTCCTTTGGGGATGACCACGCCAAGACAGAAGGGCAAAGCCATCTGTGAATTTCGTGGTGCCTTGATATAAACTCTGACAAAACGGTGATTTTTCTCAAGTCCCAGAGTTGGCACTGGGGGAGGCTTTTCTTCTCTAGATGAAGGAGTCTCTGTCTGCAGACACAAGCACGCTTTGACCTCACTTTCTGTTCTCCTGCAACCCACTGAGAAAGGGAGAAGGTCCCTGAGTAAACAGCGAAGGCTGATTTCCCAAACTCCCAACAGGCCTCAGCCCCAGGGAAGAGGGTGTGGGCAGCGAGGAGGAAGAGCCAGGCCTTGTGCTGTCAGAGAGACCCCCAGAAAGCTGGGTCTTTTCTCAGTGAGCCACTGGAGGGACCGCACTTAGGTCAACAGGTGTCTCAGAGACACACAGCCCCTTCCTGCGAAGACCTAACTTAACTGGCTAGCCAGCAGGGCAGGGGCTGTGGCAGTACCTACCATATGCCAAGCCCGGGGTCCCCGAAGCACAATTCATCCACCAGTCCTCCCTAAACAGGATTGCTGGCAACCTTTCGCATCCTACAATGCAGAGGGCATGCGTCCATGAATTCAAGCTACCTGTAAGGCATTCCAATCAAACAGCTGCGCCTGCAGGATCTCCAAGGCCCACAGGGCCGGAACCACTTCACTGGGAGGTCTGGAGAACAAAGACAGAATCAAGAGTTACCACGTGGATTCCTAGCCCCGGAAAGGGGCTTCTCGCAGGAACATTATTCCAAGACAAGCGACTTGGGTTACAACGACGCGGGATGTCCAGCTTTGGCCAGCGTTTCCCATGACTCCACAGGGGTGGGGGCAGTTTCAGGGTCTGAGGTGTTTCTTCCAGGCTGTGTTTATCCGCAGCATCCAGGCCCCCGCAGCTGTAACCAGCCTGTTTTCTTTCCGCTTCATCCTCCCCCCGAGGCTCCCAGTCCCCGCCCCCTTCCACTCTCGCTAGCTTAGGGAACCTAAACTTCCCTTTACTTTATGATGCAGAACAGCCCAATGTTTCTTTGTCTCAATCTTCTCCCATCTAGACGTACCCAGAGGCCAACAGGCCCATTAAGGTGTTTTCTTAAACAAAAGAACGAGTAAATCTTCCATTGCCTGCAAGTAAAAAGGCCCAGAATATAGCCAGCTTTTAGAATAATGGTTTCTGGTTTGCTCCGCAACAACACCTGTAAAGCACTTACCAGCTGCCTGGCACTGAGCCAGCCCTCCACGCGGGAGGCTCTCGCAGAGAAGCAGGTGGGAGGTCCGAGGGGAGCGGCCGGCTTACTGCGGGCCTGGGGAGGTGGCGCCCTGGGGTGCTGGCCAGATAGGAGGCCCCTGGCACAGTCCCGGAAGACCCGGTGGGGGGACACGGGGAATCAGAGACCCTGGTTCGCTGACAGACACAGAGCCGAGGAGGTGAGAAGGAGGCGCCAGGTGGAGCCCTGGCGTCCAGACCCCCTTTCCTTTTGGTCGGGGGGCCTCCAGTTGGCTTGTGGGAGTCTCCTGGAAGCCTTGCCAGGGAATCAACTTCCCTGAAGCCAGAGGAAGATCTTAGGAACCACCAGCTCCTCTGCCCAGGCCAAAGCCAGCGGCCTCCATTGGAACTCGGGTAGGAGGGGACTCAGGTGACCTTGAGCAGGCCACCTCCCGTCTCCAGCTGGCCTGGAGCTCCCTGGCTGAGAAACTGACGGTCTGGGAAGGCGGGAAGAGGAAGCAGAGCTGGGATCCACCCTGGAGAGAAGCAGACGAGCGCTACCCCCCCCCCCCCCCAGCCCCTGCAGAACCCCGGCCACCAGCGGGCCGCACGCATTTGCCGCCTAATTGCAGACGGCGGGCGGGCCCAGCAGGGCGGAGCGGGGCGGGGAGGGAGGCAGCGAGGGCGGCTGCTCGCGGGGCGCAGGAATCTGCCCGCCTCTTTAATGAGGAAGTAATTCAGTTAGCTCGGATTCCCCGGTCAGCAGCGTTTATTATATGCTGGCGCAGCCACGCTATGGGGCACATGAAGAGAAGCTGGGGAACCCGTGGAGATGGGGGGCGAGGCAAGTCGTTCAGCAGGCTGGGAGCGGGGAGAGCCAGCGGAGTAAAGGAAGGGGAAAGAGCGCCACGGGGCCGCGAGCAGGAGACGGCGAAGACAGCCCAGTGCGGGGGAGGCGGGGCTGCGGGCCCGGCGCCCCCATTGCGTCCGCGCAGCCTCATCCGCAGCGAATGCAATCCCGGCCCCCCTTGAAAGGCCCTCCTCATCCCCGCAGCCCGCCGCAGAACCGAGATGTCTGACAGTCACGCTGAAATAAATCATAACGCAGGCAGTCCGAGGCTCGCAGGCTCCCAGGCACGAGTCAGAGCGATGTGTTTGGCCACAGCGAGGCGCGGCTGGGGCCTGCCCCGAACCCGGGGTGAGGCTGGTGCTCCTCTGCGCAAGATGCAAGGTGAGGGGTTGCTGTGAAACAGACAAAAAACTCCAACATGACTGTGCAGCTGTGAGTACTTTTATCAACTCTCAGTGATCATGTTAAGACATGATTGTCCCTAGTTTATAGGTGAGGAAACTGAGTCAGAAGGGTAAATCAGGGTCAGCAACCTATGGTCCTTGGGCTCTATGTGGCCCACCTGCTGTTCGTGTCAATAAAGTTTTATTGGCATACAGCCACGCCCACTCCTATATAGACAGTCTACGGCTGTGTTTGAGCTACAAGGGCATAGTTGTATAGCTATGACTAAGACTTGTGCCCCATAAAGCCTAAAATATTTACTACCCAGCTCTTGGCAGAGTATGTTTGCCCATCCCTGGACTAAACAGCCTGTTCGATTACGGAAGCAGAAAAAGACAGACCAGGTGCCCAGTCCAGCTTTATTCCTGAAGTTCTGCAACACACGGGCCTTGAAAGGCCCCAAACGGTTCAGGACAGGGAGCACAGTGTACTAGCCGCGGTGAAGAGGTCAGCCAGCTGGCCTGGTGCAGCTCAATGCTGAATGGTGGGAGGGGCAGGTGTGGAGGACCCAGGCCACGTGGGGTGGTGTACAGGAAGCATGGTTCATCTTAACCGTTCAGCAGCAGTCCTGCCTGCCAGGACTCAGTGGTTTTTGGCTGGAGAATGACAGGCTAAGATCTCAGCTCCTGCAGCACCTACCCCTGGAGCCTGGAGGGCAGGGCTCCGCGAACCTGGAACCGGCCAGACCAGGCCTGTAGGTAGAGGCTGGCAGGTTTCTGTGTATTCTCCTCCACTCCTCTTTTAGGGCAGCGGCCCTCTCTGGACTGGAATTTGTTTCAGGCATCCCTTCAGGCTGTGTGATTAATGCTCAGTGGAAGCCTGAGAGGGCACAGGGTGAGAGCAAGGACAGCAGGACTGCCTCCCTCCCGGCCCTGACGGACAGGCGGGGCTGGCAGGCTGTGTTGCCGCTTCTGCTGGTGGTGATCACATCTGAGGAGCTTGGAACCCAGAAAATGCAATGAGTCCATCTGGAAAACTGTGGGCTGAAGCACCTCCCAGGTGACGGTCTTCCTAACAGAGTATTCGGGGCCCCTTTTCGTCTACCTGCTCTTTTACTTCCGAGTGCCCTTCATCTGTGGCCACAAATATGACTTCACATCCAGCCGGCACACGGTGGTGCACCTCGCCTGCATCTGCCACTCAATTCCACTACGTCAAGCGCCTGCTGGAGACGCTCTTCGTGCACCGTTTCTCCCATGGCACCATGTCTTTGCACAACATCTTCAAGAATTGCATCTGCTACTGGGGCTTTGCTGCGTGGATGGCCTATTACATCAACCACCCTCTCTACACGCCCCCTACCTACGGTACTCAGCAGGTAAAGCTGGCACTCGCCATCTTTGTGATTTGCCAGCTCAGCAACTTCTCCATCCACGTGGCCCTGCGTGACCTGCGGCCCGCTGGGTCCAAGACGCGGAAGATCCCATACCCCACCAAGAACCCCTTCACGTGGCTTTTCCTGCTGGTGTCCTGCCCCAACTATACCTACGAGGTGGGATCCTGGATCGGCTTCGCCATCATGACGCAGTGTCTCCCAGTGGCCCTGTTCTCCCTGGTGGGCTTCACCCAGATGACCATCTGGGCCAAGGGCAAACACCGCAGCTACCTGAAGGAGTTCCGGGACTACCCACCCCTGCGCATGCCCATCATCCCCTTCCTGCTCGGAGTGCTCACCCCTGCCTGGGCTCAGCCCCCATCCCGGGGGCATCCCAGGGTAGGGGCGGGGCTCACAGCTCTCCAGCACCTGGAATAAAACCCACCTGCCCCAGTTGGGGGGGGGGAAGCTTTTTCCTACTGGAACAGAAGACTGCTGCTGGGTCAGGCCACCCCTCGGAGCTAAGTCCTGTACTCTGGGGTGCTGCCTGAATCCACTAAAAAGAGAGCACTGATGAAATAAAACTACATGGTCAACAACAACAACAACAACAACAACAAAAGCCCTCCCAAAACGCACAGTCTAGCACAGGGATAGGCTTGGGGGAGTGGGAGTCAACTCAGATCCCTCCAATGTGCTTGGCTATCCTGGCCAGTTAACTCCATACGCTATTGTTAATGATGTTAGTGTATGCTGTGAAGCACCGGAAGTTTTTAAAATGACGTATCATTTTATTCATTCAGGAAGTGCTGTTTGGGTACCTACCACGTGCCAGGCACCGTTCTGGTCTTGGAGGACACAGTAATGAGCAAACAAGTCCTTTACTCTGAAAATTACCTTCCAGAAAGGGAGAGCAAACATCCCACTGCCTCCAGATCACGTATAATCTAATTTCAGGATGCAGGAGTATCAGGAAGAACCAGGCAGGGAAGGGGCTAGAGCCGAGACCTGAGTTAAGCTAAGGAGTGAGTCAGGCAAAAACACAGGGAAAAGTGTTCCAGGCAGAGGGAATTGTCAATGCGAAGGTCGTGAGTTTGGGAAGAGCTTGGTGTGTCTGAGGAACACGGGAACAGAGTGGGCTGTCTGGAGGCAGTGGGAGAGGAGGTACAGAAATCAGCAGGGGACAGGCCACACAGAGTGTAGAGGACATGGAAAGTCTTCGGCTGTCATTGAGTCAAGAAGAAGCCCTTGGAGGAGAGAAATGGAGCTTGAGCCCATGGGCAATTTTGGAGTTTTTCTGTAGAGGAACAGAGAGATGTGGTACTGGCCAGAGACGGGAAGTGATTGTTGCTTTTTTTTTTTTTCTTTTTAAAGAGAGAGCTATTAATGCATGTTTTTGAGTTGGTGGAAATGGCCCAGGGGAGAGGAAGACAATGATGACGCCAGAGAGAGGGGGACAATTATAGTAGAAAGCTCTGCGTAGACGAGAAGAGCCAGGAACAGCCCACGTGCTCCTGCAGCCTGTTCCAGGAACCTGTCTGGTTTCCTGCTGGCATCTGCACAACGTCCCCGTTTGGAGGGTGACCACGTACTGAGGTTTTCGTGGGATGATTCCCAATAATGCCTTTTTCCTGGTGTAATTATGGAGAATTTTCATAACTGTCCCAGTTTGGACAATAAGTGGTCATTCTATGACGTAGGTACTTTTTTCTTTTTTTTTGATACAGGGTCTCTCTCTGATGTCCAGGCTGGAGTGCAGTGGTGCAATCTCAGCTCATTGCGACTTCCACCTCCCAGCTTTACTTCATCCTCCTGCCTCAGCCTCCCGAGTAGCTAGGACTGCAGGTGGGCACCACCACACTGGGCTGGTTTTTTGTATTTTTGATAGAGATAGGGTTTCACCATGTTGCCCAGGGTGGTCTCAAACTCCTGAGCTCAAGCAATCCCTCCCAAAGTGCTGAGATTCCAGGCATGAGCCGCCACACCCACCAACTGTAACACCCATTTTACAGATGAGAATACTGAGGCTTAGGGAAGTAAAGAGGCCCAAGGCTGGACAGCTAGTACATAAAACAAGGCCTGAGACTACCAGTCCTTGACCCTGAACCCCCATGGGTGGAAGTTTGGTTCTGAGCACAACAACAGATACAAGAAGCAGAAATGAATCCCTCTAACCGCATGAAAGGATCAAGTCATAGCTGAGCATAGGGTAGGGCAATAGAATCTCCTCCCAGAATCACATATGGCAGCCAGGCATATGTGATTATAGGCTCACACCTATAATCCCGGCACTTTGGGAGTCCAAGGCAGGTGGATCACCTGAAGTCAGGAGTTCCGGACCAGCCTGAACAGCATGGTGAAACCCCATCTCTACTAAAAATACAAAAATTAGCCAGGCGTGGTGGCAGGCGCCTGTAATCCCAGAATACTCGGGAGGCTGAGGGAGGAGAATTGCTTGAACTTGGGAGGGGGAGGTTGCAGCCATCTGAGATGGTGCCACTGCACTCCAGCCTGGACGACAGAGATTCCATCTCAAAATAATAATAATAAAGAAAACAAAAATCACACATGGCATGAAACCAACTCTGCTTTTCTTTGGCAAGGGCCATAGGGCAAATAATTTGGTTATAAAGAGGTTAGTGGGGCTTTGGAGCTCTTCCAGGGCTGCCTGATTTTCAGTGTTAGCCTGTCTTGTCTGATGCCTGCACCTGTTACGTCTTGCTCAGCTGACTGGTGACCATGTGGCTTGACCATGTTTCCAAATTCTAACGACAAGAACTAGAACAGGTTCAAGGCCATGGCAAACTGCTCATAGACCCATAAATGCAGCCATGACTCTCCTGCACCCGGAGTAGACATAACTATCCATCATGGCATCTTTCCAGCTTAGCTGGGAATGTGCTACAGAATGCTTTTTTTTTTTTTTTAAAGGACGAAGTCTTAAAAAAGCTGGTTGCCAGGCTGGAGTGCAGTGGCACGATCTCAGCTCACTGCAACCTCTGTCTCCCAGGTTAAAGAGATTCTACTGCTTCAGCCACCCGAATAGCTGGGACTTACAGGTACATACCACCACACCCAACTATTTTTTTTTTTCCTGTATTTTTACTAGAGCCAGGTTTTACTATGTTGGCCAGGATGATCTCGATCTCTTGACCTTGTGATCTGCCTGCCTCAGCTTCCCAAAGTGCTGGGATTACAGGCGTGAGCCACTGTGCCCGGCCTGCAGAGTCCTTAACACAGTGTTCCTGTCAATTACTCTCCAAGTCAAACCTGGTCTTGAAAAGAACCCCCTGGCCATACTTTGTTTAGGTAAAGTTTTTCCTTTACGTAGGGAGATGGAGTAAAATCTCTAAAGGTGCAATCCTAGCATTTATTTTGTGCCCTGTATCCACCTGTGCTTATACGATCCATTCCAAAACCAGTGTCCTATTCTCGTTGATGAGATGAGTTAAACACATTCTCTCTCCCCTTTAGAAGGCACGTATTTTGCTGTGAGAATCAGCCGTCATGACAACCTTCATTTTGACACCAGACCAGCTATTTTCCTTTTCCTGAAATGTTTAAAGTAGATTGCCACCTCTTCTCTCTTTCTTTTCCTCTGTTACTATTTCTACAGCAGTAAATCACAGATCAAGGTTTAGGTACGTGGTCAGATGGCTTCCCGCAAATTAGCGATGCAAACTGTGATATCAACCAACGACCTTGGTTAAATTTACTTGTAAAAAAAATCAATGGAAAAAAGTGAAAGAAAAAAATACAGCCAATTCTTTTTAAGTGTAAACTATGTTTGCTGGGTATTTGAGTAGTTTTTATTCCTGTTTGTTGCCTCCCTAATATCCATCAGGTATGTAATATATCAGGCTGCTGGGTATTTTAGTAATTATTACTTCTGTTTATTGTCTAATATCTATCAGGTATGCAGTGTATCAGGCTGCTGGGTATTTTTGTAATATTACTCCTGTTTGTTGCCTCCCTAATATCCATCAGGTATGTAATACATCAGGCTGCTCCAAGTTCTTTAAATACCCTACATCCTTTATTTCATGCAATCTTCACAAAAATTCTTGCAAGCTAGTGACTCTCATCTTTGCTGAACAGATGGGGACGTGTCCAAGATCTTAACGTCTAGTAAGAAGTGAGCCGTATGTTTCCATTCTTTCTACTCCTCCACTGCTTTAGCATTTGCAGAGATGAACAGGAGTCTAGAGTCTGACAGACCATGCTGGAAATGAATGATCATCTAGCTCCCCGACCAGCCATCAGGGTAGGCTGGGGGGAAGTGACACCAGGAGCAAAGACCAAAAAATGGGAATGGCAGATGCTGAGGTGACCAGATGTCAGAGCCATGGAACCAAGGGCAAACCTAGGGCTGTTAGGGGAGGGGAGGGGAACCTCACCTTAGCAGGATGAAACGGGGATACAGGGGAGGTCTGGAGTAGCCAACCCACAAGCCTATTGCGGGAGGCTTTAAATACAATGACTCAAGGGATAGCTCTCCATTGACCTTGCTTCTAGATCTTCCTCCAAACCCTGATTAGTTGGAGGGTAAAACCTCTGCATTTCCATTTTACTGCTGAAAACAGTGAGCCCAGGAGAAGTAATTTGATCAAGGCCACACCGCTGAAAAATGACTGAGTTGGACCTAGGTGGGTCTGTCTCCAAGTGCAGCACCCAGAGGGCGGGTTATCTCTGTGGACTGTCAGTGGAAGGTTTTATCTTGCAACTACCTACCAAAAGTGCAGCTTGGCTCTGGCTCCAGGGAGCTCCACCTCACCTCTGAAGACAGGGAACAGAGGAGCCTGACAGGTTATTTTTATTATGAAATAATTCTTACATGCAGAAGGAATGAGCCATGTGTATGCAAGTTATAAAAATTAATAAAGTGAGTTCCCATGAGCCCTGCTTATGAAACAGATTACAGGAGCTGGGAGAACGGCTGGTATCTGTCTTCCTTTTGGTTTTCCCCTAAGAGAGGGGCCCCCAGCTCACTTCTGGGTATAACATTCTCACTCCTGCACATCGTTTTACCATGTACCATGTTCCTCACAGTAGGTTGTTTCATTTTGCTTGTTATTGAGCTCAGTATAAATGGAGTCATAGCTAACACTTACACAGGCTTACTATGTGTTTATTCAACTTTACGTGTACTCTGTGAGGGAGGTGTGATAATCACCCCCATTTTTAAGATGCAGACATTGGGAAATGTAAGGAACTCACCCAAGGTTACAACATCGGCAGGGGATAGAAGCAGGATTTGAACCGGCCGAGCGGTCTGGCTCTGGAGCGGGTGCCATCACGGGGCTGCAGCGTGGCGTTATCCTGGAGCTGTTCCTCAGTGACTTGCTTACGACTCTTGGTGCCTGTAGCTGCCCTTCGTCCATTTTTGTACTGCTTGGGGCAAGCTGCTGGGACAGGAAGTGATGTGCGGACAGATGACTTTGAGGAGCCAGCACTGGGAGATGCCTGCCTGCTGTTTGACTCCCCTCTCCACCCCACTTTCTTTCTCACTAGCTGAGTCTTGTTTTGAGCAAGTGTGTTCAGGGATGATGACCCCACCTTCACACCTGTAATCTCAGCACTTTGGGAGGCTGAGGCAGGTGGATTACAAGGCTAGGAGTTCGAGACCAGCCTGGCCAACATAGTGAAGCCCCATCTCTACTAAAAATACAAAAATTAGCCAGGCGTGGTGGTGGGCCCCTATAGTCCCAGCTACTCAGGAGGCTGAGGCAGGAGAATCACTTGAACTTGGGAGGTGGAGCTTGTGGTGAGCCGGGATTGCACCACTGCACTCCAGCCTAGGTGACAGAATGAGACTCCATCTCAAGCCAAACAAAACAAAACAAAACAAAGAGGAATGAGGGGGGAAAGATGCGGAGAGAAGTGCCCTCCTGTTTGCAGGACTACACCCAACGCGTGGGAGAGAACTGCAGCTGCCTCTTTGGCACCAGGTGACATCACTCACCAGTGAAGGATGGCAGAGTGGACAGAAGAGAGCTGCTGAGTAGTGACAACATCATCAAGCCTCAGAATTACCCAGTTTTGCAACCCCACCTCCCCTCAGTCTTTTCTTTACGTAAGATAATAAACCCTTATTGTTAACGTACTTTTAGGCAGGGACTTTTTCTTTCTGTTACTTGCAGCCAGCAGCATCCTAATTGGTCCATTTCAAGACTCAGGCTTGTGACAGGCCTGGATCAACTGTTACTTGTCTAGGCTGCCTCCCAGCCAGCTCAAGGTTGTGTTGCCCTGCCCGGGGCAAGATGCTCGTCCTCGTGTGTGTGTGTGTGTGTGTGTGTTGTGTGTGTGTGCATGTGTGTGTGCATTTATGTTTGTGTCCGTGTGTGTGTGCATGCATGTGTGTGTGTCTCCAGTTTAATTAATCTTGTTTCGAGTGAGGGTGCTGGAGTGATCCCAGCAGAGCCTGGGAAATGACTGTGCTGGAGTGAAACAAAAGGGACCCGCTGGACTGTGACAGCTGATATTAAAATACTACAACTCACTTCATACCCAGAGTCAACGCATTATATTCCTAATAAATAATGGGTTACTGCAGGTTAAGTGTCTGTTGCTGCATTCCAATTGTTGATATTTAATTAGCTCTAAAATTAAAGTGTTCTTTTATCGCTGCACTGCTAGGACTACTTTATTTCTAATTGATTGAGATTAAAGTGTCTCCCAAAGATCCCGGTGTCCCTTTGTCAGCCCAGGCACAAGAGGATTTAATGAAAACGTTTGACATTTCAAAGTGTGACATAAATATCCTGAAATTAAGCAAAAGACAGGTTTTTTTGGTTTTATTTTACAATCAGGGTGCTGACGGGTGAGGAAACACTTTTTAATAGGGATGAGGTTTTGTGAGAGGAATAATAATGGCTGAGAGATGTTGCAAGTTGGTCGTGGCAAGGTGGTGGAAAGAGGCAGCTAGGTGTGGGGCTTTCCTGGGGCCCCTCTGATTGCCTGGAGGGTGGG
Organism: Saimiri boliviensis; assembly: GCF_048565385.1. Lineage (NCBI taxonomy): Eukaryota > Metazoa > Chordata > Mammalia > Primates > Cebidae > Saimiri > Saimiri boliviensis. The sequence continues at coordinate 63,548,454 of NC_133465.1, read as the reverse complement.
TGGGAGAATGAATTCTAAGAGAAAGAGAACTGACTTTGGGGCTCAATGTGGGTTTGAACCCAGCACTACCACTTACAAGCTGAATGACCTTCAGCAAGTAATTGGTCTGTCTGAATTTCACTTTCTAATCCTCAAATAGGAATAATGACACCTGCTTCTTAGAGTCATGAGAATAAATAGAGATCACGTCGGCAGAAGAACTGAGTCTGAGCTATAGCAGCTATGTAATAAGTGGCTGCAATTATTAGCCCCTTTAATGCAGTTCTGAATGTATATTTGAGGATGACTCAACTGATCATCTATGAGCAGGATAGGGTGAGGCTCTCAGCTGGCCTGGAGTCTTTGAAGGTTAAGCTACTTCTCGATTTGGCTCCAGACCTCTCCATCTTACTGACATCTTGGACAGGTATAAGGAGTCCCCAGCCAGGCTCAGCAGATGTTCTGGCCAACCCCTTAGCCTAAGACCCTACTTCCTGCTCTCTATCTAAACTTCTTGGGTCAGAGCCTACTGTTTTTCCTCTCTGGCTTAGACCCAGCCGCAAATCTCAAACACTAATGCCTGTGCCACCTCCCCTCTGGTTGACCTCCTTGCATTAGTTACTCATTGCTTCAAGACAAATTACCACGAAACACAGTCATTTAAAACAACACATGTTTATCATCTCACAGTATCTGTGGGTCCAGAAACTAGGTGTGGCTTACCTAGGTCCTCTGTTTCAGGGTCTCCCACAAACTAAAATCAAGATGTTGTCCAGAGCTGGGCAACATCTGAAGGCTCAAGTGGGGAAAGATCCACCTCTAAGCTTGTGTGACCAGATTGGGAACTAAAACCATAATCAGCCTCAGGACGACTGTGATATAAATGTGGAGCTAACCAGGAGAGAACTAAGCCCCCAGCAGGAATTTGTATGTTCACCTGCCTCACCTGAATCTCCAACCTCAACACTGTCTCTCGACTTCAGTTTTTCTTTCATGTTGCTAGTGCTTCACAAATCTGAATGATCAAATCCTGTGACAGGGTGTCTTAGCCCATTTGTGCTACTGTGACGAAATATCTGCAACTAGGTAATTTATTAAAAAAACAAAAAAACCAAATTTATTTCTCACAGTTCTGGAGGATAGGAGTCCAAGACCAAGGTGCCAGTAGATTCAGTGTCTAGTGAGGGTTCGGTCTCTGCCTCCAAGATGGTGCCTTATGGCTGCATCTGCCTGAGAGGACAAACACTGTGGTCTCACCTTGCAGAAGGGATGGAAAAAAGCAAAAAGGGCCCAGCTGTTTCCCTCCAGTCCTTTTAGAAGGTCATTGATCCCATTCATGCAGACGTCTGCATGGTCCCATGGGGTCTAGAGGCCCCACCTCTTAATGCTGTTGCAATGGGGACTACATTTTAAAATGAATTTTGCAGGGATCACAAACATTCAAACCATAGCACAGGATTATTTAAGACCAGGCAAGTGATGGAGGCTCATTTCACTCATTTGGAAGGGAACTTAAAAGATTTAATTTCACCCCTAACTGAGATGTTGACCACTACCTGTGGAGGTTTGGTCTGTAGACCCTGATGGCGGATGAATGAAGGCACTCTCACACCATTACAGTGATTCAAGTGGGCTAGGGATGGTCGTCAGCTGCCTTTAGAGGGTGAACTCTAGCCAATCGACCAAGACCCCCGGACATCCACACATTTATTCAGTAAAAGATTTCATAACAGAGGTTCTAAGTCAACATGCTTGTGGATAATTAACATGGTTAAAAGATTGGTTTTATGAATGATAAAAGCTTTAGGTTCCAGGCCCAGAGTAAACACTATTAACAGGTAATTCCCCTTTGATCCCCCCCCCCCCCCCCCCCGAGAGGACCATCCAGCACAAAGTTTACATGAGTAAACAGAGTAGAGACAAAGGGATGTGGGGTAAACAGGCTTAAACTGGGAAAGCCTTTTATCATCCTTATTTCTTCCCTAATGTAATGGACCAGCTGCCTTCAACCTGTCCCAGTAAAACCTTTTGCCTTCCAAAAGGTTTGAGATTAATCTATAATGTCCTCTAATATTTTGCTAGTATTTTGCCAGCCACTCCAAGTGAATTTCAACACCTAACAATTGTTGGAACCACCTCTACAAATGTCTGTGCAACCTCTACTGGCAGTTCATTTCACTCAGTCTCTGGAAGTTTAAAAGTTTATTCCTTAAGAGTATCAAATCTGCTTCCTTGTCGCTTTCTCCAATAAGCCCCTGGGCCACTTTAACTACCTTTGTGATGGTCATAAGTGCCATCTTTTGCCCAGTACCCTGCCTCTTCTGTACTCCATGCTTATGGTTAGAATTACACTAACTGGTTCCCTGTGGTTGGATGGAATCATGTGGCCACTTCTGACCAATGAATTGTGTCACTTTGGACTGGGCATTTAGTGCTGATGGTAAGATTCACTATGGCTGTCTTTTCCCTCCATGTAGTGATCAGCAAATTTCCCAGTGGTGGCTGCTCCATCAGCTTAGATTCCAGAGCAAGGATGATGATTATGCAGGGCAAGAGCCCCATGGAAACATATCAGGAATTAGGAAGGAACTTTCCATGTATCTGCAGCTGAGACTTTGGTGTTGTTTGCTACTGGAGCCTAACTCTTCCTATCCTGACTGATACCCTCCCCTCCTTATTCCCACTCATTTTTTCTTTTCTTTCTTTCTTTTTTTATTTTTTTGACTGAGTCTCACTCTATCGCCCAGGCTGGAGTGCAGCCGCACAATCTTGGCTCACTGCAACTGCCGCCTCCCAGGGTTCAAGCGATTCTCCTGCCTCAGCCTCTGGACTAGATGGGATTACAGGCACATGCCACCACACCCAGCTAATTTTTAAATTTTTAGTAGAGACCAGATTTCACCATGTTGGCCAGGCTGGTCTCGAACTACTGACCTCAGGTGATCCACTCACCTCGGCCTCCCACAGTGCCAGGATTACAGGTGTGATAATAAACCCTCCTGGTTTATTATCATGCACCATGCCCAGCCTATTCCCAGTCTTTAGTTTAGTAGCTCTGCCATTGAGGGAAGGGAAAGTTAGGTAAATACTGGAGAAATTGGATGTTCCCTTGCAAGGCTACAGATGTTTGCTCCATCAAGAGTTACTTGACACAGAGGCACAGCATGAAGGCTGTGGGAAGCCAGAAATAACAAGGTGCAAACCTGTATAATCCCATTTCCCACCGAAAATGGCATGAAATCTACCGAGATCCTCACCACAACGAACATGACTGCCAAGAGACGGCATGCACACTGCAGATCTGATGCGGGCCCCGCACAGGTGTGAGGTCTCAGCTGCTGCATGCTGGCTCTCCCTGAGCATGCCCTGGATATGAGTGAGAGAAATTCTGTACCTGTGCACATCCTGCTGTTCTTTGCCCCCACTGGGTTCAACATACTCATTCAGTGAAAAACAGTGCCCGACTCCAGTGTGAGAGGGCTAATTGGCAAGTTTGTGCATTGAACCTCTGTTTGGCTTTCTTTTCAACTTCATTGTTTAGTTGAGAGGAATAAGATAGGATACAAGGCATATTATTTTCTGAGTTGTTGACTGTCTGCTAAAAAATCAGTAAGCTAGTGAAGTTCAAACACATTTATGAAAAATAGCAGATGCTTATGAAATTGGACAATTAGCTTTTGGAAGAGAAAGCTAATCAGAACCATAGCTCTGACAGCAATTATTTGATCCTGTCTTCCTGAGAACCTCTGTGGATGATCAGTAGCCATAACATGCACGTTCATTCACACGCACTTATGCACATACCAGGTCTCATGCAGGCAACAGACCCTTGCAGCTCCATGCATTTCCTAATGTCTCTGCACCATCACCTTGAGGGAATGAGGGAACAAAGACACAAGGCTTCATATCCTAGGAGAGGCCCAGGCAGGAACACTGGCGATACCAGTCCTCGGAGGTGTCCGCATGCCCATAAGCAATTTGAAAAAGTCAATGGAGGTCAAACTCTATCAGGGGAAGTGAGTGATAGGCTCTCCGTGGCCCGAGACATAAATTGTGCTCAGACTCCCACTTCTAGAATGCTTCCTCTCCTCTTACCCTGCCATGGGGTATTTCCATCTTCTCTCTAATCCAAATGGCTGGCCTGCAGACAAGCTCGCACGTTGTGTTGACTTTGTAGGTAGCTTGGCCGTGGGCTAGAGCAAGCTTCCAGTGCAAGCTGGGAAAATCTCCAAGGTACAGAAGCCCAGGTAGCGGTCAGTCCATTACAGAGGAGGGATGGATATCTTTCTGGTTTCCCTCCCCAGCTCCTTCCCCAACAATTTATCACCACCCACAGAGGCCTGTGTACTGTAGCAAACAGACACCTTGAGATTTGCCAAAGTGGGCCTGGTTCTATGGCGAGAGCTACAGGAGCAACCATTCTGACTCCAGAGCAAATTCTTTTTCCTTTTGAGACAGAATCTTGCTCTGTCACCAAGCTGACGTGCAGTGGGCGTGATCTTGGTTCACGGCAACCTCCGCCTCCTGATTCAAGCAATTCTCCCGCCTCAGCCTCCCAAGTAGCTGGGACTACAGGCACGCGCCACCACACTCAGCTAATATTTTTGTATTTTTAGTAGAGACGAGGTTTCACCATGTTGGCCAGGATGGTCTCCATCTCTTGACCTCGTGATCCGCCCGCCTCAGCCTCCCAAAATGTTGGGATGACAGGTGTGAGCCACTGTGCCTGGCCCAGAGCAAACTCTTGCACTGAGCCTGTCCTAGACCGCCACACCTCTAACAGATCCTATTCCTGGACACAGGTGGCTGGGAGCGAGTCTGGAGACCTCCAGAGGCACCACTCAGCTGTGAGCCCTGGTGGCAGTGAAGCTTGTACTTTGTCGGTGTTTTCTTACCAAGAGCTGTTTTAGGTTCTGACTGTCCATAATGGGATTGAATTATAATGATTTGGTATTGAAGTCTTCCTAACATTCAAGGGAAATGGATCCTGACTGTTTGTAAATGTGTTTGCAAATAGTGGAATGATTAGCAGGATTAGCCTAGACCCGTGCGTGCAACTCCTTGGTTGGTATGACAAAAAGTGGGGGTGGGCAGGATGCCCAGGGAGAGGAGGAGGTGGGCTTTGAGCCTCCCGTACCAGGCTATGACTTTCCAGGCTGTGGTTAGAGGAGGCTGCTGTCTGCCCCAGGGCCTTCCTTTTACTGGCCTGTGGTAGGGCTGGGTTGTACAAGTGGCATGTGGTCCATTGCATGTGCTAATGTAAGTAGAAACTTAAGCCATGAAGAATAAATACCACCAACATGTGTATGATATAAGGGACAGGATGAATGTTACAAATATTATCACTGCTCTAAGCATTGTACATGTGTGATCTAATCCAATCCTCATGACTGTCCTAAGCGGTAGGTAATATTCCTATGTCCCTGAAGAGAGAGCTGATAACTTGCCTAAGGTCACACAGGCCCAAAGGAGAGGTTCTGAGATTTGAATCCATATGGCTCTGCTGTCTATGGCTCGCCTGTCTTATTGTGTTGCTAACAGCAGAGTCAGGTATGGTCTGGTGTTGATCAGCGCTTGGGAGAACATGTTAGTTATCTACTGCATTTAACAAATCACCCCAAAACGTCACAGCTTAAGGTGATCACATTTGGGATCTCAGTCTCTGTGGGTGGGGTATCTGGGTGTGGCTTGGCTGGGTCCTCTGCTTTGGACTGTCTCTCAGGCTGCAGATGAGGTATTAGCCAGGGCTAGAGAGTAGGCACTGTGCCATTTGTGAAGGCTTCACTGGAAAAGGCTTCCCTTCCAAGTTCACTTTCATGGCTGTTGGCAAAATTCAGTTCCTTGACAGTTGTTGGGCTCAGGGCTTTAGTTCTCAGCTGGCTGGAGGCTGGAAGCTTCTCTCAGTTCCTTGTCACACAAAGAAGGCAGCAAGAGAGAAAGTCCACTAGCAAGAGAGAAGTTACAATCTTTTAAAATTGATCTTGGAAGTGACACTCATTATTTTTGCTATATTCGTGTAATGAGAACAGTCACCAGGCCAGACCTCATTCAAGGAGAGGAGATTACACGAGAATGTGAATACCAGGAGGAAGGGATCATCTTAGACTGCCTTAGAGTCAGCCTGCCACAGAGAAGAAGAGGGTAGCCAGCTCCAGTGCCCATGACCCAAGTCTAAGATTAGGTGAACATTCTGCAAAGCTTAGAGGCACGGGTTTCCTACCGATGGGCAGAGCAGCTCACTTCCACTCCAGAGAAGCTTGTTGAGAGGATGACCTCCTGATAGTTTTATCTCTTGGCCTTTTCTGTAGATATCAGAATGAGTAGATAGAATTTTGTTTCTGAAAATGATGCTGAGATCTGCTACACAACCATCATTTTAAAACAATTTTCCACATGTTCCTAACCTTCCTTCCACCTCTCCTTATTGAGGGGTTGAGCTGTTTGTTAATGCAGATATTTACTGAGCATCTGCTATGCAATTGATACAGCACCTGCTAGTAAAGACCTACAGATAAAACCCACAGTTCTGGCTTAAAAGAGCTCAAGTAACATTTATTATTTTAGCCATATTTCTTTGCTTAGAACAAGTCGCCAGGCTGGCCCACTTTCAAAGAGAGGAGATGATACAAGGATGTGAGTACCACTAGGTGGGGATCAGCTGAGACCATCTTAGAGTCCACCTGCCACAGAGAGGAGGTATCTGAGCAAAAGATCCTTTGCAGATGCAACACAGCTCTAGGAAGAGAAGGCTCCGAATCCTTTCCATTATCACCCAGATGCCACATGTTGCAGTAGAGGTTGTAACAGGATGCCATGGGTAAGCTCAGGTAGGCTTGGAAACACGGGGCCTATGGAATTTTCCCCAGGGGAGGTGATAAAATTAGCTGGATCTGGAAGGCCAATGGGGAATCAGGGAGGAGGTGGATGAAGGAATCCCCAGACAACACATGCAGCCCCTAGAATGGTCCAGAGGCTTGAGGGAGCTCAGCACTTTCTGGGAACTAGAAGACACGTGGTAGGGCTAAGCTCAGTGAGGTGGGATGAGGAGGCTGCATGTGGTTGAGAACATGTCCCAGGCTACTGGCTGCAATTGAAAGCCCTTTGTGTCAAGAAGAACATTCACTATCAACAAATACTTCACGAGTACTTACTGCATACCACATGTGGTTCCAGGCACTGGAAAGAGCAGTAAATAACACTGAAAAGGTCAGGGGTTCCCAAGGCCACTTCCCTTCTGACATCAACTGAAAAGTTTAAGGGGTATCCAAGATCAGCCTTGGGTTCAGTCATTTACTAGAAGGACTCAGAACTCAGCAAAGTCATCATGCGCATGGCTGTGAACATGTACACATGTTCACAGTGAACGGGAATCAGGGTACAGTACTTTATTACAGTGAATGGGTACAGACAGAAGAATTCAGGCACAGGCAGAGGTGTGTGGGGCAGTGTCCAGGAGAGACCAGGCGTGAACTTGCATTGTCCTTTCCTAGAACTGTGGACAGTATTTGCTGCTTCCAGCAGTGACATGCGGCAACACACACGGGGCATGGCCAACCAGAGATGCTCACCCAAGCCTTGGTGTTCGGAGATTCTACTGAGGCTCAATCATGTAGACATGACTGACTTAGTCTCTAGCCCTTCCAGAAGTCAAGTGGTCCAAGACTCATCCCCCACCACACACCACAAATCACATTGTTAGCATAGACTAGCTACGGTGGCCCAAGCCTCCAGGTAAACAAAGACGCTCTTATCAAATAGGACATCCCAAGGACATAGGGGTTCTCTCCCAGAAGCCAGGGCCAAAGACCCAAACCTTTCTTTGGGCAAAGTTGATCCTTTACTGCATAAATACAGACTTGGTTCCTGACCTCAAAGAATGCGCTTCCTGGCTGGGTGTGGTGGCTCATGCCTACAATCCCAGCACTTTGGGAGGCCGAGGTGGGTGGATCACGAGGTCAAGAGATCGGGACCATCCTGGTCAACATGGTGAAACCCCACCTCTACTAAAAATACAAAAAAAATTAGCTGGGTATGGTGGCGCGGGCCTATAGTCCCAGCTACTCAGGAGGCTGAGGCAGGAGAATTGCTTGAACCCAGGAGGCAGAGATTGTGGTGAGCCAAGATCATGTCACTGTACTCCAGCCTGAGTAACAAGAGCAAAACTGTCTCAAAAAAAAAAAAAATGTGCTTCCTGGGGGGAAGACAGATCTCACCCCCAACACACACACACACACACACACCTGACACCCCATCACCATCATGACCACCATCAACACACCTAACAATATAACTACAAATGGTCATGAATGCTGTGAAATAAAGTCAGAGGAATTGCAGGACACTGACCTAGCAGCCCAGAGGGAGACTATTAATAGGGCAGGGAAGGAAGGCATCTCTGAAGAGGGGACTTTTGAGTTAAGTACTGAAGAATGACAATGAACCACCATGCAAGACAAGAGCTGGAGTAAAATCATTCCAGGCAGATAGAATGGCAAGCACACAGCATAAAGGAGAAGCAGGCTTGGGGTGTTCGAGGAACAGAAGGGAAACAAGTATAAATGGAAACAGTGAGCCAGAGGGAGGGGTCATGCAATGGAGCTGGACGGACGCATCATGCATAGCTTTGCAGGTCACCGTAAGGAGCTGGAAATTTACTCCAAGAGCAATGGAAATCCAGCCAGCTGATCGCATTTTCTTCTAACTCTACAGAAAAGGGTGACGAGCATGAAGCACACAGTGTCTAAAAGGCAACCTATATAAAACCAGTGATCACACAGGGTTGCACCCTGGGGACAGGGCCTGTTAGAGAAAAGGCATCAGAAGGCACTCTGGGGTCAAAGTGATAGATGAGGAACAGAGAGACTGTCACAAAAGCAAGGAAAAGAATCTGAGACTCTCTTCTCTTTACAGACCTGTGGGACACTCTGGGTGTTAGGTGGGTCTTAGAGGGGAACTGCTGGCAGCTGCCGGGTGGCCTGGGATGGAGCCTGGAGGGGCGGAATGTGCGAGAAATTCCTGGGATCTTCCCTTAGCCTCAGGAATCTCAACAGCACTGACTTTGCTCTGCGTAAGATTGGAAGCCTGCGGTGGAAAGCAGCATCCGTGTGTGTGCGTGTATGCTTCTGTGTGCGTGCCTGTGTCTAATTTTGTTGCCTCATTGACTCAACTTTTTAAGATGAATCTTGAAAAGTCAAATAAATGGAGGCTGTGATGGCAAAACTATCCATGAGTGAGGACTGCGTGGCTTCATGCGGGAGCATGTGTAAGCAAACGCCTTTATACTCTCGTGCAGGAGAGGGGAGGTGAAGCAGGTGCTTGAGAGGTGCACGGAGGGCCCAGAGTGGCCAGACATCCCTCTCTCTGGGCACAGAAGAGCAGGGAGGAGCCTTCCTTTGGGATCATCTGCGCCTGCCATTCTCTATGAATGTGCCAGAGGAGGAAGGGACCAAGTGGCCTGAGCTCTGGTCACTTTTCTTAGTGGCTTCCCCTCCTCTCTCAGGAAGAGTGAAGACTGCATAGTGGCAGAGGGGTGGGGAGGGTGGTGGCCCTCACACCTCATGAAAACTTCCACTGACCTAGAGAAACTTCCACTGGCTCAGAGTGACCCTCACTCCTCAGAAAATCTTCCACTTACCTAGAGATACCACACTGGGCCACTGGCAGTTGCCACTGCAAGACATGGCATCATCTTGCCCCCACAATGCCCTACAAAGCCAGACCCCCACCTCTTCAAGTGAAGAACTTGAAGCTTGGTGGGATTAATCACCCACATCCAAGGCCACATGCCTTCTTGTGGGCAGAGACATGATTTAAGATGAGCAGTAGAAATTCAGTGCCACCTGTCCAGCTATTGAGACCTCTATCCTCCTCTGCTACATGCAGTCCCCACTGCAGCTGGGTCTTGGGGGAAGATCATGCTAGTTCCTTTGAAGGGGCAAGGATGCATCTGTGGCTGGTCACAAAGGGAGAGAAGAAGAAAGCAGAGGAAGGTGGCTAGAGCGTGTCAGTAGAGGTGGGAACGGACGTCTCAGGTTTCTGCTCAAAGGTCCCTCATCACAGGGTCTTCTCTGGCCATCCTATATGGAATAGCAGTGGCCCTGAGCTGCCTGGCCTCTGCCTGACCCTCCAAGCTCGCGCCCCTTTCTTCCACGCCCATGCTCTGTGTCGCAGGAGGCTGACTGAGTGGGCTGCATCGACCAAGCCCTTTTGCCCTCTGCCTTCCAGTTGGGTTTGGCCAATAGAAGTCACCACAGGAGACCAGAAGGCGGGAAGAGAATCACATCGGTGTATTGACCTCTCAGCTCTCTCATTAGTGGGCCGCAGGGTCTCTTTCACAGGAACAGCCCCCTCCCAGCTCCAGCAACTGCTCTCTTTCTTTGCTCCTAAGTCTAGAAGTGGCACCAGGCAGCTTCCCATGGTGCTGGGTCCAGGGTAACTGGCCATCCTTGAGTGGGTCTCCTGACTCCGTCCACCTCTTTGCCCCTCTATTGTCTCAGTCACACTGGCCGAGGAGGGGTCTGCTTTCCGCCTTGTTGCTGACTAATGTACTCTCCTCCCCATCATCTGTAGCCCCCTTCTCTGCTTTATTTTGCTTTGAAGCACGGCTCATTACCTTACATCGTATTATCTATTTCCTGGCTTATTTTTATAGTCTGTCTTCCCTACTGAAATGAAGGCAGAATAAGACAATGCCTCACTGAAATACCCCTGGTGCCCAGGACAAAGTGTACACGTGATGAATGTTTGCTGAATGAACCCCCAAGGGGAGCAGTGCACCCCACTTTGCCATCACTCTGCCCTGCTAGCCTTTTTAGAACTTCTTTTGCAGAGAGGTGGGGTTCCTGGTGAGGTGAAGCTCTCAGGAACATAGGTTCCGGGGTCGGGGGTGGGTCTCAGAAGATGCCAGAAGCAAGGAGGCCAGGAGTTCACGGGAAGGAGGGAGCAAGGCGTTTTGTCGTCTGAGCCACACTCACACCAGGAAATGAAACGCTTTCACCTTTATTAGCACTGATAAGAATAATAGTCCATTCTCCAGGCTTTTAAATCTCATTCCATCATCATTTTCCAAGCAAAGCTGCTGAGCATAGCGGGAAAGACAGGCTTGATGTGGTGAAATCATTCTCAGTGCCTGGAGCTTCTGTCTGCAGAAGGCCCTGGAGAGCCCAGAGTCTGCCCTCTTCACTCTGGAGGTTCCATACAGGAAGGGGAAGATTCTGGAGGACAAGGGCTGGCCCAATGCCCCTTGGACTTGCAGCTCTGCTCCTAGCTTGACCCAGCACAAAAAATAGTGCCAATGGTAGGGCAAAGCCTGTAGATGCAAGGCCCAGACTGCCTGGGTTCAAATCCTGGCATCACACTTACTAGCTCTGCAAACTTGGGTATGGGATTGACCTCTCTGGGCCTCTCTTTCCTCATTTCTAAAATGGGAGAGAGAATAATAGCAGGCAATCATGGGACCGGAATAACTGAGTTCATATGCATAGAGTGCTTAGTAGACCAGCTTCTGGCAAATACCAATTGAGGATCCATTATCCGAAATTCTGGGGACCAGAAGTGTTTTGGATTTTGAATGTTTTTGGATTGTGGCTTTTGGAATATTTGCATTATACTTATGTTCAGCACCCCTAATCTGAAAATCCCAAATCTGAAATGCTCTTTGAGCATCACGTCAGTGCTCAAAAAGTTTCGGATTTTGGAGCGTTTCAGATTCTGGGGCATTTCAGATTTTGGATTTGGGGATTAGGGATGCTCAGCCTATGCGTTGATTGTTGTTGTGATTAGTTGGGTGCTTTAATTCCTGCTCTGTGTCAAGCGGGAACCCATGGAGGATCCCATCATCCCTGATGAACAGACAAAGACCTTGAAGTTTGGTGGGGGTCCATCACCCACGTCCAAGACTGCATACCTTCTTGAGGGCAGAGAGGTGATTTAAGATGGGCAGTGGGACTTCAGTGACCCCTTCCCAGCCACTGGGGCCCCTAGCCTCCTGGTGGCTGCTATGTTAGTCTCCCAGAGTTAGTCACAGGCTGATGATTTTGCCTGGGACTTGGGAGGCAGAAGAGCGGGGCTGGAGATGGGGGTACACAGGGCAGGGGACCCTCCTCCTAGAAACTCCACATCCCAATATCCCCTGCACCCAGAGTGAACACACACCCACTTCCCCAGGATTTAGGCTTTCTGTCTTGTCTCTTCTGAAATGAATAAAAGGGGTAAGTCAGGAAATAATGAGCAGATACAAATAAGAGGGGGAGGGCAGGGGATGTGGGGGGTGGGAGAGGAAGAGAGCGGGCTGTGGGCACCCCCGAGGGTACAGGAGCACAGACACATGCGCTCCTCATGGACACACACGCTCCTCAGCAGATGGTGCAATTCATATTGATCTACCTAATTTTCAGAAGCAAATTGATCTTGGCTTTTCACAACTTATCTAGGACAGAGAAGTCTCTGGGAAGCCTTTTCATGTGGTAGACAGCCTGGGGTGCTCATGCTTTTGAGAGCAGAACCACAGACTTCATCTCCCAAGTGCCCAGGCTGGTGGCAGCGCCTCCAGCCTCAGCAGGGTCCTGGGAGAGGGCACAGTGAAGATGGCATGGAAGGAGGGCTCAGCCCTGGCTGGGGAGGGAACGGAAGTCGTCTGGGACAGTCAAGGCTCAGAGATCTGGAGAGGGCTTAGGAAAGCAGACACCTCCCATTGAGGAAGTGTGGGAGGAGATTGCGAAGGACGAATGCCCAGGAGAAATCTGCAAAACAGCTTGGCCTCCTCTCTCCAGAAGTCCTGCCCAGGGGAAACATCTCCTCCTTTGAGAAGAGCCTGTTGCAAAAAAACGTCAAGACCATTTACTTACAGAGCAGGTGACAAAAGCACCTCTCTCCAGCGATTAAACAGGAGGACAGTTATTGGAAAGCAAATATCCCCGTGTTCCCCAGGCACAACAGTGTGACCTGCCTCGGCACAGGCACTGCAGACAGGTTCATGATGGGGTCTTCTCAGGTGCCATGGGCAGTTGCCATGCAGAAAAGGCACTGGTGAGTGGGCTCCAGACCCAGGAGAGGAGGGGCCTGCAGCCTCTGAGACCTCAGGGCGAGATGTGTGTGTTATGTTCCCTCCGTGCAGAAAGCCAAGAGCCATGTCTCTTCATCGAGGGAGGGAGGTGAGAGTTATTACCCGTCACATGAACCCAGCATGAAATGGAGCAGCCCGAGGTGGGCATTCACCGCTGATAAAAATCTGTCTCCCTGCCAGCTTAAAGTGCTACTTAAAAGGCAAATGTATAATTTAACTGCGCCATTTGGGAATGGGTTTCTCTAGGGCGACAGCTAAGAGTCTCCACCTTTGGGAAAAAGGCCCTGGAGGAACAGTCAGAAGAGGAGTCATCCTTCTAGAATTGACTAGGGAGGATGAGTCACGTGGTGGGGCAGGGGGTGGTGAGAGTTGGGGGAAAGTTAAAGCAAGTGTTAATTCTTTTTTTCCTTTTTTTTTTTTTTTAATTCGAGGCAGAGTCTCGATGTCTCACCCAGGCTGGAGTGCGGTGGCGCGATCTCGGTTTACTGCAACCTCCGCCTCCCAGGTTCAAGCAATTCTCATGCCTCAGCCTCCTGAGTAGCTGGGACTACAGGCACACACCACTACACCCATCTAACTTTAGTATTCTTAGTAGAGACAGGGTTTCCCCATGTTAGCCTGGCTGGTCTTTAACTCCTGACCTCCAGTGATCCACCCGCCTCGGCCTCCCAAAGTGCTGGAATTACAGGTAGCAGGTGCTGCTACTTTAAGAACAGGTGATCAAGGTGTGGAGGGGGCTCAGCTACATCTCAGCCAAATGAGGAGCTGGCATGTTTTCAGGGTGGAACAGTGCTTCCCTCGACTCCATAGGGAACCCCAAGTCTTCAGGGAGTAGTTGGGTGAGGTGATAGCCTTGCCTCTGAGCAGTTCTTGGTGTGGGACAGAGAATTGTACCCTGGAGTGAGTATTGACTGCAGGGGACCTGAAGGTGATGGGGGGTGGGCCCTGTTAGGACCCGCTCAGGCAGAATTACCCCTCAGCTCCTGTAGTGTCGAATGGTGTTCCCCAAAGTTCATGACCATCCAGAACCTCAGAGTATGACCTTAATTTGGAAATAAGAGCCACAGATGCGCTTATGTAGGATGAGTCCAAGCAGGATTAGAGTGAGACCTAAATCCAATGACCAGCGCTTTTACAGGAAAAGAAACCAGGAGCAGTGGCTCACATGTGGGAGACAGAGGCCGGAGGATCACGTGAGCTCAGGAGTTTAAGAACAGCCCGGGTGATATATCAACACCTCGTTTTTACAAAAAAAATTAAAATTTAGCCAGACATTGTCATGCACCCCTGTAGTCCCAGCTACTCAGTAGGCTGAGGTGTGGGGATCACCTGAGCCCAGGAGGTGGAGGCTGCAGTGAGCTATGATCATGACCCTGCACTCCAGCCTGGGCCACAGAGCCAGACCCTGCCTCAGAAAAGGAAAAAAGAGACATACAGGGCCAGCCACAGAGAGAAGGTCAGGCAGTGGCAGAGGCAGAGATGGGAATGTTGCCCCTACAAGCCAGGAAGTAACAAGGATTGCTGGCAACCCCCAAAAGCCAGGGAGAGAGGCACGGAACAGATTCTCCCTCGGAGCCTCCGGAGGGGACCAACCCTGCTGACACTTTGATTTCGGACTTCTGGCCTCCCGAGCTGGGAGAGAACACATTTCTGTCGTTTTCAGCCTCCTGCTTGGGGATAATTTGTTGCAGCAGCCCCAGGAGCTGGGTGCAGCCTCCAAGCCCCCAACCCCACAGGGCTGGCCGGCCAAAGTGCAGACTTGCTCTGTCCAGGCTACCCTGGAGGCATCCTGGGCACCTGGGCCCAGCCCTGGACATCTTTCTTGGCATTTTACCGTCCTGTCCTCCTGCAGCTCTGTGGAACAGGCAGGGCTTGTGTCCCAAATCCCGTTTTGCAGATGGAAAAATCAAGGCCTGTGGGGCTAGGACCCAGATCTGGCTCTCTGTGATGTGTTTGTCAATAAGGAGAATGTGGAACGAGGCAGGTCACATGGCAATTCTGAGTCCTCTGTACAGAGGGCCTTGGCAGGGTTCGTCACTCGGGCACCTTGGCTGGCACAAAGGGAGGCAGAGGGTCTTTGGGTCCTGAGGCTCTCCCCACTGTCCTCACTGGCCCTGGTCTCTCCTTATAGCCTCAGGGCTGAGCCGCCTTGACTGCCACCCTCAGCTTTTCAGAGACAGGAGCCTCTCACCTCTGTCTCTTCCAGACAGCAGCCCACCAACTCCTCCAGCCTCCACGTGGGGCTCCTGAGCCTCCAGGGTAGAGAGCCGCTTCCCTGCAGGTGCTTCGGGACCCTGGCCGGGTAGGTGGCGGTGTAGGCAGCATGCGTGCACAATAAGCACATCGATAATCATAAGAGGAGGTAGTTTATTGTCTTGGCTATTTCGGGTACCAGAGGAAAAAAAAATGTATGAATTGCAACGATGAAAGATTTACTGCATCTGTCAGTGCAGATAGAGGGGTTGGCTGGAATTATTGCAGCCGGGAAGAATTGTGTTTTAGGATCTGCCCCAGGTATTAATTTGTGGCAGGCTTATCCTGTCAGGAACATACAATGCTCATGGTGTCGAGAAGTAATACTTTAAAGGGCCTTAATGCCAATTGGATGGGAGCTGGGAGTCGGAGCCTGGGAGGCAGCTGATCCCCTTAGCAAGGTTTTCCAATAAGTTCCAGATGAAAAGCATGAGGCTGCTGAGTAATATCATCTTTGGAGACTCTCAAACTAGATCTGTCTTCATTTATTGTGCCGGCTCGTGCATCATTCTCCTCCCTGATGCCCAAGGTGACGTCGTCTCTCCTGCCAACCAAGGGTCGGGGCAGACCGCAGGGTGCCAGGGTCCTGGCCTGGAGACCCGAGTCTCGTGTGCAGGTCAGGTGTGGTGTGCTCCGCTGGGCGCCTTGAGATTCAGAGTCTTGTAGTCCCCAAAGGCTGGCCCGAGGCCCCCGCAGACTATTCAGGAAAGGGCGTTTTGTGACCCTCAGTCCCCACCCTCTGTCAAGGGGCCTGGGTACCTCTTCTCTGTGACCTGGAGACAGGCCACCCAGTGAACCTAGTGCTTCCGCTCCTTTTCTCCACGTTGGGGATGTCTGGTCCAATCTGATTTTTGCCAAATGCCACCTCCAAAGACGGGGAATGGTTCAGAGAGCACACAGCTTGCACTTCCTCCCTGGAGCCCTTTCCGGGTTTGAATATCGTCAGGATCCTGAAGGTTTTCATGCCTCAGCGGCTTCTGTGCCTTGCGTCCTTCTTGCTTTCCCCACCTCCTTCGGCCCACGCCTTTCTGGTACTGGAGTCGATGGTGGAGTCTGGAGCCAGACAGGAGGAGAGATGAGAACACTGGAGTCCCTGGAGCTCTCTGGGAGCGCTAACCACCTCCCGGCTCCAGCCACACAGCGAGGGGAGGCGGCCAGAGGGAAGAAGGCAGCCTCGGCAGGGACCACGTGGAAAACGATCTCACATCGGTGCCAGCTCTGGCTGGCCTTATAAAGGGACATTGTCAAGGGGCTGCCTCTCGGTTTCTCCATTTGCAAAATGGGATTGTGACGCCGGCCCTGCCTGTTCCGCAGAGCTGTGGGAAGACAGGATGCTGTCAGTGATAAAAAGAAGAAAGTCCAGGGCTGGCTCAGGTGCTCAGAAGATCTCCAGGGCAGCCTGAGTGGTGCGGTGTCTACACACCCTCCGAAGACCTGGGCGACGCTAGGCTGCGGGCCTCCCTGGCTAAGAGGGAAGCAGCGCTGAGTGCAGCCCCATGGTGCCAACTGAGCCAGGACAGGGCCTGCTGGGCAGGGCGGTGGCTCCAGCCCCCGGGATGGGGATGGTTCCTGTGGACTCAGGAGTTGCTCTGGTGGTCAGTCTCTCCCTCTGCCCTTCACACCCAGCAGTCCCTCTCCTCTCCTGGGGCGTGGGGCAGGGGACCTGCTGAGAGCAAGGCATTGGGAGGAATTGGGGCAATGCTGCCCACCTACCAGGCATTTGGAAATGGGGCAGGAGTCATTGTTGCAATGGCCAGGGGGTGTGCTGGCATTGGAAGCATGGAGACAAAGCATGGCCAGGAAGACAAGCCTGTTCTTCTACCTGGAGCCCTGGAAGGACCTTGCAGGGGCAAATTGAATCCTGGTTGGTGCCCCAAGGGACTGGAAACACAGCCCGGGCAGCTCGGCCTGAGGTCTGAACTTGAACTCACCTTGAGGGGCTTCCTTCCTGTCTGGGGATAGCATCCACTTGGGGAAAATGGGCCGGGCTGGAGTGAGGCACACAGGGAGAGTTGCGAGGGGTGGGGGGTGGGGTGTTCTGGAAGATGGCACAGATCCTGCTTGGGATGCCTGGTGGACACTCGTGTTTTGGAAGCTACATTTGGAGCAAGGTAGGTCAGCTCCCAGAGCTGGAGTCGGAGCTGGAGGCTCTTGAAGCTGACCCAGCCTTGCTCCAGCCGTCGCCAGGATTCCTCTGTGGGTGGGAGGTGAGGAAGGGTCACTTGCCTTCTTGATGAAGTGAGGGCCTCCTTCAAACAGCCATGGAGGGGGCCAGGGATGTCTCACTCCAGTCTCAGGCAAGCTCACCAGGGCCGAGCAGTTGGATGTGGCTGGTTTCTCACTCTTTATGGGTCAGTGAGGCCCCCATCTCCACCAGCAGGTTCATGGCAGGCATCACTTCTTCTCAGGTGAGTTCTCAAACACCACAGCAACAGCTCAGGAAGGAGCAGAAAGAGCTGCAAGGGAGAGGAGGGCAGGCTAGTTCTCCCCTTGACCTTGACCAAGGTCAGAAGCGGCAGTTCTGGCCTGGACATCTGGAAACTGCCAACAAATCTGTCTTCCAATGGTTTGGAGCCAAACACAGAACAACCGTAAAAGGTGCGTGGGGTGCAGATGCCCTCATGGCCAAGAGCAATTTGAAAATGAAAGAACAATTTTCTCACATTGATCAGGTATATCAAAGGCCTGTTTTTAGCCCTCTCTCCCCGAATTGTCCTTAGACCAAAGAAAAAGGAATCTTTCCAGCTTAGGTGCTGGGGCTTCAGGACTGCACCGAAGATGCCCTGGTCTCTACAGAAACCTGACTTCCAATGCACAAGGGAAGTAGCAGGGCAGAGAAGGTTATAATGAAGAGATAGCTACCAGCCATTTGGACATGGGGCAGGGGTCATGGCTGCAATGACCAGGGGTGCAATATAAGAGCTTAGGGTGCTTACGTTAGAGACAGGGGCAGGGAATGCCCATTTCCTGGAAGTGCCCTGGATGGGTTTTGCTTGTTGGTTTCACAAGCTGCAGGCCCAGGTGCTCGTAGCCTCCCCAGCAGGACCAGTTAGGCTTTGAGCAGTCGTGACCAGTCACAACAGTGGTCGTTTCTCTGATTTTGGAGCCCGATGAGAGGTGAACTCAGGCATCAAACTCCTTTGGATTCAGGAGTTCAAAGATTGCAGCCTTATTACCATAAAAGCTGGATTGGCACAGCTGCAGGGTTATAGGGGCTGCTGCATTTTGCATACTCCCTGCCCAATTGAAAATACTCCTCGGAATGGCAGCCAGCACCTGGCAGGGTGAGATATCTACGAGGATGAAAATCTTTCCGCAGCTCAGAAGGAGCACAAGAGACCCAAGGGGCTGAGCTAGGCATGCGTGGTTAGATCATGCTCCCTGATAGCCTGGAGTGAGTAGGGGCAGGAGGGAGGCTGGGAGGGTCCCCTTCATATTCATCAAACCTTGGGGATTGGGGGATGACGCTTGGTCACCATGTGGGTCTGTGCGGGGCACTGCATGGGGCTGGTCACTCTGGGTCTCCCTGCTCCAAATGCCAACAGCACCTTCCCTGGCCATTGTGACAACTGGCCCTGCCCCATTTCTAAATGCCCAGTAGATGGGCAGTATTGCCCCAATTGGCAGCTACTGAGTCATGGAGTTCTAAAACGAGGGGAATGACGACTCCCCACCTGTACCATCATTTGTGGGCGAGGCACAGGTTGGAAAATCCTTGAAGTAACTTCCTTGAATAGAAAGAGAGGCAGGTCTAGCCCAGAATTTGGGGTCTAGGAGGGTGGATCAAGAGAGGCTCCAATGACAGAGGGGGCAGAAGACCAATGAGATGACCATCAGATGAAGGGAGGTGGACACAGAGGACTTGGAAATCCAGACTGAGGAGTGACACAGGATACAGGTGGCACTGGGGAGCCACAGGCAGGGGAAGCAGGGGTGCAGCCTGTCTACACTGCGGTTGAGACAGAAAGGGCCCTGCAACCTACAGGAGCCACCTGTCCTCTGGGGCTCCCAAGCACCTCAAAATGAGATCCTCCTTCTGTGGCATTCTTGGGGTCTCCCTGGCCGCCTTAGTCCACTCTGCTGAGGATGACCTTCAACTGCGCACAAGGTCATGTCCTCAGTTCACCCCGGGGATTCCCTCTGCTAGGGAGTTGCATAATTCAGTGCTTTGCATGCAGTAGAAACCCAGTGATCATTGAAAAAAACTAATGAATGAATAAATGAATGAATGAATGTTACTGCTTTGTTGACGCTCTACCCTTACTTCCTACCCCCCAGCACAACTCAGAGTTCTACCTGTTTGCCCCCAAGGCTGCTGGAGAAGCAGGTTCTCTTCTGCTTTGAGCCCAGGTCTCTCCAGTTTGGCGTCTGCCTGAAACAGCTGCCCAGCAGCCACCATCCCCATTAACCACTCGGAGCCCTCTGGCCTTTATCCACCCCTAGAAATGCTAATGGCTTCATCTTTACTTTCTCTTGCCCTTCCTTCTGGCCTTTCTCCTCATCAGACCTGCTCTGCTACAAATTATCCAGCTTTCTCCAACTTCTTTCCTCTCTGAAATCACCATTTCCCAAACAGCTCCTTCCAGATCAGACCACCCTTCCTCCCTGCCCCTTGCCAAACCCCTCAGCAAGACTCGACCCTTGCACCGCACACACTCATTTCATTAAAGCAATCCCCGTCTCTCTCCGGAAAGTCACCACCATAATCCACCACCACAATTAACTTTTTAGAAGGCTCCCTATTTTCGTACAAGCACAAATGCCAGTCCTGCCTGGGGAGATTCCTTTAATCCACAATTATTTCAGTGGGGCGAGAGAGGCGCTTTGGTCACAGTGGGATCTAGAGATGAGTTTAGCGTTGTTTGAACAAGATTGCAGAACCTCCCAAGGGGTTCCGCTATCTGCAAACAACATGAGTTGGAGTGAGCTGCCCGTGCCTGGGTGTATGTAACTCATATGGCCTCTGAAAACCCATGTGAGTTAACGGGGGTGCATAGAAAATAATAGCAATGCAGATTGGAAATATTTGGGACACAGGAGAAAAGCATACCCAGGTGCTTCTGTGAGATTCAGTTGGTTGAAAGGAGGCGGGGGCCAGAAGGGGCCCTCCTGGGAGGCAGGAGCCCAGGTGGGGATGCAGAAGGGGAACATGATGGCAGGGTGTGGGTCATGGTCAGCAGGAGGGGCCAACTGGGATCCGTGACCCTTCTCCATGGCAGGCTATAAACACAGACTTTCTCCCCTGCCCTCCTGTGGACTCAGGGGCAGGGGATGTTGCACACATGATATGGCAAGAGCCCAGGGTCAGCCAGACCCTAGGATGTCACACCCACACCGATGTGGCCCTCACACTGACCTTTCGGGGGGCCAGGGTAGAGATAGACAACTGCGTCTGTACAGAGGCAGCTGCTTCTGAGGGAAAGGCCCGCAGGCAGGGGCTTCCCAGACATGCATCAGCTTGTTTCTATCTGCTTCTCCCTAGGGTGACTCAGCAGCTGCTGTGTACTTTTCTCCAAACACCCCAAGAGGGGACGAGGGAGACCCCCTAGCACAGTGTCTGGCACATAACAGGCACTCAATAATACACTTCTGAAAATAAATGAATTTGAGTAGATTGCTTAGGTGCAGATTACTGGGGCAAAGATGGCCCCAGTAATATCCCCTGTTCCATGTCTGTATTAGTCCATTCTCATGCTGCTAACAAAAACATACCTGAGACTGGGTAATTTACAAAGAAAAAGAGGTTTAACGGAGTTACAGTTCCCCATGGCTGGGAGCCCTCACAATCCCGGCAGAAGGCGAAGGAGGGGCCAAGGCAGGTCTTACATGGTGGCAGGCAAGAGTGTGCGTGCAGGGGGACTGCCCTTTACAAAACCATCAGCTCCTGTGAGACTTATTCACTATCACAGGAACAGCATGGGAAAAACCCCACCCCATGATTCAATTACCACACATCGTGGGGTCCCTCTCACGACATGTGTGGATTATGGGAGCTGCAATTCAAGATGAGATTTGGGTGGGGACATAGCCAGACCCTATCAATGTCCATCTGACCTTGACATTATTCTCCCTCAGTCCTGGAAGGACCGCTGTGATTGCCGTGACCAACAGGATATGTGGGAGTGACATTAAGTGACTTCTAAGGCTAGATTATATCAAAAACGATGAGTTCGTGTCCTTTGCAGGGACATGGATGAACCCGGAAACCATGAGCAGAAAATCAAACACCGCATGTTCTCACTCATAGGCAGGTGTTGAACAATGAGAACACATGGACACAGGGAGGGGAGCACTACACACTGGCGTCTGTTGGCGGGAAATGGGGGAGGGATGGGGGCTGGGGAGGTGGGGAGAGATAGCATGGGGAGAAATGACAGATACAGGTGAGGGGAAGGAAGGCAGCAAACCACACTGCCATGTGCGTACCTATGCAACAATCTTGCATGTTCTTCACATGTACCCCCAAACCTAAAATGCAATTAAATAAATAAATAAAATGCCACGCAATCCCACCTAGCTGTCCCGGAGACTCTCTCTTTTGGAACCCAGCAGCCATGCTAGTGGGAAGCCCAAACTAGCCCACTTAGAGAGACACTGCAGGTGTTCTGGTTGGCAGTCCAGCTGAGGTCCCAGACAATCACTTGTGAGTGAAGATGCCTCCAGATGATTTCGGCCTCAAATTGTTAAGCTGTTCCCAGCTTCTCATCTTCCCAGCCAAGGTTCCAGACATCAGAGAACAGAGGTAAGTTCCCACTGCAGCCTGTTCAAATTCCTGACCCACAGAAATCATGAGAGATAATAAAGTGATTATTGTTTTAATCCACTAAGTTTGGGATGACTTGTTACCCAGTAATAGGTAACCGATACAGCCAGCATCCACACGGAGTGCCCTGGCTGGCCTCCCTTGTGTCTGGCTTACCCATAACTGCCTTTGGCTGGAGTGCAGTCTGCCCTGCCCGACATGGTTGCCAGGGTAACCAGGTCCCCTGGCACAAGAGGTGGGGGCGGACTTTTCAAGGAAGCGCCTGGGGCTGCTTTCCTTAGAAGAGAACACTTGCATTTTCAAGGTCTGGCCAGTGCGGAAGAATCTAAAGCTCTTCCTTCTAGTTCTTACTCTGACACCAATTCTCTTGGGACTTTAGACACAGCCTCATCTGTCTGCAGCTCTCAATATCCCGCCTCTACATAAGGAGCGGGTTGGACAAGGTGAACTTAGGGACCTCTCAGTTCCAGGCTTCTATCAGTTTTTTTTTTTTTTTTCTTACTTCTTTTTGAGACAGAATCTTACTCTGTCACTCAGGCTGGAGTGCAGTGGCACAATCGCAGCTCATTGATACCTTGGTCTCCTGGGCTCAAACAGTTCTCTCACTTCTCAGCTTCCTGAGTAGCTGGGACTACGGACATGTGCCACCACACCCAACTAATTTTTACTTTTTTTTTTTTTTTTTTTTTTTGTAGAGATGGGATCTCACTTTGTTGCCCTAGCTGGTCTCAAACTTCTGGGCTCAAGTGGGCTCAAGCAATCCGTTCGCCTCACCTTGGGATTACAGGCGTGAGCCACTGAGCTCGGTTGACGTCTTGACCTTGCTTTGCGTGGGGGCTCTGCATCTGATATTGGGGGTTTCACTACCTGGTGCAAAGAGGAGGGAGAGGCCTGAGACTCCATGGAGGAAGTTTGGGGGGGTGGGGGTCTCTCCTTCCTTCAGCAATTTATTGAACATTAACAACGTGCTAGGCCTTGGATCTAAGTAATTAATAACACTCTGAACACACTGGCTTTGTTATTTTCTTGCCTCCACTGAGGGTTGCTTGCAAATGATTAATCTAAATCATTATTTAGATTCTGTCTAATCACTTTTTTAGACCAGCACTGATAACCACAGCTGCCTCTAATCTGAGAGGTGATCCTTTTCCATGAAAGGGGCTGGCTTACTGGCGTTTATGCTCCTAAGGGGAGGGGTGATCCCCAAAGTTAGGAGACTTGGGTTGACCATTGCCTCAGTTTCCCCACCTGTGAACCCCAAAGTTCCCACCGGGGAACCCCAAAGGCATAGAAACTGGTCTCCCCACAGTCATTTCCTGGTCATGTGACTTAGCATGTCTCATCTTCTCTGAACTTCAGTTCTTTGGAAACTACTGTCCCTCTGCCTGAAAACACTCTGCCTTTGTACCTCACTCCTCCCTCAATCCCAGCCTGTCAGCTTCTGTGCATCCCTCAGGCCTCAGCTTCCACAGCACTTCCTCCAGGAAGCCCGCCCTCCATCCTTCCTTGCCGCTGCAGGCTCAGGTGGAGCAGGCACATGGCCTGTCATAGCTCTGACGGATGTGTCTCCATTCCCTGCCAGAATACAGCTGCTTTCAAGAGTGGCCACCAAATCTGTTATGCCTCCTGATCTGTTCCCAGGTCCTCACACAGCCCCAGGCTCGTAGTAGGTGCTCAATAAAAGATTGCTGCACAAATGATTGCTAGAGAGAATGCCAATGCCTCGGCTTCCTAGGATCCTGTGGCATGATGGATGTGCAAGCCATCCTGCAGAACGGGACCCAGGTGAGGCATTATTAGTACCAGTAATGATGATAAGCAGCTGATGCCGCTACTCCTTAGCTGAAGGACACACCCACATCCAAAGGAAACCCAGCTCCTATCCAGATCTGGACACTGAGAATGCCTTGGGTGAAAATGTCGTTCCCTCACAGGCAGGGCCAGGCTTCTAGAGACGGAAAGGGCTCTATCAAGGCTCCTAGATGCTACAGGAAGTCTTCCTGGGGGATAGGAGGGGGAAGCAGCAGGCCATTCCATCCTGCCTTGGCAGCTCATTCATCCTTTGCTCCCTCGGCTTCTCCTTTTCACCTCATCAAGGAGGAGGATGCAAAATGTCACAGGGAACAGGGGGAATTGGGTCTGGGGGTAGGAGGGAGTTCTGTTTCCCCATCTGGGAACGCCACCAGAAGGGTGGTTGTAAGTTGCTTTTCAGGAGGTAAGGGAGAAATGAGTGGCCATGTTTTGTGGTCTCCAGAGAGGCACACTTCTCCAGGTGCCCTGGACTTCCCAAGGCTTCTGGAACACCCAGAGGCTGGGCAGAGGCCTTGGTCTCATCCTGGGGAGACCTTGCAGCCATCTTCTCCAAGAGGCAAGCAGCCCCTCCCCCCCCAGCTCATATTAGGCTCCAACTTTATAAATGCTGCAAGTAAACCCCCAGGGTATAATTGGGTGTGGAAGGGAGAATGGAGTGAGGGCATTACACTGTGAAAACCCCTAACTGCCTGGCCTGGCAAATGAATTAACTTGTTAAACAAAATGCATACATCTGCATACATTTGAATACATGAATAGGATCTGCTCAGACCCTGCCCACATCCAACTTATTCTCTAGGGAGGAAGCAGAGGAGAGGAGAGAAGAGGAGGATCCTGGCAAAAGAGGGCTGGAGAGTTCTCAAGGCTGCACCTTCAACAGCCCATGCCTTTGCATGCCGTATTTATAAATTAAATGCAAAAGCATCTCCCTGCTGCATTAAAAACTACCCATCAAGGCTGAGGACTCCAAGGAGCAGTAAAATCAATCTCATTGCATAAAGACAACAGCAAGCAATTGGCATGACATTTTAAGTAAATGCTACAGCCATTTGTAAATGTTCATTTTCTGGGAGACCCCATCTATTATATGACAGCTATTTTCTTAGCATCCCAGTGTGAATTCGGTCGGTTTACAGATAAGCCCGTTGAGGAGGATGGATATCAAGATGTAAAGTGCTATAATACGGACAATTTGTTACCACCGCACCAAGTCGCTCGTCATTATCTATCTGCCTCTTGCAGGGCTTGGAAATCATTTGGCTATTTTTTCAGGTCGGAGTTAATAAGTGAGGGGGTGTGAAGAAAGAGGGTGGAGAAGTAGGTGGGGATGGAGACAGCGATGGCTTGGAGATAGATGGAAGGCAGCAGATTCAGAGGCAAGGGGAACATCCTTCATAAAGTCCCAGGGTTGAGACTTGCCCTTTTCCCTTGCTCCTTACCCAAGAGGCCCAGCTGGGAGAGACAGTTCCGTCTCAGAGACAGTTCCGTCTCAGAGAACGGTAGGTTCAGTACCTGCCTGGTTATCAGCAAGGCCCCATTTCCAAGGGGTGAGGGTTCATCAGAGGCCAGAAACATTAATTACAAGGGTAACCACTTCGTTTCTTAGATGCTTATTCAAAAACGGTCTCGTTGGACTGGGCTCAAAGAACAACTCCCTTTCCTGGGGTGTCATTCCAGCACCCTGTACCTCCTGGCAGAGCAGAGGGGGCAAGTTGGGACTAAGAAGTACCATAGCAGCTGCAGAGAAACCTGTTCAGGAGCTGCCCAGGTTGAAATATGTCCCGAGAGAGACCAAGGGCTCTCCAGCCCCGTAACTCACCACTAAAGCTGATGACCGAGATGTTTCCAGGAAAGAAATAAACAACCCCTGGCACGAAACCAGAGTTGCGCAGAGGAGTTGCAGAGTGAGGTGGGTGACAGATCCAGCCAGTTCCCCAGTGGGGGGAATGGGTTGATGGGAAGGGACGCGGCCCACACGTAGCAAGAGACCCAAATGCTTGGAAATTAAAGTTCGTTTTCGAAAAGGGTGGACCTCTAAAGCAAACACGTGGGGGCCTATCAGGTCTTTCCGCAGGCAATCCTGACCTTCCTTGGACTTTGCTTGCAATCAGGCTGAGCCTAGGGCAGACCTCTTGCCCATCAACCCTTCTAGAGTCCAGACTATATCTCCCATGCCTAGCGGTGTTTGGTACTTGGCAGGACAGCAATAGCTGTTGAATAAATGAACAAGGGAGCAAACAGGTGGACGGACGGATGAATCATCAAATCAGTGAGTGTGCAAAGGCATTGCTTGCATCTGCCCCTCAGGTGCTCATCCTCCAGACAGCTGGTGCCTCAGCAGGTCCTCCCTGGGGGCGTGTGACTCCTTCGTCTTCCGGTGGTTGGTCTGGACACAATTCCTCAACGGCAAGTCCCACAGCCTGAGTTTTTTTTGTTTTTTGTTTTTGAGATGGAGTTTTGCTGTTGTTGCCCAGGCTGGAGTGCACTGGCCCAATCTCAGCTCACCGCAACTGCGGCCTCCTGGGTTCAAGCGATTCTCCTGCCTCTGCCTCCCAAGTAGCTGGGATTACAAGCATGCACCACCACGCCCAGCTAATTTTGTATTTTTAGTAGAGAAGGGGTTTCTTCATGTTGGTCAGGCTGGTCTCAAACTCCCAACCTCAGGTGATACACCAGCCTTGGCCTCCCAAAGTGCTAGAATTACAGGCATGAGCCGACACGCCCGGCACAGCTTCAGTTTTAATCCCAGGTGTGGGAGCCAGCCCTGAGCACCAGCAAGTCGAGCCGCTCATTTGTGAAATGAGGCCGAGGGGTCTGTAAGAGCCTTTCCATCAATTAAACCCTGCGACTCCAGCGGAGGTCAGGAGCAGCCACGAGAGGCTGCGGGCAGGTGCGCACACTGAGGCCTGAGTGGCGTGGGGGATGCCTCTAAAGCCCTGTGCAGGTTCTGGCCTGAGGCCTGTCCCCAGGAAGGGCAGCTGGTTTCCTTCCTCGGGGTGGAAAGTGCAGACGTGGCTGCCGCTCCCTGGGGAGTTGTGGGTCTGTCTTTCCAGGCAGTGTCCACCTGTACTCTGATCAGGCTTCCAGAGACGAAGGAGTCATACGTGCCCAGAGAGGCCTCGCTGAGGCAGCAGCCACCTGGAGAACTATTCAGAAGTGGTTTCCTCAGATCGGCTCTTTCCTGGACCCCTTTGACTCCAGCTCACAGTTAGAATGAGGGTCCATTCAGCCTTCTCCCTGAAGGTTGGGATTACAGGCGTGCACCACCACGCCCAGCTAATTTTTTTGTATTTTTAGTAGAGACGAGGTTTCACTGTGTCGGTCAGGCTGGTCTCGAACTCCTGACCTCGTGATCCACCCGCCTTGGCCTCCCAAAGTGCTGGGATTACAGGCTTGAGCCACCGCAGCCGGCTGATCTTCAATATTCTTACTACGCACACAAACACACACACGCACACAAACACACACACGCACACGAATGACTCTGCCTGGGACAGAAGAGACATTTAAAAAGTGGGAGCCAGCTATGGAAATGGGTGACTTGGCTCGAGCCAGGGGTCCGAAACCTCAGTCTCTCAATGCTCGGTCCAACGGTTTCCATAGCAACGGATCCCAACTTGGCAGTGAGGACGATTGGCTTTGTGACACCCCACAGTATATAAAAGTATCTGAAGGCCGTAGCACGATCATTGCTTCGTGTGCTCAACTGTGCTTTCTCTTGGTGAGCATGCCATAAAGATTTGACAACAATGACAAGATGTCAGTTCAGCTCCTAAGGACTCGAACGTCTGAGGTTCAGTCTGTTGCGATGATTTCTGCCTTTAACTCTGACATCTGAAAAGTTGGAGTCGGATTCCATTGTTTGGGCCTTTCTCATTAACCTCCAGATAACTCGGCTCCAGTGGCCCCAGCTCCTTTATCCCTAAATGTCCCACTCATTTCTCTGTCACCCCAGAGCTCCAGTCTGTAGCTCCCACCCTCAAAAGCCCTTTCCTATCTCCTGCCCTGCCAGACCTGAAGCCAGCGGCCAAAACACCAAAGCCGTGCCCCTTAAACTTTAATGGGTGAGGGAACCACGCGGGATGCTGGTGAAAATGCTGATTTGGATTCGGCAGGTCTTGGGAAAGCTGAAGATTCTGCGCTTCTGAGAAGTCCCCCGGTGATGCTGCCTGCTCTCCCTTTGAGTCACGAGGTAGCAAAGCAGCGATTCTCCAACCCTGGCATCAGAATCACCTCTCGAGCTGGTTCAAACATTTCTCAGGGTTGTACCTCTTGAGTTTCTGATTCAGCAGGCCTGAAGTGGGGCCTGAGAATCTGCATTTCTAACAGCTTCCCCAGTGATGCTGATGGCCGCTGATCCAGGGAACCATTGCACTAAAGGCGGGGGCGTGGCCAGGTGATGCGGAGAGCCTCCCCGCCCTTGTCCCCAATCCTCCCACCTGTGCACTGACCAGACGTCTCTCCCCTGGGCCTGCTGTTCCTTCCCTTCTTCCATCTCCTCCTAGATGGGTTTTCCTATGTGAGATTCTCTCTTATCACAGGGCAGAACCACCCCTCCACCCCTGCCTGGAGTGTGTATATATACACACACAGAGCTAGATGGAAAGAGACTAATTTTGCAAAATCTGCACAAAAATCAGCTGAATTTATGTTTCCCCTGCAAGAGAAATGCTGCTGACTGGAAATAAAATGCAGGATTCCTGGGCAGTTCTATTACCTCTTCATGTCACTGGCAGTGACGGATGGCAAAAAGTAAGATTGCAAACGGAATCGTTTTCGCTTTGCCCAGAACAAACTCCGCCCGGCGACGGAGCCTCCTTCAAATCTGCAGTTCTCCCTAGTGTCACTGACAGCGGCCGAGAAAGAAGCTGGGACAGCAGCCAATTTTGGAGGAGAGCGCGTTCCCCCAGCCCAGGCCCCGGGGGCCCGTCCTTCACCTCAAAGCAGGGGCCCCTGCGGGCAAAAGGAAATCCAGTGTGATTTAATACAGTTCATTTTTCTTCCTTGTTTTAATCACGGAGAAAAAATAATAATAAACTCGGCTTTATATAGTGTCTTTCATTGCCAGTGTATCACTGAACACTTTACAGATTTAATAATAGAGTTTCAGAAATAAATAATGGGGAATAATAATAGGAAGGATAAATAACATATTTATGGAATTGTATTGTGGTTTATGGTGGTAAACAATTCCTTATACAGCCAGCGGCAGGAAATGAAGATGTTTGGAAGGGAAAAGGAAGAGAGAGGTGCCTTCAGGTAAGATTTGAGCTGAACTTAGGGGTGTCAGGGGTGGAAAGAATGGAGACCAGGGAGCTGCCACGGTGGGGTCCTGTGTGAGGTGTCCCTGCAGAGGGTGGGGCTGGGAGGGCAGCACAGTGGGCCCCTGTGCTAGGAGGTGTCTGTTCTAGGTTGGGTTCTGCAGATAGAAACAGGCCGGGTATGGTGGCTCACGCCTGTAATCCCAGCACTTTGAGAAGCTGAGGTGGGTGGCTCACCTGAGGTCTGGAGTTCAAGACCAGCCTGGCCAACATGGTGAAACTCTATCTCTACTAAAAATACAAAAATTAGCCAGGCATGATGGCAGGTACCTGTAATCCCAGCTACCCGGGAGGTTGAGGCAGGAGAATTGCTTGAACCTGGGAGGCAGAGTTTGCTGTGAGCCGAGATCCTACCACTGCACTCTAGCCTGTGTGACACAGCGAGAGTCCATCTCAAAAAAGAAAAAAAAAAACACCCAGAGGGCAGGTGCATGATGTTTATGGGGAATCAACCTCGTGTAGGAAGGGAGGGGATACAGGATTCAACAGAAGTAGAAGTAGGGCCCAAACAGCCAAGTCTTCAGCACCCCAGACAGGCAGTGACCTCAGGTAAGGCCACTCTCTACAGCCAAGGGTGTCTGCTGCCTCCTGCCCTGGGAAGCAAGCCTCCCTTGGAGGCCATGATGCCACATTTTCATGTCCACTGCAGCGATGGGCAGGGGAGATGTCCTGGGTCCAGTCCACTCTGGAACGAGGCCATTGAAGAGAAAGGCAAGTCGTGGTGCAGAAATTTCTCTGAGCAGATTGAATATTCCTCCCTGATCCTTTAGCTGGTTCCAGGCTGGAAGGATCGGTGGGGTCAGAGGTACAAAGAGAGGGGACAGGAAGAACGAGCAAGGACCTGCCCCACTGCCAGGCTGAGCAGAACCTGGGGTTTTTTCTTGCTCTGCAGTAGCCTCCCCTCGTCCCTGGACAATGGTGCTGAGACTGGAGAATTCTTCCATGAGAGTGTCAGCAGGCTGGCTTTTTGTTATTGGCCTGGCAGTTTTCTTACAGCTTCTCGTATATTGTCTCTTTTATAAAGGAGGACACTGTGCCTTGGAGGCTGAATAACTTGCCCAGGACAGCAAGGAAGACATGGCTAAGTCCAGACTTGACCCCAGCCCCATGCAAAATCCGCTTCCCTTTGCAGACTCAAGGTTTTAGTGGAAGCCGAGATGATGCCAACATCGAATGCTGAGGGTCAGTCGGTCCCTGGGGCCTGTTTCCAGAGGCTGAAGACCTCTGAGAGTTGCCAGCTTCCATCTATAGACGAAGTGCCAGGTGTGGCAGCTGACTCCACGGAGCCTGGAGCCTGAAGGCAGGAACCGCTGAGGGCAGCTTATCCCCAAGGCCCAGGTCTGCGGCTGGCTGGCTCTGTAGCACTGTGCTCTGGCGGATAACCCCAGGAGAGGCCTGCTCCAGCCATGTGCCCTGTTTTGGCACCAGCCACTGCCTGGCAAGGAGCTTCCTGGAGTTGATCTGGCCCAGCAGAAGCTCCCACTGGGTGGCTCTTGTTTTCGTCGGAAAACGCTAGACCCTTGTGGGCTTGTATACAAGTAAGGCTCACCTGTCTGCTGTCTTACGTGGGCTTTAAATTCATTAGTTCTTTTTATTGTCTTGTAGAAGGGAGATTGCTAACTCACAAAGCACGTATCCATCTCCCCAGAGCTTCTCCGGTGTCTGGTTGCCCAGCAGACGTAACTCTGTACCTGGCTGGGGGTGCAGGAAGGAGATGGGCCGAGTGCTGGGCTGTCGGATTCAGGCAACTCTCCCTTCTCAGCCACCAGTTACCACCTATTAATGAGATGCATGTTTTTTGAGCACCTACTGTGTGCCAGCGCTGGGCAATGCCCTCTAGATACAGCCATGAATAAGCCAGACCAAATCCTGGCTCACATCTGTAAGCCCAGCACTTTGGGTGGACAAGGTGGCATGATTGTTTCAGGCCAGGAGTTCAATATCAGCCTGGGCAACAAGGTGAGACCCCGTGTCTACGAAAATTAAAATATAAAATAAAATAAAACAGAACCCAACTCCTCAAGTGATTCTAAAACTAACTCCAGGTTTGCCATCCTGCTAAGGAGTTCCGAGCGGTGAGTAGATGCCCGCACTGATGACATTGCCAGAGCGTCAGTTTCCACATCTGTAAAGTGGCAGGGATCCCCGGTGGTCAGTGACTCAGAAACTTGCAGGGAAACACAGTAGCCTGTGTATGGCCCAGGCCCCCACTTCTGCCTGCAAACGCTGCGATGTGATTGTCGTGGGGCTGGCATTTGTTACTTCTTCCTCCTTGTCAGAGCCGGCAGGTTGCACAGGGATGTCCTGCTGGGCCCGGCGTTTAGGACTGGAGTCAGACAATCGATTTGCAGTTTATTCTTTTAAAAAACACGAAGCCTCCCTCACTGCTTCCATTCCTGGAGGTAGGTGCTCCTGACCAGGCATGACGGGCAGAGACCAAGGCCACCTTGGGGCTCTCGGGTCGTCCACTCCCCAAGCTTTGGTGAACTCTGAGGGACAGCGTTCTCGTACTTGCCTTCCATCCCTGGTCAGCCAGGCCCCCCCAGTGGACAGAGATCCATCCAGGTCGTGTGGGGCAGGGTGTGGGCACTACCAAGGGGTCCCTAACCTCAAGGAGTATAGAACGAAGCTCTGAAGAGAGCACAAGGAGAAGAAAGCCTGTTCACAGAGCAGAAGCAGCAAGTCCTGGGAAAGCAGGCCCTGCTATTTATGAAGAGCCCGGCATCGCCTGCAGAGAGCTCGAGGGAGGCTGGGAAGGAATCAGGTCCCCACACCCAGCCAGACAGCCCTCACCCAAATGCTGCCAGCAAGGGGACGCCCCAGCCCCTCTGAATGGCTCAGGTCATTGAGCCCTGCTTTCCTATCACAGTCGCACTGGCAGCACGAATAGGGGGTCTGGAGTCCCCTCTATGTGGCTGTCAGAAGTGTTTGAACCACAGCAACTCCATCTCGAATAGGGGCTGGGTCAAATAAGTCTAAGTCCTACTGGGCGGCATTCTGCCATGGTTAAGATATTCTAAGTTACAGGATGAGACAGGAGGTCGGCACAAGGTACAGGTCATAGAGACCTGGCTGATAAAACAGGCTGCAGTAAAGAAGCGGCCAAAACCCACCAAAACCAAGATGGCGATGACAGTGACCTCCGGTCATCCTCACTGCTCATTATACACTAGTTAAAACGCATTAGCATGCTAAAGACGCTCCCACCAGCACCACGACAGTTGACAGACACCATGGCAATGGCAGGAAGTTACTCTATATGGTCTAGAAAGGGGAGGAGCTCTCAGGTCAGGGGATTGCCCACCCCTTTCCCAGAGAACTGATGAACAGTCCACCCACTGTTTAGTATATAATCAAGAAATAACCATAAAAATGAGCGAGCAGCAGTGCTCAGGGCTGCTCTGCCTATGAAGTAGCCATTCTTTATTCCTTTATTTTCTTAATAAAGTTGCTTTCACTTTCCTCTATGGACTCGCCCCAAATTCTTTTCTTGTGCGAGATCCAAGAACCCTCTCTTGGGGTCTGGATCAGGGACCCTTTCTAGTAATATGGCTAACACAAATGTCACCACCAGTATGAATTCAGGGTAAGGTGCTGAGCCCGAGTATCCATTTTCTCATCTGTAAAATGGGGATAATCACGGCATGGACCTCAGGGTGCTTTTGGAAGAGTTATCAGGTTAATGAGTAATCCTCAAGGTTCCAATGGCCAATTGGGAGCATGGCTCTTTCACCTACCTTGCCCTCTGAACTCATGGAGCCAAATGCATGTCAGAGTCTTGGAGACCCGATAACTCTCAAGCGAATCGGCAAACTCTGGCCCACAGGTCAAGTCCAGCCCTGCTGTAGCCCGTTTTTGTAAATAAAGCTTTATTAGAACACAGCTACTCTCACACATTTACATACTGTTTGTGGCTTCTTTTGCATAACAATGGCGGTTTCGTGGTTGCAACAGAGACTGTTTGAAGCCCAAAGCCTAAAGTATTTACTATCTAGTCCTTTATGAAAACGTTTGCAGACCCCTGCTCTGCTGGGCAGGGCCCCCTCAAAAAGCTAGAGAGGAAAATCCTCAAAGGGCCAAAGTCAGAGTCTTTTATCTACTTCTTTCTCAAATCCAGACATTAGTGTCTGCCCGGAGGAGACCTGGGCTCACTGCTTTACCCCTCGGTTCCCCAAAGGGTTGCCCACCTTACAGATCCCATCATTCATGGAGTGGAGAGCTGGCACCAGGAGTAGAGAGTGGTGGGTGGTGCCCTCCAAGCTAGCCTGACCCAGCCATGAGTGTGTTTATCAGACTGGGACATGGCCCAATTGAGGTCAGATGTCTCCCAACCGGGCCCTGATTCTCCTCCTTTAGGAGGGAGTGAGGACTCTTTCTCCACATGCTCTGGGTCACACAGGTCCTGGAAGGCTCTCACCCATAGACCAAGGCGAAATCTTAGGGGAAGGAGGAAGAGGGCCGCAAGTCTGAGACAATGCTCACTGAATGCCCGCCATTACTGTTAGTAAGGGTTAGAAAGCCAGCCTGGAGTGGTGGCTCACACCTATAATCCCAGCACTTAGAGTGCCCGAGGAGGGCAGATCACCTGAGGTCGGGAGTTCGAGACCAGCCTGACCAACATGGAGAAACCAGTCTCTACTAAAAAAAAAAAAAATATAAAATTAGCCGGGCATGGTGGTGCACACCTGTAATCCCAGCTACTCAGGAGGCTGAGGCAGGAGAATCGCTAGAATCTGGGAGGCGGAGGTTGCAGCGAGTCACACCATTGCATTCCAGTCTACAGGACAAGAGGGA
The DNA here is from genome assembly GCF_048565385.1 of Saimiri boliviensis. Taxonomy (NCBI): domain Eukaryota; kingdom Metazoa; phylum Chordata; class Mammalia; order Primates; family Cebidae; genus Saimiri; species Saimiri boliviensis. The sequence continues at coordinate 63,514,469 of NC_133465.1, read as the reverse complement.
AACTTCATCTCTCAAAAAAAAAAAAAAAAAAGAGAGAAAGCCCAATTTCTCCCTGTTGCTTCTGCCTTCTGGTCCTAACACAACCTTCAAACAATTCAGAAGAAATCAATTCCTTTTTAAACAGGACAACTTGAAAAAATATTTGAAGATCCCAGCCTCACATCACCAAGGGGAAAAGTGGCAATCGGATCCAGCCAAGTTCTAGCAGTTTCTATCACATGGAGTCACCTCCTGGCAAATGATGCATCGTCTCAGAGTTGAGCTGATTTACTGTCTAACAATGTCCAAACGAACCTAAAGCTTAGGTAGGAACCCTGCGAGCCACTGTGTTTCTTTAGAACTCGTTCCTGGACCTTCTGTGTTCATTGATCCTGACACACCCAGAGGAATGTCTGAGTTCTCAGCTGGTCTTGGGCACGTTGGGCGTGGAGTGGGGTGAAGGAGGAAGCAGATCAGAATTAGCAAAAGAGTAATCATTTCATTGGAGGTGTTGCCTCTTTTTGGCTGTACTTACACACACTCTCATAGAACTTATGGGGGCCCTTTGCTTTCCCGAGCCTCAGATGTCAAATGGAAATCCCACCACCCACCTGTGGGATTACAGGGAGCCATCTGTAAATGCATCCCCAGCCTCCCGACCGCGTGAGGTAGAAACGGTCCAGGCCAGGAGAGGCTGTGTCTGGGTTTGCAGACACACACCTGTCTGCACTTCACATACTGCTCTCTGGGTGTCTTTGATAAATGACTGCACTTTTATATTCTAATTGGTGACAGAGACAATACCTCAGAGGCCCAGGGGAAGCCCCAAGTCCCAGATCAAAGGGAAGATGAAAGTGTTTCCAATGACAGAGGCTGATAAAGAAAAGAAAATGCAGGAGGCAGTTGGGAAGATGCTCAGGAAGTGGGGATCCGGGAAGTTTGTTTCTGCAGAGGGGGGAGTGGGCTTGTCTGGGCATAGAGATCAGACCCAGTCAGCTGCCTCCGTGAGGGGAAGGGGAGGGCGTCCAGGGAGTTGGAAGCAAGGGAACTTCTCAAGTGGGAAGTCAACATTCTTAAATATCCAGAGAGAAAGCTGGGACGTGGCTAGACACAGGTGTCACTCAGGTCAGCAAGTAAAACATCTGGTAAGCTGGACCAAACTGGTCCAGACGAACTCTGCACCTGCCTCCAGCACCCTGGGTTCCTTACAGTCTCTACATGCTCATCCCCCTTCATTTGCCCCAACCCCGCCCACCCTCCAGGAATGTGCCACTTGTCCTGCAGAACCGTCACTTTCATGCACCGAGTCCCCCAGGGTCTTTAACACGAAAATGCAGATGCCAATTCCATATTCCACGATGGAGCAGGGATTCTGTGACTCTAACAAGCTTCCAGGTAATGCTGGGGTGCGTGTACCACTCAGGGGAGCGATCAGGGGGACAGTGGGGTCCCTGGCACTAAGAGGATGGCCTTTGGAGTGAGTTGAGGGTTGGAGTCCTGGGTGTCCTGCTTATTTACCAACTCTGTGACCTTGAGGAAGTTACTGAATCTCTCTAAAACTCAGTTTCTCCCTTAGTCAAATGGGAATAAAATGTCATCATGGGATGGCGAAGAAGCTTTGGTGACGTGAATTCAACACGTTGAGCTCTGCTGAAAGGGAATAAATAAGGGGGCTTGTGTTACTACTAATAATACATCACATCCAGGCCAAAGTTTGATTTGGGAGACCAGGGCAAGAGGGGAAACACATGTTCTCCAAGTTGCTGCCTCCAAAGATCACCCCAGGCTCTGAGGGGTGACCTCAAAGGCAGAGAGCCTGCTCTCAGGGCAGCTCCACTATCAGGCCTCTTGCAGCTGTGCCTGGGAGGAACAGAGCCTGGCAGCAGGGTGGGAGATGGCACAAATACAGCCTCATGCCCCATCAGGCCTGCCACCTAAAGAAGCCAGTGGGGAGCGAGGGGACCCTGAGGGAGGAGGGGGGCTGGGCCACGTGCCCGGGACATCCCACCCTCTCCATGCCCCTGCTTATAAAGTGAATTTCCTGGATTAAATGAGAGACGGGGCTTGCAGGGGTGGGAGCGGAGGAGTACTTCATACATTTATTTGTTTACTACCTACCCACTGTTTATTTTTATTTTAATGTTTAATTTTTTTTTAGATGAAGTCTCGCTTTTATTCTCCAGGCTGGAGTGCAGTGGCGCGATCTTAGCTCACTGCAACCTCCGCCTCCCGGGTTCAAGCAAGTATCCCGAGTCAGCCTCCCACATAGCTGCAGGTACACGCCACCCAGCTAATTTTTGTATTTTTAGTAGAGATGGGGTTTCACCATATTAGCCAGGCTGGGCTCGAACTCCTGACCTCAGGTGATTCGCCCGCCTCAGCCTCCCAAAGTGCTTGGATTACAGGCATGAGCCACCGCACCCAGCTCTACCCACTATTTAAGTTTCACACCCAGTGTAGCCTGTCTTCACAGAAGCCTGAACGGCACTATCACTGTGAGCGCCAGAGACTGGCTCCCAGAGGACATCTCCCGCCCCAGCCAACCCTCAACTCTATCAGGACCCCTTTGAGGCCACATCATTTGGGGTGTCTGTGTGTGTTTGTGTGTATGGAGGATCTGGGTAGGTCGTGAATGTGCTGGTCTGAGGATCGAAAATACATGGGCAAAAAGCCAGCCGACTCCATCCAGGGGCAGGTCAGCCTGGTCTCCATAAAGCCCCTGCCAGGATCTGGCTTTCTTTCTATACAGCAGGGTTTCTCCAGCTAGGCTCTGCTGACGTTTGGGGAGGGCCACATGATGTTGCGGGGGCTGTCCTGTGCACTATAGGATGTTTGGCAACATTCCAGCCTCTGCTCACCAGATGCCAGCAGCATCCCCCAACGCCACTTGTGACCATCAGGAAAGATCTCCAGATACTGCCAAATGTCCCCTAGGCGTCCAGTCGCCCCCAGGGAGAACTACTGTGATAGAATCCCAATACTTCTCCTCCTTGGACTCAGACACCTGTGGAGGTGATGAGGGCTGAGGACCCGCGAACTTGGCAGCGGGCAAGGGGCTCAACAGGAGGGTGGGCACCACTTCCTCCCTGCGAGCTACCAGGAGTCTGCAGCTGCCAGCATCTCGGAAGCCTTCTGGGTGGAGTATTTAGTGCTTGGCGGGCAGCTCCCCGGCTTCCTGGTCTCTTCTGGCTTTGGTCAGAGAAAGGAGCAAGCGGAGGAAGCCTTGGTGGGAGGAGGACTCTGCAGCCAGCAGCCCCCACCCCGCTCCACCCCTGCATCTTCTGGGTCCTGGAGGTTCCTGGGAAAAACATCTTTGGAAATGGCAGGGCTGGAGTTGGCGCCGGGAGTTCTTGTTGGAGAAGCCAGGGGATGCGGAGGCTGAGTGGGGGAAGAGAATGTTATCACAGAAACCTGATTTTTCTACACACTCTATCAGCTCCCCATCTGTTCCTTGATTAAATGTATCGCTGCGCTCCCTCCCCACATGCCCCGCTGCCAGGACGTCTCCGGAGCCCTGATTACATCTGTGGAGAGAGCCTCAAACCTCACAGATGAGCAAGCCTATCGATCAGCCTGGCAGCTGACGTTTGTTTTAAAATTTAGAGGAGGGTGAGCAGCAGAGCCAGCCGGGGTAGGGTTGTCAGAGGTAAGGTCATCAGAGGAACCTCATGCCCCAAAGGGAATGTCCTCCAGTCTCCTTCCGGCCTCCGCAAGCCAGGAAGGCCGCTTAGATTAGCATCAAATATTGATTTCTAGCTCTGTGACCTTGGGCGAGCCACCTCCTCCTCTTGGCCTCAGTTTCCTTCTCTTTAGCATGAGGGTGTTGTAGCAGGTGATTTCAGAGTTGTCTCCGGAGTCCGCGCCCTTGCGACTCTGAGGCTGGGCCATGGGCCAGCAGCCCGCTCATCCCCCGGGGGACCTGGTAGAAATGCAGGCTCTCAGGCCCTGCCCAGATCCGCTGAATCAGAAGAATCAGAATCTGCCTTTTAACAAGATCCCCTGATGGTTCACGCACACATTACAGTGTAGGAAGCACGTCTACGCTTCTGTTCATTTGCCTACTTCAGAGATGAACATGTATAAGAAATCTCTCAAAGGGAATAACTCACCGTCTCCTCTGGCCTCGGAAAACTTTTACAGAGATTGCCTGAGAACCTTAACCCTGCGAAGGAGCCAGCCCTGATATCCTGGCCGCCTCTTGTGATTTGAACCCCGCCATGAAACTCTTCATTTGATGAACCACTTAACAAGCCTGGCGATGAAGTGGAAAGCAGGATTCAGTCCCTGTCCACAGGGGACTGCCTCTCTTGCAGAAACAGGCAGACTCTGTCCCTCCAAGCTGAAGAGATGCCAGAGAGAAAGGCTGGCCCCCTGGTACTAATGCCAATCATCCTGTCCTCTTGGTGTGAGAATCTGATCACATTTCCAAGAACAGCATCAGCCTTTGGTGACCCTCTGTATTCGTTACCAGGGGCTGCGGTAACAAATTACCAGAAACTAGCAGGCATGGAGCCACAGGAATTCATTCTCTCACGGTTCTGGAGGCCAGAAGTCTGAAATCCAGGTGTTGGCAGGGCCACATGTCCCCCAGATGCTCTAGGGAAGAATCCTCTGCCGCCTCCAGCTTCTGGGGTGGGTCTACCAATAACCCTTAGCTTGTGGCAGCACCACTCCGATGTCCGCCCCTGCAGTCACACGGCCTCGTTTTCTTCTCTGGGCGTTGAACGTCTTCTGCCTTCTTATAAGGACACTTGTGCTGGCCTTCAGGGTCCCCTCATAATCTGGGATAATCCCATCTCAGAATCCTTAATTATGTCTACAAAGACCCTTTTTCCAAACGAAGTCACTGTCACAAGTCCCAGGGATTTGATGTGGCTTTTGCGGGGTGAGCTATTTTTCAGCCTACCATACTCTCCAATCAAGATGTGGCCTCACTGTGGGATCCTGGGTGAGTTACTTAACCTGGCTGAGCCTCAGTACCCTCCCTCGTACATTGGGGCAATTTGCCTAGGGTGGTTTTGTGCTTAAAGGACCATCAGTATCACCTAGCTGAATGGAGCTGGTTGGGCCCACCCCTGGTCTCTAATTTAGTGGCTCTAGGGAAGGCCTTAAGAGTGTGCATTTCTAACAAGCTCCCAGGTGACGCTGAGAACCACTGCATTAAATAAAGTGATGGGTCTAAAATGCCTAACAAAGTCCTCACCCAAAATAAGTATTCAGTAAATAAATATTTAATTTTTTTGAGAAACAAGGTCTTGCTCTGTCACCCAGGCCGGAGTGCAGTGGTACAATCATAGCTCACTGCAGCATCAAATTCCTGGGCTCAAGTGATCCACCTGCCTCAGCTTCCCAAACAGCTAGGATGACAGGCAGGCACCACCATGCTTGGTCTCACTATGCAGCCCAAGTTGGTCTCAAACGCCTGGCCTCAAATGAATCTCCTGTCTTGGCTTCTCAAAGTGTGGGATCACAGGCATGAGCCACGGCACCTGGTCAGTACTGAATAGATAAATGTTGGTCCACAGCTGACAAAAATGTCACTCACCATGGCCATTTGGTTCATTGGAAGGCGGCACAGCAAAAGGGCCAGTGTCCCATCAGGAGGCGAGTCCCTCGAGGGCAGGGCTGTGTCTACTCATCTCCTCAGGCCCAAGTGTGCTGCTTGGGGTTCAACACGGTTATCAGCTTTGAGCTAGGCACTGCACTGGGACTGAATCTTGCCTCTATTTGACTTTGTATGTGTCAAGGGCTTTCCATGTGTCAGTTTTCATGCTGTTGATAAAGACATACCCAAGACGGGGTAATTTATAAACAAAAAGAGGTTTTATGGACTCTCGGTTTCATGTGGCTGGGGAGGCCTCACGATTATGGCAGAAGGTGAAAGGCACGTCTTACGTGGTGGCAAGCAAAGAGAGGATGAGAACCGAGCGAAAAGGGGAAACCCCTTATAAAACCATCAGATCTCATGAGGCTTATTCACTACCATGAGAATAGCATGGGAGAAACTGCCCCCATGATTCAATGATCTCTCACTGGGTCCCTCCCACAACACATGGGAATTAACGGCAGAGATTTGGGTAGAGACACAGCCAAACACTGTCATCACGAAAGTTAACAGTGACCAATATGTGAGGACCAGAGGTATCGGAAGTTACAGAAATCATACCGAGGAGATGTGGATGATCCCTCCCGAAGGAGGCCCTGTGGAAGTGGGGATGCCTGGCAGGGTGCCGGGAGGAAAGTCAACTTGCCAGCAGCTCCAGGGAGTGGGAACAGCAGGTGCCGGCCTTTGAAACATCAGTGTGGCAAAGTCATGGCATCAAAGTGCTGGGGACTTGGGGAAATGGGCCAGAGACCTCAGCAGCAGCCAGGAAGAAACCAGCTTTCCGTGCCTTTCTTCAGAGTGACAACCTGTAGCTTGCAGGTAATGTGAAGGACATGACAGGGTTTCTCTGGGGGAGTGACTTGTTTACCTTCCTGTTGGGGGAAGATTGCTCTGATGGCCCCATGTGAGGTGGGGGCAGGCTGGATAAGGAAGAGACTGGATCCAGGAAGATCATTTAGGCAACTGGTAAAGTGATTCAGGCAACAGATGATGAGGGCCTGGACGGCACTCATCTGGCTTGATGGATGAAGGCGTGAGCGAACAAATGAGCAAATCATCAGTTAAGCCAGTTTCATCCCGTCTCAGAAGAGATGGACTCAAAGCAGCGGCAGCAATGCCCCGGCGTCCTTGGGCGATTTAGAGTAGGGACACTGCCCTACCCTCCTCTGCGTTCCCTCCATCCTCGTGGGGACATGGCGCCTCCTCTATAATCACCCAGTACAGGTTTTGCTCAACATCTCCCAAATGCTAAACTGGCTAATTTCTGTAGAGATTTTTCTTTAAGCCAGCATGACAACAGGCTTTAAATCAATTTGAAATCCGTTGTCTACAGATCCACACAGAGAGGGTCCTTGGAGGACGGGTACCAATTATTCTCATCAGTCAATGAGGACAGAAAGACTGCGATAGGTCTGGGCGGCAGTGGGGAGACTCAGCTTTGGATTGTGGGAAACAAGTTAGGGGCCCAAGGCTGGGCCAGGAAGGGGTGATGCTGGGGACATGTGGACATTGTCTGGGCTACAGGGAAAGCCCCCCCCCTCCGCCACCATGTGGCTTTGAATGAGAGGTAGAAAGGTGGGAGACTTGGTTAAAAGGGGTGTTTGAGGTCTAGGGATGCCAAAGTCCCCTCCAAGTTCAGGGACTTTGTCCTTTGCTCTTCATCTGTTAAATACATGAAGTGATAGAGGAGAGAAGAAAGGGGCAGGGTCTGGGCAGAGAGATGGTGGTGGTGGGTAGAGGGAAGGTTAAGGGGAATCATTAGAAGCTATTTGCAGCCTGCTTGGAGCTCAAGATCACTGAGAATATTTATGAATGAAATCCATCTTTCCCCCGATGAAGGGAGACAAGCCAAATTTACCAGCTTCATCTTCCCCGTGCAAATGGCTCTCTTCTCCTTCAGAATATTGCTTTGTAATAGAGCCCATCCTCCCATCCTTCCTCCCCCAAGGGAGGTTTCCAATTTGTCTAAGTTGAGGACATGGGAAGTTAGTTGCCAATATGGCACTGCCCTGGTGGGGCCAGTGGGCAAACTGGGGAGGAGGCAAGGGAAAAAACTCCAAGGGCAGGCAACAGACTTTTGCACATCTGGGGTTGCCCCCATTGTAGGAAGTGTGGCAAGGCACAGTTCCCCAGGACCTGCTGCTCAGCCCAAGGGAGGGACCTTCCTCTCCTTACTCTGATAGGCTGCGTCAGTCAGGTGCCCTGTCTTGACCAATCCCAACAGCCAGGACCCTGTCAGGTGACCAATGTGACCGATCCTGACAGCCACAGTTGAGCGAGGTGAGTGGATTGACCCATTATAGTCAATCCTGACAGCTAGAGTCCAGTCAGGTAACTGGTTTGGCCAATCCCAACAGCCAATACCCAGTCAAGTGATGCATTGTGGGCAATCCTGACAGCCAGAGTCTAGGCAGGTGAGCAGGCTTAGCTAATCATACATTCGGCTGAATAGTGAAAAGACATACAACCTTAGAATTTGCTTGTAGTGGCCTCTTGAGATAGCAGCGATGTCTGGACACCATGGAGGTGGAAGTGTCAGACAGATTCTACTGCCAGCTTCCAGAACCTCCTTGCTCCCTACTCTCCAAGCCTTTTCTCCTCCCATCCGCATTGTGTACCCCCATATCCTTCCAAAACATTCCTTCAGCATCTGTTTCCATTGCTTGCAACCAAAACACTGGTAGATTCAGAAGGAAGTCCTCCAAAGACTGCAAAAGCAGACAAAAATACACTTATGTGCAGGGTGGGATGAAGGGTCCTTTGCCTGCTCAAAGGCTGGGATGAAACCCCCTGGGTTCACCTGTTTCTCCTTCCTGCATTTTTCACCGCAGTGACTCCTTTCTGGAGGTGAATAACAGAAAGCTGACCGATTCTCCTTTTTTTCCACCCTAAAGAACTTGAAGCCCCTTTGTGCCCACCTCCTGCCTGTGGTCATGATGTTGCCTGAATTATAGGAAGAGGAAGCTGAGAGCCCCACTCATGTCACACAGCAAGTCAGAGGTGGCACAGAGATTAATGAAATATTCTCTCCCAATCCTGAGCAGCAGCAGCCTGGCCTTGTTTGTGGCAGGAGCAGCCTCAAGGGGTTGGTAAGGATGAATCATGACCCTTAATGCTCTCAGAGCTGTCTTTATGCCTAGGCATTATTCCAGACACTTTTCATACACGGATTATTATATCCTGAAGTCCAAGCAGTCCTTGGTGATGATTCCCATTTCACCGTTGAGAAAACTGAGGCACACAGAAGTTAACCTGCTCAAGGTAACCCAGAGAGTACACGGTGGGATTTGGATCCGAGTATCTGGCCCTAGAGTCCAGGAGTTTGCAGAAAAGCCTCAGAGGAAAGAAAGGGAGGAGACAGTCTCATGAACCACGTGGTGCAGCAGGTCCTGGAGAGGGTGGGGTGGGGTGGGGGTCCCTGCGGCCTTTCCACTGGTCCTCCTCTGGTTGGAGCAGTTAAACCAGGTGTCCAGGGCAGCCTGCCTCCCCGCTTACCAGAGCCCAGCCTTCCTTGAGTAAACCGACAAGTTTAATGATTGATCAGTTCCTATTTTGGAAGTGGCTGTGCGGTTGGTATTGTCATCCTCCGTTAGTGGGAGCTGTAACAGGTTCTCCTCTGAGGCCTGTGCCGCCTGCTCACGTGTGGCTCTGGGCTGGGAGGCTGGAAGGGGACTGAAGAGTCATGAACCCCAGGAAGCTGGTCCTCTGAGGATGTGGACTTGAGGGTCAGTCCTCCACCCTCTCCCTTCCTGGCCTGCTTCAAGGGTAGAGTGGGTCTCTCTAGAAGGACATTCCAGGCTTTGTTAGGTATCCGGAAAACTAACATCAACCTGGAGCCTGGCTGCCCCTTCTTTGCCCACACTGGCTCCTGAGCAGGGCTCTCTGCATCTGCTCCAGGATGGAAGTGGGAATAAATCCACATCTGGAAGCACACCAGAGGCCAGGGGGATTAGACATAAGCAGATGTCAGAGGGAGCCTCCCTGTCCCTTGAAATCTGGAGAAAGGGGCCTGTGCCCCTTTCATACCCCAGGGGGCTCACAGCCATGTCCCTGTGGCCCCTCCAGCTCCAGAATCCTGCTTCTATGGATGTGATTTCATTTCTGGACTGAATGCCCGCCCCCATCCCATGCGCGCTGTCTGTCTTGGCCCTTGAGACAATCAAGTCCTTTCTTGATTTTTAGCCAAAAAAAGGAAGACACCCTCCTGCCCCTCCTCCAGCTTTGGAGTTGGGAGGGAAATGGAGAAACTCTGCACAGAGCTCCGTGACCTTCTTAGACATGGAGCTCTTTGGGGGCACAACGGTGACCATTTCCACTGGCTACTTAACCCCTGGACAGTCTCTGCCACCTTCCTCATCTTGCTGCCCCCTTTTCTTATTCATCCTGTTCCTTCTCCTGTTCCTTCTCCCTAGTCTGACCTCAAAGATCTGAATTTTCCTCTGTTGTGCATGTTCCTTCAATTGTGCAGAGAAGTTCATCCAGCTTTCCCAGGTGCTCACACTAACCCTAGGCACACCTCTGTGTCTCCCGACCCATCAAAGTGCTCAGAACACAGAGGCCTCCAGGGAATGAGTCCACGCTTCAGAAATCAGTTGTGGTTGTACATGGGATGGGGAGGGACATAATCTCTCCCTTGAATGCAGAGTTTCATTTGACCTCATCACAGCTCTGCAAGGTGGGTCCCACTCACTGCACTACACACGAAGCAGAAGCTCAGAACGTTTAAATGACCTGCCCGGGGCTCACCACTGCAAGGTAGTAGAGACCAAATGGATGCTCAGGCCAGATTCCAAAGCTCGCTCTGCATTGCTCTGCTGCCAGGAGGCGTGGGAGGAGGCCAGGCTGCAAGGCATGCTCAGCTGTGGAGTGGCAGCTGAGTCCTGAGAGCAGACCTGGGTGGCCTCCCATGTCCAGAGAGGAGGCACCTGATGGGAGGACAATAATGAGTGCAGTCAGTGGCAGTGAGGAGGGTCAGAGGTCAGAAGAAAGGGGCTGGGTGACATGGTGGGTGACGAGCGCTGAGCAGGGAGGGGACAGAGGGGAGGCCTTGCCAGCGGGCCAGGGCCAGGTCTAGAAGCCCACGCCTAGAACACCAAGTGCTTTTGGAAGCACTAACCTCAATCCTTTAGTCCCAGCCACGTGCAACCAGACACAGACCTCCAGCTTCCCCGCTCCTGTGCCTCCCAGAGGCTCCAGGTATCCGGAAAACGAATAAACCTGGAGCCTAGCTGCCCCTTCTGTGCCCACACAGGCTCCTGAGCAGGGCTCCCCGAGTCCGCTCCTGCCTACCCACAGATTGGCTGGCTCAGGCCCTCTTCAGGCAGTGTTGGGGGCAGCCTTCCAGATTCATCCTGCGTGTTCTCCTTTGCTCCAGGCTGCTCCTGGCAAATGAAAAACCCATGAATCAATGCCAGAAAAATGGCCATCTCCACTCACCCTCACCAGGAAAGCGGCTTTCAACTCACCCACCTTGGGCACGAGAGGCACAGTGGGGCTGTTTGCTTAAATTCCTTAAGTTCTGTCTTGTCTTGGGGTGTGCTTCCTATAGCTCAGGGCCAACTCATTAATTTATCTGTCACAAGCACCGAGGCGCCCACGAAATATTGATGTGGTCATTTGGGTGTGAGAGTGGACAGTGAAGTGTGGTGGAGGAGCCTGGACCGTGTGCCGCTGGCCATGGCTTTGGGGTGCACGCTCTCAGCTCCCGAGCGCAAATGTGCCGCTGTACCAGGCACATCATCACACGCCGCATGGAAGGCCCGAGTCAGGATTCATGGCTGGGCATCGAGCAGCTTTTCATCTCCCACTTTGTGAATATATACGAGCGCTGGGTTCTCGCCGCAGCTGGAATTAAAGAGCTGCCGACGCCTCATTGAAGACTGGGAGAGAAACATTCAGCTCAGAAGCAATTTGGCTCCCAGGCCGGTCCCTGGGTGGTGGGCTCGTTTCTGCTTTTCCCTTGCTTATTAATATAATTAAAGCAGTGGGGGAAAGAATCCAGGCAGAAAAGGAATTGGGGATCATGGTGGCTGAGGATGCTGTCTTTGAAGTCGATAAGACTTGGGTTAGAACCCTAGCTCCGCCAAAAGCTCTGTGATCCGGGACAAAATTACTCAACCTCTCTGAGCCCCGGTTTTGCTGAGATAAAAGCCACCTGCCTCAAGGCCTGGGTGGGGCTAAAGGAGATGATGTGGGTGGACCGTGGAGTTCCTAGCCGAGTTGGCTGCCACAATTAGAGTTCTAGATACAAGCAACAGAAACCGATTCTGGCTGACGGAAGCAGCAAAGCAATTTTGCGAAAGGGTATCAGGTGGTTGCAGAATTTCTGGGAGGGCTTGTGTCCCAGTCCGTTTCCACGCTGCTATAAAGATATACCTGAGGCGGGGCACGGTGGCTCACACCTATAATTCCAGCACTTTGGGAGGCTGAGGTGGGCTGGATTGCTTGAGGTCAGGAGTTTCAGACCAGCCTGGCTGACATAGTGAAATCCTCGTCTCTTCTAAAAATACAAAAATTCACCGGGCCCAGTGGTGTGTGCCTATAATCCCAGCTACTCGGGAGGCTGAGGCAGGAAAATCCCTTGAGCCTGGGAGGCGGAGATTGCAGCCAGCCAAGATCATGCCACTGTACTCCAGCCTGGGCACAGAGCAAGACTAAGTCTCAAAAAAAAAAAAAAAAGACATACCCAAGACTGGGTAATTTACACAGGAAAAATATTTAATTGACTCACAATTCAGCATGGCTGGGAAGGACTCCGGAAATTTATGATCATGGTGGAAGATGAAGAGGAAGCATGTCGCCTTTTTCAGAAGGTGGCAGGAAGGAGAAAAAAATGCAGGAGAAAGTACCAGGCACTTATAAAACCATCACATCTCGCAAGACCTCACTCACTATCGCGAGATCATGGGGGCAGCTTCCCCCATGATCCAATTACCTCCACCTGGTCTCTCCCTTGACAGGTAGGGATTATGGGAATTACAATCCAAGATGAGATCTGAGTGAGGACACAAAGCCTAACCATATCAGCTTGGCTTTGTGACAATGGATACATGGCCACAGCCGAAGTCACAGCCTGGGAATGGTCTGGTGAGGACCCTCCACAGTTTGTGGGTTCTGGATACAGGATGCCACTGCAGCCACTACAGGGCCACTGTCCCCTAGGAACTGGATGATGGTGGCTATTAGGAACCACGACCACAGGTTCTCCACTCCTCCTGCATCCGTGTGGCCAGCTCCAGACAAAAGGTCCAGGGAGGGCACATCTGGTTGTCAAGCCTGGTCACAAGCAATGGAGGCTGGCAGAGTGCGTCACTGGCATGCTTCGATTCTATACTGGGGACGATTTCCAAACATAGGGAGGGAGTTGGATTCTGGATGGCCCAAAATAGCCATCTCCTTTGTGCTCTAGTATTGTTAACTGGAGTTGGGACACACGCAGGATGGTTTTTGCCTGGCATTTATGTCCAGAGCCAGTTCTGATGGGTTCATGCCTGTGCCGATCGCTAACTGATGCCCAGTGGACCTTCCTCTGCTCTTTCTTGCGACATCTCCCCAAGGTGGGCCTCCACCTGTGGCAGCCCCAGTATTGGCTGGAGCGATGGCGGTGCCCTGGAGGAAGTAGAGAACGTTGGTGCTCATGAAGCAAGCCCGCAGCCTCATCAAGTTAGTCAAGGTTCTCCAGAGAAACAGAAGCAGCAGGAGATTTTACATTATGTAAACTTTCTATGCAGGTGTGCGCGTGGGTATGTGTGTATCCGTGTGTATAACAGTAGATTCATCATAAAGAGCTGGCTCTCATGGTTATGGAGGCTGAGAAGTCCCAAGATCTAGAGTGAGCAAACTGGCCACTGGAGAGCTGGGAGAGGCAATGGCATAGTTATGATCCCTTTCATCTTAGGTATCTAATGCAGAAGGACCCTCGTCTGTGGACCCAGAGGCTGAAGAAAGATTGGCAGCCTTCTAGGGAGAAAGACATTGTGGTTTTCAGATGAGTTCAGGTTCCTAAACCCCTTTCCTCAATTTTGAGAGAAAGGGCACTGTCTCTAGAGTATGTGGCAGCCAATGGGACAAGAGCCCCCCCACCCCCGACCCTGCAAACCACTCCCCTGCCTTCAGAGAATACGCACTCCCAACCAGAAGTCGGCGCCCACACAGCACTTGGGCCAAGCTGCAGGGGAGGGGGGTCTTAAGTGTGGGTTTCCCCAAAAGCAGATCCTGAGACAAGGATTTGGGTGCAGGCAGCTTATTTGGGGGCATGAGAGGGAGTTGAGGGACTGAGATGGGGAAGGCAGGAAAACCAGTAGAGGGGGTTTAATGAGTGGGTCACCGCTCCGGGCACCTGGCCCATCCTGCCCCCCCAAAGTGAGGTCCTCTCTGCATGAGAGACTCAGGATAGGAGTGGCTGGTGACCTCCTTCACTTCCTGAAGCTCCATTGAGATTCAATGTGGGATTCAGGGCTCTGTGGCCACAAGTACCAGTCCTAGCTCAGAATCCAGTGAGAGATGAGTCCCTTGGCCCACAGGGGACCCCTCTGTGAGACTATGTGGAACATGTCCTATGGCTGGGGTCCTTCCCTCGGACTCTACCACTTTGGCTGGGGGTTGCCCCTGGAGGATGAGGATGAACCCGCAGGGGTTGGCGACCTGCTCCATGCTGAAGATCACCCAAGGATGGGACCCGACTACAGGTGGCCTCTTCAGTAGACTAAGTGGCTATGGGTGGCACTGACTGCATCGGCGAGGGAGAGTTTCTGGAGGTGGGGAGACCTCACCTGACATCCAGACTGGTGGCCAGGGGTTCATACAGGACCGTGTGGCTGCCCTGGGTGGCCCGAGCACAGTGACTCCCAGGTCAAATCCCCTTTCTCAATCTCTATCACCCCCTTCCCACCTTGCATGGTCTCTGCATGGCCTCAGAACCTAGGGCAGAAACCAGGGACGTTTTGTTTCCTGGGAGAAGCAGGGAAACTGACCAGTGCCAGGAATCCAGCCTCTGCAGGCCGAGGGGAAAAGAGGAGCGGAAAAGGAGGAGCCCTTAAAATATCCCTCAACTGTTTAAGGATTGGAGATCTGCACTAAATCTCGAGAAAAAGGAGTAATTACCTGTCAGCAAAGGTGATATAATTTTTAAGACTCAGTTCCACAGCCGTAATTTTTTCTCATCCTCCCCGTGTCTCGTGGGGGATTTAGGGGCCAATTACCTGTCAGTTTGCCGAGACGTGCCGTTCCCAGGCAGGAAGCGTCACCTGCCACAGCGTTCATAGAAAGCCACTTGGCTGGGAGGGGCACCCAGGGCCTTGAGGGCCACACCGTGGGCAGCCAGGGTGGAGGTGGGGAGCACGGAACACTACCGGCCTCTGACCAGCCCTCAGCCAGAGAGCGCCATCTGGGCCTTTATTCCAGCAAGGCCAATCCAGCCAGAGACTTAGGAGCCTGTGCCAGGAGCAGCATGAGTCGGGGTCCCTTGGCAGAAGGAGTCTTCTAACAGAATCTGAGCATCTCAGGGCAGACCAAGGCCTTCCAGCCCAATTTGAGGTTGCCATACAGAGGTGCAGTGAGGATGGACCTAAACGCCAGGGCTCTGAAGTTGGGGGCAGCCTGAAGGGAGCCCTGGCCCTGTGTGATCTCAAGCAGTTTCTTAACCTCTCTGTGCCTGCAGATTCTTAGGGGGAAATGGGTTAAGGAGGAGACCCACGTCAGCAGGCTGATGGT
This sequence comes from Saimiri boliviensis, assembly GCF_048565385.1. Lineage (NCBI taxonomy): Eukaryota > Metazoa > Chordata > Mammalia > Primates > Cebidae > Saimiri > Saimiri boliviensis. The sequence goes on along the minus strand of NC_133465.1, from coordinate 63,499,174 downwards.
AATTGCATTTTAGCCCTACCTCCATCTAGTACTTGATTCCTGCCAGGGGTCACCCAGCCTCTCTTGAATACCTCAGTAGACAGGCAGCTTACTAGGTGGAGAGGCAGTCTGTTTGCTTTGGACCACGGGGCTGACCCGGACTGAGTCAGAATCTCTTCCGATTGTTCCCCCATCGGTGCCATCTCAACCCATCTTAACTCTTAATTGTGTGCCCCAAGCTCTAGGGCTCAACTGTCAACACTGTCAACCCACTACCCCACACTCAGGAGCAACACAATCAGCCCCTCTGGTGGTCCTCAGGCTCTGAAATATACAAAGTTTCTACTCCAAGAGACTCTGGGCACCCCTGGGCTGGGGGACTTGACCCTGGGATACCCTCCCTGCCTGGTTCTCCTGAACTTAGGATATGTCTTTGAGAATCAGTGGAGTCATCTCATCTTTATCTCATTTCCTGATCTCTCCTTGTTCTTGAGGGCCCAGAAATTCCTTGAAGCTTCTCTGTAAAATCTTATTACTCTGGAGGGCCAATGAGCTTGGGCTTCCTGCTGGTTTGGATTTCTCTCTGGGGCATGTTCCCATTCTGGTCAGCAGAGGATGCTGTGCTCCATGGCATCAGTGCCTCCAGGTCATGCTGAGCACTGTTAGGAGGCGGGGGATTCTGGGATGGGTACCACATGGTCGGGACCCACCAGGGGCCCACTTCTCCTCCGGGGACTTCTTGCTGTCCCAGGAGCATCTCATGGGAGGCGTGTGGCTACTAGGCCATAGGTGTGTATGGGGCACAGTAGGAAACCAATATTCTGCCCAGAAGAGCCCCCTCCTTGCCTGTCCCCCAGGCTAGGCCCAGCTTCTTCAGCCAGAGACAGTATGCCTAGGGGTGAAGGTCAGGCAGCCCTGCAGTGAGACTGTCCAGCTTCAGTCCTGCCTCCTCTGTTCCCAGGCTATGTAATCATTGCCCCATGCCTCTGTTTCTGCATCTGTTCAATGGGGATAATACATGAGTTGTTGTAAAAGTTAAGTGATTTTAATGTATGTGGAGCATTTAAGAAGTGCCCCATGTGTGTCAGGCTGTATCGTTACCGTTTTTGGTAATTTGTCCCTGATCCCAGACTTTCTGCCCCTTGGGGATACAGAAGTCCTGCAAGTAACTGCGCCATCCTCCTTGGAGAGCAAGGGGCTGGGCTCCTCACCCCACACTGGGCTGGAAGGCCTGGTCTGCCCTGAGATGCTCACTGTCCTTGGATAGCAAGGAGGGTTGGTACAGTTATTTGTAGGACATTTGCATCCCCCAAGCTGCTCATTAGAAGTCCTTTCACCCTCACTGGGATCTGTAGCAGTATTCTAGTAATTTCTACTGAGCTGCATGAGCTGGACACCTGCCCTATCTAGATACCCTGACTGCTTACCTGGCTCTCATGTGGAGGTCACTTCCTCCTGGAAACCATCCCGGATTTGCAGGATGAGAAGAATAGGCTCTATCCATGGCACGTCTTCTAGACATTCTGATGATATGCACTCCAATCTGTTCCATTATGAGATTATTGAGACCTTGTCACTTAGAGACCTGGGATTTGAACCCATGACAAAATGTATGAGTCACTAACATCCATTCTTCTGTCTAATGGCTGTCTTCCTTTCCCCTGCATTTGCATGGAAATACACAAAGTCACGTAAACCATTCATTTAGGTTTTGTGATTTGGTTATTTTATGGTTACAGCTTCCAACTAAGGTTGTGAATCTCGGACTGCAGGGGTGGGGACTGTCTGTTTGAATTGCTGTCTATGAGGACCAGAAGGTTCTTTACAGAAACCAGTGCCAGAGCTGGAAGAATTGTCTAACCCTTCCTCCTTACTTTCACAGGTGGGAAGTCACGCTGCTGTCAAATGAAACAGTTAAGGTGGGGCCAAGGCTACAACCCAAGGCTCCTCCCTTGTTCCGGGATCATCTTATCCTGCTGGGCTCCTTCGATGTGGGTCTCATGTGTCCGGGTGGGTGTTTCCTCCCACTTCTGGGCCTGAGGATCTGCGCCCTGCCTTCCCTTCATCTCCCACCTTTGGCTGTGGGTCTCAGGCAGCTCTTCCTGGCTACAGCCATTCCCCTAGACCTGGAAGAGAGGAAGAGAAAAGGGCCCGAGGGAACAGGACAATCCTCCTGCAACCTCTTCCGCTTTGTTCCATCCTTCAGGTTAGTGCCCAACAAAGAGAAGAAATAGCAAAGAATTGGGAAAGTTTGGGGAAGGATGAGGAGGCTAGAAAAGCCTTAAGGAGCCACAGGAGAATGAAAAAAGTCCGTCCCAGTACCTGGGAAGAAGTCTTCCCTCCATCCACTTACCTACCCACACACCTTGAACCCCTAACTGGTCCTTGGCCACGGGCTTGGTGACCATTTTAGAGTCTTTTTGACAGAGCAGAAATCTGGTTCCTTGTCAGCACAGGCCTGCAATACTCTGTAGACACCCTCTGCCTCCACCTGTTCGGATGCTGTCCCCACAGTCATTCAAAGACAGAATTCCAGAGTTCTGACTCCTGAGCTCACTGGATCCTCAGGTAGGACTGCTACTTCCAGCCTAGTGCCCTGAATCTCACATTAGCTCTTATTGAGAACTTCAGAAAGTGAAGGAGGTCACCAATCCCTCCTGTCTTAGATATCTAATGCAGAACAACTCTCGTCTGTGGACCCAGAGGCTGAAGAAAAGTTGGCAGCCTCTGGGTTGTCAGGATAATGAAAAATGTCCATCCTAGTAACTGGGAAGGAATCTTCCCTCCATCCACTTACCTACCCACACTCCATGGACCCATAAGATACACCAGGATCCAACAGGCCACTTTTCCTTTAGCAGTCAAATCTTAGGGAGCATTTACAAAGGGTACTGACCATTACCTACCCAAGACTCTCCCCTCATCAGAGTCAGGGAGAGTTGTGGTTGAGCATGGGGTAGTGGTTAAGGGTAGGGGCTTGAGTCCGGGCAACCTGGGTCACATTCAACTCATGATCATATGGCAGGTGCCATGACCTCAAGTTCTAAGTCAGTAGAATGGAGATGAGCAATATCAGGTTATGGGGAGATTTAAATGAAATAAGGCATGACAACGCCAAGCAGCTGGCACACAGAAAGGCTCAATAAATGCATTGGTTCTATTTTTACCAGAAAACAGAAGGAGAAGGCAGTTGACCTCTCTTTCTCCACTTCTCACACCTCTGGGTGCTTGATTTCAGGCCATTGAGGGCACATCTGGGTTTCCAGATGGGAAAGCAGGGAGCCCTCCCTAGGACCTGAAGGCGAGCCCTGCTCCCAAGAACTGCAGGAACCACATGGGTAAGCTCTGCGCGTGATCCAAGCAGTTGAGAAAATAATTAAGTGCTAACTTGTCATTTTTTAAATGAAGTTCTGGAGTTAGAGATTTATAATTGCTAATGAGCCAGACTAATAATTAGTTGCTTTATAATAAGGGTGATGATCACTCAGACAGAGGTAGAGAGAGCCAGGCTCTGGCCTAATTTTTCTCGTGTGATTTTGTGACATGCCCAACAGCATGGAGCTCCTCTTCCCCCTTCCGTTCTCTTGCTCCGCAGCAGTGCCAAACTTCCCTGGCACTGTCCCCACACCCCCACCCTGGCCTCGGGACCCTGAGTGCCCAGTGCCTCTTCCTGGGCAGCTGTTGTCCACCCCCTGCCTCCTCTGATGTCCTGTGACCTGAGTCCATCTACCCTTTCTCGGGATCAAGGTGGGCTGGAGGGCTGGCTCCCAGGGGATGCAGAGCTGAGCTGGGCCAGCAGCCAAGTGAAGAGGGCTGGGATTGAGCGGACTCTTGTCTGTGGGCTGCTCCCTCCAGCTGTCACCGTGGAGGGAAGCTGGAGACTCCTGCTAGCCTCCATGGTGACTTACAGCCCGAGGGAGGCTGGCAGCAGAGCTGTTCCCCCAGTAGACAGAGCGGGGGCCTCAAAAGGCCATGAATTAAACCACCCTGGTGATGAAGAAGAGCAAGAAGCCAGGAGAAACAGCCAGCTCAGAGGATGGGCTGCCCCCCACCCCCCCCATACACACCTTCAGGGGTCTTCCCAGTTTCTCGAAGGTGGATTGGAAAGAGCTCTGGAGAGGATGCTGTGACATGGTTTAGCCTTGTGCCCACCATTATCTGGCTGTGTAACCTGGGCAAGCCTCTCAATGTTCCAGGGCCCAGACTCCCCTGGATGTAAGGCGACAAAGCTGGACTAAGAAGAATGAGGTCTTCCTGATCACTGAGCCTCTAGAGGTTGCTTTAAGAAGAATCCAAGAGCCAGGCATGGTGGCTCAAGCCTGTAATCCCAGCACTTTGGGAGGCCGAGGTGGGTGGATCACGAGATCAAGAGATCGAGACCATCCTGGTCAACGTGGTGAAACCCTGTCTCTACTAAAAATACAAAAAAATCAGCTGGGCATGGTGGCACGTGCCTGTAATCCCAGCTACTCAGGAGGCTGAGGCAGGAGAATTGCCTGAACCCAGGAGGCGGAGGTTGCGGTAAGCTGAGATCGCGCCATTGTACTCCAGCCTGGGTAACAAGAGCGAAACTGTCTCAAAAAAAAAGAAAGAAAGAAAGAAAACAAGAAGAATACAAGAAAACACAAACGTGTCCCCTTCTTGCAGTGCTGAAACCTCCAGCAGCCCTTGGGACATGGGGGCTCACAGGAAGGAAAGGTCCCAGGGGAGCCAGTGAGGGAGCTGATGGGGACAGACACAGAGACCGGTCCTCTGTCGCTGTTTGCCTGTGGCTCCGGACTTCAGTATTTGTGCTGTTTGGGAGTAGACCAGATCTCAGATCTCCAGCAGCCTATGACTTTAGCCTCAAGTGTTTGGTACCTCTTTTTAATCAAACAGGTTAAACTATTCATTTTTCCCTTGTGAGGATGGTGATTCCTCAGTCTCACCATACACACTTCCTACAGCCTCTTGAGGCTAAGGAAGCTAGCTGTCTGTGACTTGGGAATTATAGTAAGAAAGTGAACACCTCTGTGCACAAAACACAAAAGATACACTATCCTAACATGAGCTGTGCCCTAGAGTCCATGGCAGAATTTAGGGGCTTCTGCAAAGTTGGGTGGGGGAAATACATCCTTATTTTCATTGATCTCAAATAAAAGTTATCATTTCCTTCACTTATGAATGTAGACAACAAACCACAGAAATATTAGCAGCACCCAAGACTTGAACCAATGGGAAACACAGATATTTGCCTATTACATTGTAGGTAGGGTAGATCTCTCAAAATACTATTTATGCCCGTCACTACTTTGAAATTATGGTACCCATTAGACCTGGTAGGCCTGCTACTAAATTGTCTTATTCAACATGTTAATAAAGGAGCACACAGATTCGCCGGTATTCCGTTTTTAAAATACAAATTGGCTGGGCTTGGTGGCTCACTTCTGTAATCCCAGCACTTTGGGATAGGCTGAGGCGGGAGGATTGCTTGAGCCAGGAGTTCAAGACCAGCCTGAGCAACATAGCACAATCTTGTCTCTACAAACAAATACAAAAATTAGCCAGGCATGGTGGCATGTGCCTGTAGTCCCAGCTACTCAAGAGGCTGAGGTGGGAGGATCACTTGAACCCAGGAGGTCAAGGCTGCAGTGAGTCAAGATCATGCCACTGTACTCTAGACTGGGTGACAGAGCAGGACCCTGTCTGAAAAAAATTAAAAACTAAAACCACACACAAACTACTACAGATTTGCTTTTTTGAATAGTTGATAGCCATGTCATAATATAATTTCTCTCCTTTGTAACTATGTCTTTTGTTCTACACCTCCTCCCTCTTCTCACCCCATATTTAAGATCCACACTTTGCTTCTCCCATCCCCTCCCAACACGGGGCAGGTTGGAAAATCAATATTGGCTGAGACTGACAGCTCATATTGGACACGATCCAGAAGATGCCAGAATCTCGGGAAGAGTGAAGGTGTTAATGTGAGCCAGGGAGAGCATATTAGTCCGTTTTCATGCTGCTGATAAAGACATACCTGGCACTGGGTCGTTTATAAAGAAAAAGAGGTTTAATGGACTCACAGTTCCACATGGCTGGGGAGGCCTCCCAATCAGGACAAAGCAGAAGGCACGTCTTACATGGTGGCAGACGAGAGAGAATGAGAACCAAGTGAAAGGGGAAACCCCTTATACAACCATCAGATCTCTCGAGACTTACTCACTACCACAAGAACAGTATGGGGGAAACTGACCCTATGATTGCATGATCTCCCACTGGGTCCCTCCCACAACACGTGGAAATTATGGGAGTAACAATTCAAAAGGAGATGTGGGTGGGGACATGAGCAAACCATATCAGACAGGGAAGGAAAGACATGAGGAAGACAGAGACTGAGGGCTCTGTTTCTGCCGCCCCACACAGGCACCCGAAGTCTGGGTGGAGCAGTGGCTGGCCAGCACCCTAAACCAGCATCCACACGTCAGCAGCAGGAAACAGACGGAACATTTTCCGGAGTCTTGAGTGTGGTTGACTGTGGGGTCCAATCCACAACCATTGCTGGCTTCTTCCAGTCCAGTGCCTAGGGATGCAGGGAGAGCCGCTGGTGGGCTAAGTGGACCGCAAGGTTTCTTGGTGCTGACTCTTCTGGCCTCTTCCGACCAAGGTAAAGAGCATGTTCCGGGAATACACTCTGCCCATTTTATTCAACAAGCATACTGAGCGTCTCCTAATGGCGTGACGTTCAACGGAGTAGTCAGGCACAGCCCCGCTCTCAGGAGCTCAGGAGAGTACAGCAGGGAGGCGGAGGAGCACCATTAGGAAAATAGCATGCCAATAATTAGTGACCGTTGATCAATAAACAATGAAATAGTTGATGTTCAGGGCAGTGAGAGACTATAACAGAAAACTTGATGTCCCACGATAAGCTCGGCTCTTACAGGTGCCCCTAGACTGCCACTGTGATACATCATTCACTTCTGATCTTTCATTTTGTAGCAAATTTAAAATTCAAGATGAGACGGTGGGCGCAGTGGCTCATGCATGTAATCCCAACACTTTGGGAGGCCAAGGCAGGTGGATCACCTGAGATCAGGAGTTTGAGACCAGCCTGGCCAACATGGCGAAACCCATCTCTACTAAAAATTACAAAAATTAGCCAGGCATGGGGTCACACACCTGTAGTCCCAGCTACTTGGGAGGCTGAGGCAAGAGAATCACTTGAACCCGGGATGCGGAGGTTGTTGTGAGCCACGATCATGCCACTGCACTCCAGCCTGGGTGACAGAGCGAGACTCTGTCTCAAAATATATATATAAATATATATATATATAAATATATATATAAATATATATATAAATATATATATAAATATATATATAAATATATATATATATAAATATATATATATATTCAAGATGAGATTCCCTGGGTACACCATGGTCACTACACTCCCTGGACTTTTCAGAACAGCTCTGATTTCAAGAATTCGATTCCTCTGTTCTCACAAACCATAGAAATATTAATATTCTTCACAACCAATGTCTCCTGGATTGGCTTCTCTCAAATCCACTCGCGCATGCAAATCTTCCAGGGCTCTGGGTCCTGATTTGGGGTTTGGAAAATGTGCTGTGGGGGAATTATACTCCTCCACTGCTGCTCCCTCCTCCCCTAACTCCCACCCCTTCTCTGTCCAGTCCCCCACCGTCTATGTCAGACAGTGCCTCTGCCGGAAATGAAAAGCCGTTTGGAAACTAGAGTAGGCAAAACAGAATAAGCGAGACCAGCTGCAGTGTAGAGAGGTCACATAATTCATTCTCAAGCCCGGTGGGAACCAAGTGTTTCTTTCCTGACATTTGTATAGATAATTGAGCATTTTCTGTTTCCTCACCCGGTACAGTCTGTCTTCAAAGACTCTGGGTACGCTGGAGGAGAGGAGTAAGTTGTAAGGGATGGAGTAATTGGGCGAATTAAGCCTGGAGGTGAAATTATTTCTACTTGGAAGGGGCAGGGCTCTGTGGAGGAGGCTGACAGCATTTCACTGAGGTGGGTTTGGGCAGGGGTGTTGTGCTTCTGTTTTTCAAATCAGAAGAAAGCTTTCTTTATTAATGGCAGTGTAGAATAGACTTGCAGTCTTCCAGGAAACCGCCAGCGATCAGGGTCACGGTCCATGAGGATGGTGGGTAACAGCTGGCATTTACTGAACACATACTACGTGCCAGGCCCCAGGTAAGCATTTTATATGGGCTGCCTCATTTAATCCCAACAGCCCTACAAAGCGCGCACTATATTTCTAACGAGAAACTGAGAATTAAAAGAGATAAACGTCTCATTCAATATCACACTGCAGGTGAGTCAAGGAGCCAAGATGTGAATCTCAAAGCCCGTCCCCAGTCCTCGCTGTTAGACAGCGTCTTGTGTGAAGGGCAGGGCCACACCAAAATTTAGTAACACCTAGGTTGAGGAAAGTCTTTCAGGAAGAGACAAACCCCTGGGCAGAATTTTAGAAAGGGAGTCATCTTACCTGGCAAAGGTCAAGAGGAAAGAAAAAGGAAACTGAGGCCTGTATACATTTCACGAGTAGCTGGTTTTGTGTCAGAATCATTAGCTACTCTCTTATTTAATCCTGAAGACATGAGTTAGGTTTAAGGACTCCCATTGTACAGATGAGAAAACTGAGGCCACATCATAACCTAAGATTAGAGTCAGTTTATGGAAGGATCAACCTCTTGACACCAATCCCCACATTCTTTTCAGGACTTCACTTAGCAAGCCAGCAAGGCAGGGAGAGTCCAGGAGGTTGGCAGGGAAGGACTGGCAGAAACATCAAACAATTAAGTTAAAAATCAGCTCCAAAATGCCTCCTCCACGAGTCCTACAAACATTGGTACTGGGTTTTCACGGCACCTGAGACCCTTGAGTCTGGCAGACCCTTTAACACTTGTTGAATGAAACCTATGCAAAAGTGACTGGATGAATGCATAGCTGTTTTAACATCACCTTTTTAAAAGCAGGCGTTCTCTCTTGATTGGGGTCCCTCGCCCATCTCTTTGGCCCCGGTTCTGTCCCGTCTCACTCACTCCGCGCGCCTCTTATCTATCACCCTCACTTTCCCTGCCTTCTCTCATTAGCGCTGGAAGGGAAACACGCTGCTCCAATTCTCCGGCTGCCTCCTCGCTGCTGTTGGGCTTCAGAACACAGTATTTAAATCCTGTTAAATAACCTGCTTTCATGGGCAATCACAGCCAAGTTAGTAAATTCCCCACACGCTCACTCTTTAGACAAAACCGACATCCCAGGTCCACAGAAAATTGGCCATTGTCCTTTAATGGTGAAATTGAACAGAGCAAATGGTTGCACTTTAAAAGAAAGTTGTTGCCATTCAGACAAAAAGTTCAGCCTACTGCTCTGGAAATTTCCAGTTCATGGCCCATTTCTCTCCAGGTATAAAGGAGAAAATAAATACCCTTGCAAGGTAAGTGATTAATTTCAGCCAGTATTTTGGAGGCTCCTGCCAATGGCTTTCTTTCGGGCTCTTAATCGGTGGCCCTGGCCAGGTAGGGGGTCCCATTCTCTGGGATTTCAAACTGGCAGCTTCTCTTCCTCCACGTGACTTAGAGGCACAGGGGGAATATGCCTCTTGTCATGCTCCAGAAGATGGAGAGGGAGTGAGTTGAAGAACCTGGAATTACTTTTTTTTTTTTTTCCCCATGAATCTAATGGGCTGTGAACCTGGCTCCTGCCATGTTCTTCACCGCCACCTCCATGCCTTTATTAGGCACCACTTTGTGCGTGGCTGCACATTAAGGGGATTATAGGGAGTTGCCAAGAGGTGTATGAGTGTGCCTCCCCTCATGAAGGGATTCAGTAGCTTTATTTGTTCCTGAAGGTGGCTCAGAAGATGCCTAGACTTCCTGCCACTAGTAGATGGTTTAGGTCCAAGCCTTTGGTTTTTGTTACATGTGGGCAGCACCCGGAAATGGCACTCTCTTCTCCTGTTTGCCCTAAGCCAATAAAACCTTGTGAATCAGTCATCTACTGCTGTGTAACAAATAACCCAAAACTTGGTGTGGCCTCAAACAACAACTGTGTACACTCAGTCTTGATTCTGTGGGTTGCCAATTTAGGGTGAGCTCGGCTGGTCTACGATGATCAGCTGAGGTTCACCGAGGTTCACTGAGCTCATCTGCACAACTGCTGGGTAGGCTGGAGGCTGGTTGGCCTCGTTGGGCCATGGGCTAGTTCAGGCTTGTTCACAGGTAGACTCAGGGTTCTGCGGTCAAGAACGGAGACTTTGTGGCCTTAGAGTGGACACACTGTCACTTCTACCAGCTTCTGTTGGCCAAAGCAAGACAAACGGCCAGTTCAGATCAACGGGTGGTATAGTAGTTTGAATAGTGTCCCCACAAAATGCATGTACATCTGGAACCTCAGAATGTGACTTTTCTTGGAAATGAGGTCTTTGCTTATGTAATTAAGTTAGGGATCTCTGGGTACAAACATCCTAGAGTTAGAGTGGGCCCCAAATCCAATGACTGGCGTCCTTGTGAGAGGAGAGGAAGACACAGAGACAGAGAGACACAGTGAGAAGGACACGCGAAGTCAGAGGCAGAGATTGGAGTGATGGAGCTAAAAGCCAAGGAAGGCCAAGGGTTGACAGCGGGAGAGAGACCTGGAGTGGATTCTCCCCTAGAGCCTTCAGAGAGCACGGCCCTGCCAACAACTTGACTTTGGACTTATTCTGTTGTTTCAGCCACCTGCTTTTTGGCAATGTGCTACTGCAGCCCTAGGAAGCTAATACTGGAGGGAAATAGACTCCAGCTTTTGATGGGGGAAGCTGCAAAGTCACACTGCAAAGGATGAGAATACAGGAAGGCAGGGGGAAGTAGAGCCTCTTTTGCAATTTTGCACCTTGGTTTACCAGTCCCCACTTTGTTCCTGGCAGGTGTCTTAAAACACCAAGAGCACCACGGAATGCCAGACACCAGACACTCACCACACACAGTGGGTGCTATTTCTGCACCAGGCTCCAGAGAGTGCGTTCCTGGGTGCCGACGCTCCTACAGCTGCCTCCTCTGCAACAGCCTCTCTTCCCTGTACAGATTCCTCACCACATCCAGCTCCAAATTGCCTTCCTCTCAGCAGAGGCTGCAGAAGGCAGACAGCCAGGAGACTGGGGCCGTCAGGGCACTGGGTACAGCAGTGATTCTCCAGGGTCTTCAACACCTCAGGTCCCAGTGTCTGGGGATGACCTGACCCCAGACACCCTCCCCAGTGCACAGGAAGAAACACTTTTGGACTGACTGAAACATCGTGGTGGAAAGGAAGTTTGGCAGAGAAAAGTCATTCCACAGGCACCTCAAAGACAGGCTTCTCTTGGGGGTCTGTAGCTTCCACGAAGTTTCCAGCACATGTTTTCTGAATAACCACTCACATCGATGCTTGAAAGTGCCAAGTGGGTTGGATGACTGAATCCTGCCCTTGAGAGCTGACACTGTCACCAAGGTTGTTGAGATGGCTGGAGTCCCCACTGAGCACTCAGTGACTGGTATGCCAAAGGCCAAGGCCTCACAGCGAACACCATGATGAAAACAACATACAGTTAGATGGGAAGAAAACGTTTCTTCTCCGGCACAGAAAAGGGACCATTGCTAATACGAACATACTGCCTATTTCACAATAGCTAGAAGAGAGGACTTGGAATGTGCTCACCGCAAAAAAGGAAAAGTAGTGGAGGTGACGAATTTGTTAATTACCCTGATTCAATCATTACACGAGCTATACATATGTGCACGGGTCACACTGTACCCCATAAATATGTACAACTATGTTCCTTTTTAAAGATGGAAATGATACAAGTGTCCATCCGCTGGCGAATGGATAAACGGAGTGCAGTGTGTCCACATGATGGGATAGCACTTGGCCACGTAGAGACAGGAAGGACGGATACATGCCACAGCGAGTGTTGGTGGACTGCTTGGGGCCCCTGCACACCATCCAGGCTTCCTCTTGCAGGACTGGGATCTTCCCTTTCTCCTTCCGCATTCCTGAAAAGTCGCCCTGCGTCAGGCAGTGGGTCACAGTGGCAGAGTAGTTAGCTTGATAGACAAGAAGCAGCCTTCAGGGAGCTTTCACACAGTAGGGGAAATAGAGGAATGACCAACAACATCACCTACTTACAGCTTGTGAAGGTGCTGAAAAGAAATCAGAAAGATGCCCTGGGAAAGGGGAGCTGGAGTGGGGATACTGGGTGAGAAGGAGTTGCAATCTGAGCCTAGACATGACAAACTGTGCTATACTGGGTTGAATAGTGCCCCCCATTTATGTTTTCTCCAGGAACATATATATATATATATATATGTGTGTGTGTGTGTGTTTAAATATATAATATATGTTTCATAAAGAACTATATATATATATATATTCTTTTTAAAGAATCAGGGTCTTCTCTGGTGGATCACCTGAGGTTGGGAGTTCAAGATCAGCCTGACCAACAAGGAGAAACCCCATCTCTACTAAAAATATACAAAATTAGCCCAGTGTGGTGGCACACGCCTGTAATCCCAGCTACTTGGGAGGCTGAGGCAGATGAATCCCTTGAACCTGCGAGGTGGAGGTTATGGTGAGCTGAGATTGTGCCATTGCACTCCAGCCTGGGTGACAGGAGTGAAACTCCATCTCAAAATTTAAAAAAAAAAAAAATCAGGGTCTTACTGTGTTGCCCAGGCTCATCTTGAATCCTGGCCTCAGGCCGTCCTCCCGTCTTGACCTCCTAAAGTGCAGAGTTGAGCCACCACACACACCCTGCCGGAATATGATCTTATGTGCAAACAGGATCACTGCAGATGTAATTAGTTAATATAAGGTCATACTAGAGTAGGGTGGACCCTTAACCCACTACGATGTGCGTCCTCATATGAAGAGGTGAGGAGATACAGCCACACACAGAGGAGAGACAGTGAGAGCACAGACACGCGAGGGAGGTGGCCGTGTGGCAACAGTGGCAGAGACTGCGGCGATGCGGCTAGAAGCCAGGGAGCCTGGAGGATTGGTGGTAACCACCTGTGGCTGGAAGAGGCAAGGAGGATGCTGTCCCACAGCCTTCAGAGGGAGCGGGCCCCTGCCGAGATCTTGACTTCAGGGTTGGGCCTCTGCAATGATGAGAGAAGCCATTTCTGTTGTTTGAAGGCACCCAGTGGCTGGCATTTGTTACAACATCCATAGAAGGCTGATACAAGGGCGAAGAGTGTTCCAGCAGAGGGAGGAGCCAGTGCAGATGCCTCCATGAGCAAGTCCCTAGTCCTGCTGGAGCAGCGGCCAGGACACCCAGAGGAGCAGGAACCCAACAGGCAGGTGGGGACGGTCCCAGAAGGGGTTGGTGCCCAGCCACAGGGTCCTGTGGGCCATAGTGACGATGTTTGTTTCACTCTAAGAACATTGGGAAGTCACTGAGGGATTTTACAAGAAAGATGGAACAGGATTTGAAGTTCATTTTTGAAAGATCGCATCAGCTGCTCTGTGAAGAGGAGTTTTGGAAGAGGTAAGAGAGGAGGCAGGGCAGGCAGTGTGGCTGGCAGGTCCTCACACAGAGTCACTGCGTGAGACCACAGTTCCACTCCTCCGTATAGATCCAAGAGAAGCGAAAACATATGTTCATACAGAAACCTGTACCAAATGTTTAAGGCAGCATTACTTGTAATAGCCCAAAGATAGAAACAACACATAAGCCCACCAATGAATCCACACCATGAGGTAGGATTTGGCCATAAAAAGGGAAGAAGTGCCGATACCACCACATGAATGAACCCTGGAAACATCATGCTAAGTGAAGGAAGCCAGTCACAGAAGACCACGGATTGTATGATTCCATTTAGACAAAATGCACAGAAGAGACAAATCTGTAGAGGCAGAAAGTAGATGACTAGTTGCTTAGGGCTGCAGGGGCACGAGCTGGGGAAGGGAGATGGCTGAAGGGGACACAGCTTCTTTAGGAGGTGATAAAAATGCTGTAAAATGGACCAGAGTGACGATTGCCTCTGCATGGAATCTACTAGCAACCATTGAACTGTGTACCTTTACTTATTAGAGAAGTAAAGAAAAGAACGGCCACTCCATAGGCAGAGCAGCCTGAATCGTACGCTTTAAATGGGAGAATTATATAATATGTGAGTTACATGTCACGAAAGCTGTTTCAAGGGAAAAAGAGTGAAGGCTCAGAGGAGGTCACTGAGCACTCTGGTGGAAGCAATTGGTGACTTAGGTCAGGGTCATAGAAGCAGAGACAGCAAGAAGGGATGAAAACAGTATTGTGGAGGCCAAACAGACAACTGATGAATAGAGCAACACCTGCGGTCTATCCGTACAAGGGAATATTATTCAGCCTTAAAAAGAAATGAAATTAACCTTGCCGCAACATGACAAGCCTTGAAAACATGATGTTAAGTGAAATAATCCAGACACGAAAGGTCACAAACGGAATGATTTCACTTCTATGAAGTTTCCACAATAGGCAAATTCATAGAGACAGAAAGAATGGAGGTCACCAAGAACTGGGAGGGAAAAAGAATGGGACATTATTATCTCACAGTTCCAGAATTTGTTTGGGATGATTGAAAAAAAAAAGAAAGCTCTGGAAATAGATCGTCAGGATGGTTGCACAATGTTTTGAATGTAAATGCCACTGAATTGTACACCTTAAAATGGTTCCAGTGGTAAATATTATGCTATGTATATTTTACCACGATGAAAATAAAGGCACAAAAGTGAGAGGGCAGTGAGTGTAGGCCATCCTTTCGAGAGGCGATGCTATGAAAGAGAGCAGGGAAAGAGACATGGAAGTTAGGAAGGGGTTTTTCAAAAGCAGGTGCACAGGAAATGATTCATTTGTGCCGGAAAGAAAGGATGAAGGAGGAGCAGGTCCCTTCAAAGTCCACAAACCGAAGACCCAGGGTAGAAGGGGAGGAGGGTGTCATTGCTGGGGACAGAGGAGTCTGGTGAATAGGGAGGGAAACAAGGGCGTGCCTTCTGTTAGCACAGGGAGAAGCAAGGCCACTAGGAAGCAAGATGAGGAAGAACAGGCTCCCTTTTGAGATGCACAAGCCTATTCTTATCTAAACACCCTTGAATAAGACAAACACAAGCACTACCCAAATAAGAAAGGTGACTTTGGGCAGGAATGCCTGCCACCCTCTTAAGGGCTCTCTCTCTCCCCTCCCCTAGCCTTCCAGCTTCTCTCCCAGCGCCTTCCTTGCCTGGATGAGGTCACCCCTTTTGAAAGCTCCACTGGTATTTCTGGCCCAAGTTCCCTTGCTCTTTTAAATGGCTCTCTAATTGCTTCATTTGCATAAACCTGCTCTCCGGGGCGTCTGAACAGCTCCGTGAGCAGGGCCTGACTGCAGAGCTGGCTTCCCTTACGCCAAGGCCCTCCTGCCAGCGGTGGTGGGGATTGCTTAGGGCTGCAGGGGTGAGAGCTGGGGAGAGGAGATGGCTGAAGGGGTCAGAGCTTCTTTTGGAGGTCTTGAAAGAGCTGATAAAAGAACCACCCACCTGGCCCCACTAGTGAAGGGCCCCAGCTGACACCAGCTCTCTTGATTCCTGTTTTCCTGGGTCAGACCCAGCTGGAGGTCCTCAAACTCTGAAGCAGTTCTCAACCCTGCTTGCACATTTTAATCATATTTTTGCAAAATACCAGTGCCCTGATGCCCAGCCCAGACACCCGTCTGTTTGGTCTGGGGGTGAGACCCTGGAATGGATGTGTTTAGATTGCCCATGTGACCCTGATATGCAGCCAGGATATGAACCACTGCTCTAAAGCGGGTGAGATTCCCCTGGGGACTTCATTAGAATCAGTTCCCAATGTCGCTTCTGGAAGTCCAGGGTCGAGGTCCAAGAATCTGTGCATTTTAACACCACAAGCCCACCCAGGGGAGCCTGATGCAGGTCCCTTGGAAAGTTCAGGGCATGGTGCAAAGGACTCTCACCGCCCCTCCCTCTCATCCACATTGGCTCCCCCAGGCAGATGGCAATTTCTCTGGACGGGGCCGGAGTCATGGCTGCAGGGCTGGTTTGTGACTGGAGGTCGGGGGTGATGTGAGGTGTGCATGGAGAGAAGCCCCTGTGAGGACCAGGGACCACTGCTGCTCACCCACATCAGTGACAGCCCAGCCTGGGGCTGGCCCTGGAAGGTCGGGCAAGGGCTGGTGCTGGATTGAGCTCAAGGGCACGTGGCTGGGGTCTCCATTCCAGACCCCTCCTTCCCTCTGTCACTTCAAGCACCATCAGAGCCCACCCAAGAATTCTATCCTGAGTCACTCTGAGGAAGAGCAGGAGAGCTTGTGTTGGGCCAGGAACATGGGACCTGAGCCCCTGACTCTTCCCCATTCCTCTGACTGCCCTGCTTCAAGGACTTGTCTAAACTACATGATGCCAGGCCGGTGCTCCCAGTGTGGGCTCTTACCCCAGGTCCCACAGAGAAGGTGGAGAAGGCTCAGGATGGAGGTTTAGAGGACAGTCTGGGTCTTGGGTGCTCTGGGCAGCCCTTCACCTTGAGCATCCAGACCGTCAAGTCCAAGAGAGACAAGCAAAACCCTTAAGTGGTCCAGAGTTGGCAGGAACCAGGGCAGTGATTAAACCCACTTCAGATCATTTCTGTGGCTGCCTTGTCACCCAGCCTGGTTATGTGACTCAGTAACGGTTGATAGCAGGTGCAGTGAGCCGGGCTGGAAGCTGCCAGCTCCATCCACCCTGCTTGGGGGCAGCTGTTCCCCTATCCATGGTTCCCTTGTCCCAGAGGCCAGGACACTGATTAGACACCCAGGCCTCCTGGCCTCTAAGAGTCACAACTGGGAGTCATCCATGACATCTGGGGACCCTCCTCAACCTCAGAGGAGGCTATGGGGGCCCAAGCTGATTAACAGGTAAGCCAGGACCTGAACACAGTCCCCTGACCCCAACACCTGTGTGCACCTGTGTGTTCAAGCTCCATCCTCCTCTCAGAGTCAGCACATAGTCCTAAAGAAAGCCAGACTGCCTGGATTTGAATCCAGGCTCTGCTTCACACCGACTGTGTAACTCTGGACCTGTGTCTCAACCTCTCTGTACTCCAAGTGTTCTCTCTATTAATGTGAATGATAATAGTAACTACCTCTTAGGGTTACCGTGGGGATTAAATCTGGTAATTTAATTTTTTTTCTTTTGAGTCAGAGTCTTGCTCTGTCGCCCAGGCTGGAGTACAGTGGTACAATTGCGATATAGCTCACCATAACCTCCGCCTCCCAGGTTTAAGCGATTCTCCTGCCTCAGCCTCCTGAGTAGCAGGGATTACAAGTGTGCACCACTACGCCCAGCTAATTTGTTTGTATTTTTAGCAGAGATGGGGTTTCACCATATTGGCCAGGCTGGTTTTGAACTCCTGACCTCGAGTGATCCACCCACCTCAGCCTCCCAAAGTGCAGGGATTATAGGTGTGATTTTTTTTTTACACCTATTTATGTTAGTGCTTACCACATGTCAGACACTTTTCTAAGCACTTTATAAAAGTTAAGCTGTTGATAGTAACCCCGATGAGGTAGATCCCACATTCTATACACAAGGAAACTAAGTCAGAGAGATTAAGGTTATACAGCCAGTAAGTGGCAGAGTTGGAATTCGAGCTGGAGTCGGGTTCAAGGGTCCATCCACACTCTTAGCTATTTACCATGCTGATGCCCACAGGCTACCAGAAAGCGGGTCGGCTATTACATGTTTACAGCACCAGTGATTACTATCAGACCCGAGCTGCAGAAGTTTTGGCTGATGGTGATTGGTCTGTCATCACTGTCTGGTGGGTGGGTTGCCTCCACCCTCAGGCCTGCCTTTTGCTTTTTTTTCCCCCCTTTACTCTTGAAAGGGAAGCTGAAGCTCTGAAAGTCTACAGCTATCTGCTGGGGGGGCTGCCTGAGTGGGAGGCAGGGCCCTTCTCTCCTGTTCCACGGAGGATCTGATTCATGGTGGGCACCTCATGGCTGCTTCTGTACTCCTGGGTTCCCACTCGCCCCCCTGCAGCTCTCCCCTCGATCTTCCCACAGACAAGTGTGATAGTTTGCAAAAACATCCTCAACCCCGAAGAATAACCTGACTATAAAATGCTTAAGGCTGGGCGTGGTGGCTCACGCCTGTAATCCCAGCACTTTGAGAGGACGAGGCGGGCAGATCATTTGAGGCCAGGAGTTTGAGACAAGCTTGGCCAACATGGCAAAACCCTGTCTCTACCAAAATACAAAAATTAGCCAGGTGTGGTGGCATGTGCTGTAATCTCAGCTACTCAAGAGGCTGAGAATCGCTTGAACCTGGGAGGCAGAGTTGCAGTGAGCCCAGATCACGCCATTGCACTCCAGCCTGGCAACAGAGTGAGGCTCTCAAAAGTAAACATTGAAAAGAAATAAAATAAAATGCTTAAGAAAAATGAAACAAAACAAAAGCAGTATCATTGAAATGAAGAGCAGGAGGCTGCTTATTGAGGGGGTGGAGTCGGAGTAAGGACTGGAGCTGGAAGGAGAGAAGGTCCCTTCCAGGATCTGTTCCTCAGAGGGAGCCCTGTGTGCCCCGCTCTTTCCCAGAGCAGCCCTCTGCAGATGAAGTGTCACAGGAAGCAGAAAACCACAGATTCAGCTTCGGGGGTTACCAACTTGGGGAGTCAAAGCTTCCTGCTCCTCCTAATAACTGTGTGTTTGAAAACCCTCCTGCAAGGCACAGTGGCTCACGCCTGTAATCCCATCGCTTTGGGAGGCCAAGGTGGGCAGATTACGAGGTCAGGAGATCGAGACCATCCTGGCCAACATGGTGAAACCCCATCTCTACTTAAAACAAAAAATTAGCTGGGTGTGGTTGTGTGCCCCTGTAGTCCCAGCTACTCGGAGGCCGAGGCAGGAAAATTGCTTGAATCTGGGAGGCGGAGGTTGCAGTGAGTTAAGATTGTGCCAATACACTCTCGCCTGGCAACAGAGGGAGAGTTGGTCTCAAAAAAATAAAAAGGAAAGAAAACCTTCCTAGCATATTGACCCTTGTTCCCTCCCAAGAAGTAGTAGGACTGGGGAGGACTGAGGGTCTCCCAGACAGTCCACTGTGCCCTGCTCCTTCATTCCCTGACAGTCCGAAGTGAGTTTTTTACTTTCTGAAGGAGAGCTGCGCCTGCCATGACAGATTCTCAGCAGGCACTCCCCTCGCGGGGTTCTGGCCTGAACTCTCTTGGAGAAGCCGTGCATATCAGAGTGACTGCAAGCCTAAGGGCTGAAGATACCCAGGAGGCCCTAGGGACTAGCAGGGAGCTCTTTCCAGCTTCCTGGGTGGGCATCCTGGCCAATCTCACAGGCCCTTGCCTGGTTTTATTATGGTCTGCTGTTTCTATCTTGAAATTTTAAAGCATTTTTTACAGGAAGTGTAATGTTTTTATCTTGTACTGCCTTGCCAAGTGAGGTGGCTGCGTCTGCCTGGGGGGCGGGGGGGTCAGTATCCCATGGACATAAGACACTGAAATTAAGGGGCTCCTTTCTCCTCCCACCTGACGTTTTTCACAGCAGGTTTCTCAACACAGCAGTGGTGACACTTTGAGCTGAATGATTCTTTGTGGCGGGGGCTGTCCCGGCTGGCAGGATGTTTAGCAGCGCCCCTGGCATCTACCCACTAGGTGTCTTTAGCGCCCTCCCTCCCAGATGTGACAACCAGAAATGTGTCCAGACATATCCAGATGTCCCTTACAGGGAAGGCACAATCGCCCTAGCTTCACAGGCTCCAGCTGGAACCCCTGCTTTGAGGGATGGAGGTGGTGAGCTTTTCTTTCAGACTGACATAGAAAATTCTGGCTGGGTACGATGCTTCACGCCTGTAATCCCAGCACTCTGGGAGGCCAAGTCGGGTGGATCACCTGAGGTCAGGAGTTTGAGACCAGCCTAACACGGAGAAACCCTGTCTCTACTAAAAATACAAGATTAGCTGGGTGTGGTGATGCATGCCTGTAGTTCCAGCTAGTCAGGAGGCTGAGACAGGAGAATTGCTTGAACCTGGGAGGCAGAGGTTGCTGTGAGCCAAGATCATGCCATTGCACTCCGGCCTGGGCAATAAGATCAAAACTCTGTCTCAAAAAAAAAAAAAAAAAAAAAAAAATTCCTTGGCAGGCCTTGTCCTGGGTTCACTCTGACACCACCAAAATCAGGAAATAGCTGAAGACGACCAGAGCTTCTGAACTAAGAGAAACCCTAACAAATTTGGGTGGGGGGAGACTCTGAGGAATATGGCATGAGGCTGGGAGGGAGATGGACAGGTAGATCCCAGACACCTGAACTTCTTGATGGAGCCAAGTTCAGTTCCCTCCGAGGCTTCTGAGAATGCCCCCTCGCCTCCTCTTTAGACTTCTGCATCAACAGGACAGACGGGAAACCACCAGGCTTGGAGATAGAAGACCCAGATTTACGTTCCCCCACCCACTGTGCGATCCTGAGCCAGTTTCATAACCTTTCTGAGCCTGTTTACGCATCTGCAAAATAAAGCTAATCACACATTTCTCGGGAGTCACAAGACAAAAGAAAAAGTGTGTAAAGCCCCTGGCAGGTGCTCAGTAACGGCAGCTATTTTTTTTTTTTTTTTCTAACCAACTCTGAGCAAATCCCTGACCCCACTGGAGTCCTCATTTATCCCCACCTGTGCCACAGAATAGCTGACTGGGCCCGCTGTGGCGTCTCACGCCTGTAATCCCAGCACTTTAGGAGGCCAAGGTGGACAAATCACGAGGTCAGGAGTTTGAGACCAGTCTGGCCAACATAATGAAACCTGTCTCTACTAAAAATACAAAAAATTAGCTGAGTATGGTGGTGTGTGCCTGTAATCCCAGCTACTCAGGAGGCTGAGGCAGGAGAATTGCTTGAACCCAGGAAGTAGAAGTTACGGTGAGCCGAGATCACATCATTGCTCTCTAGCCCAGGCAACAGTGCGAGTCTCCGTCTCAAAAATAAAAAATAAAATGCTTACTGGTGTCTTTCCCCCACCCAAGAGGACAGAGACAGCCTGAGGATAAGATTGAAGTGAAGAGCGAGGAGTGTGCGGGAGAAGAAGCGACCACCTTCTGCTTCTGTAATTAAATACGGTATTTGGTCTCTGGAGACACTGCCGTGAAAAAACCTTGGCAAAACAAGCTTCAAAGGTGCAGCGTTCCCCAGACGTTTCCTCCCGACTCCCACATCGGAGCCTCTCAATCCCCATTAGGGGGGCATCTGTGGCTGTGGGCAAGGCCAGGCTCGCTCTCTCCTTGAAAAAGATCATAATCTTCTCTCTGAAATTTGATTTTAATTGTGATTGTTCTTATTCATCTTCAAATTCATTTGAGGCCGTAAATCTACTCATCTATGCCTCACTCTCTTCATTCTATGAGGTTTAAAGTGATGGAGAAAAGTCATACTTCGCTATAGGTTAAAGGAATT
Source organism: Saimiri boliviensis (assembly GCF_048565385.1). NCBI lineage: Eukaryota > Metazoa > Chordata > Mammalia > Primates > Cebidae > Saimiri > Saimiri boliviensis. The sequence goes on along the minus strand of NC_133465.1, from coordinate 63,477,767 downwards.
GAAGTCTGAAACCTGGGCAAGGGCGGGCTCGTGCAGGTGAGGGGCCTGGGATTGTGAGTTGAGGAAATTTATTGCCCACGTTTGAAACGTGGGCAAGGGCGGGCTCGTGCAGGGGAGGGGCCTGGGATTGTGCATTGAGGGAATTGATTGTTCACGTTTGAAACCTGCGCAAGGGCGGGCTCGTGCAGGGGAGGGGCCTGGGATTGTGCATTGAGGGAATTGATTGCCCACGTTTGAAACGTGGGCAAGGGCGGGCTCGTGCAGGGGAGGGGCCTGGGATTGTGAGTTGAGGGAATTGATTGCCCACGTTTGAAACCTAGGCAAGGGCGGGCTCGTGCAGGGGAGGGGCCTGGGATTGTGCATTGAGGGAATTGAGTGTCCACGTTTGAAACCTAGGCAAGGGCGGGCTCGTGCAGGGGAGGGGCCTGGGATTGTGCATTGAGGGAATTGAGTGTCCACGTTTGAAACCTAGGCAAGGGCGGGCTCGTGCAGGGGAGGGGCCTGGGATTGTGCATTGAGGGAATTGAGTGTCCACGTTTGAAACCTGGGCAAGGGCGGGCTCGTGCAGGGGAGGGGCCTGGGATTGTGAGTTGAGGAAATTGATTGTCCACGTTTGAAACCTGGGCAAGGGCTGGCTCGTGCAGGGGAGGGGCCTGGGATTGTGCATTGAGGGAATTGAGTGTCCACGTTTGAAACCTGGGCAAGGGCGGGCTCGTGCAGGGGAGGGGCCTGGGATTGTGCATTGAGGGAATTGAGTGTCCACGTTTGAAACCTGGGCAAGGGCGGGCTCGTGCAGGGGAGGGGCCTGGGATTGTGAGTTGAGGGAATTGATTGCCCACGTTTGAAACCTGCGCAAGGGCGGGCTCGTGCAGGGGAGGGGCCTGGGATTGTGCATTGAGGGAATTGATTGCCCACGTTTGAAACCTGCGCAAGGGCGGGCTCGTGCAGGGGAGGGGCCTGGGATTGTGAGTTGAGGGAATTGATTGCCCACGTTTGAAACCTGGGCAAGGGCTGGCTCGTGCAGGGGAGGGGCCTGGGATTGTGCATTGAGGGAATTGAGTGTCCACGTTTGAAACGTGGGCAAGGGCTGGCTCGTGCAGGGGAGGGGCTTGGGAATTGTGGGTTGAGGGAATTGAGTGTCCACGTTTGAAACGTGGGCAAGGGCAGGCTCGTGCAGGGGAGGGGCCCGGGATTGTGAGTTGAGGAAATTGATTGTCCACATTTGAAACCTCGGCAAGGGCGGGCTCGTGCAGGGGAGGGGCCTGGGATTGTGCTTTAAGGGCTCCAGGTCTGCATTAAAGTTCTCCTATGAGCTCAGTATCTCCTTCTGATACTGCTGGGAATCTAAAGGAGGCTGCAACTCTGCCCTCGAGGAAGTGACAATCTAAAGTTTTTAGGGAACAGATGCTGACCAGTTCTCCAACTCCATATAGAGCAGAGTAGGAGAGAACCTTCCAGATAGGTGTGCCGGACTGAAGAAGATTTGCTCCTATAAATTCTAGAGCTAGTAGAATTTTTCTTCTTGAAATGTCCTTCCCCACAACCACTCACTCCTTTATTTGTAAAAATAACTCCTTTTTATTCTTCAAAATTCTGAGGACGAGTCACCTCCTCTGGGAAGCCTTCCTATGATATCCCCAAGGGATGAGTGAATCTTCTCCTTCTGTTGACTCACTGTACTGGATTTACTTATCTATGTGTCTGGTGCCTTCATCTTTGAGTTCCTAGGGGACAGGGACTTTACCTCCCTTGTACCTTTGATTTTTATCTGATTAATTGGATTTGGCTATCGAGCCACTGGACCTGGACCAATGGCTTCTGGAAGTCCTTGCTTTCTCTTGGAGTTTCAGAATTGCTCTTTCGCCCCAAGATGAATACTTTGTCCATTTAGTAGGGAAAGTGGAAAGATAATTTCCTGACCTTAATATGCAAGCTGAGATAGTCTCAGCCCTTAATGATCAAAGGGCTGCCCCGGCCTCCCTAGACACGGGAATCTCAGGGAGGACTTTGTAGCTCCCAGGCTTAGTAAATGGCTTTAAACTTTGCTATAGCCCAGGCCTCCGTAATTAAATTTTACACGTTAATCTGAACGGGAGCTCTGTGAAGCACTTCCTCTGAGCCCTGCAGGGCTAATTCAGAAAAGCAGCAGTTAGGAGCAGCCCTGATGTAAATGGAAATAGAATGGCCGCCACCTGCAGGCTGGGCATTGGAATCGGCCATATGCTAATGAGGGTACCCTGCTGATTTAAGGGGCATTGTGGAAACATCCCGTATCCGTCAGTGGGTTGCTGCCCCACGCGGGGTTTCACTGGATCAGTCCCTCTGTTGCCAGGACCGTGTGCAGTGATGCCAGCAGGGGTCTTAATGGTTCACTTTTAATTGGTTCAGGCTGATTTGATGACTCACCAAAACCCTAATATCAAAATGAGTGGGTGACATACTGGTGAGGCTAGCATCCCTGATCTTCAAAAGTCGGAGCTGTGTTAAGAGACAGCGGAGGAAGGTTGTCCAAGGCTCCCACCGTGATAAGGTGAAACCTGTCTTGATGTGGTTGAAACCTGTAATTCTTAGAACTTCCCTTGATTGCAGTCTCACCCTACAGCTGCTTCCCGAGTCCCTAAAGACCTAAGTGGGTTATTCCTTCCTGGAAAAGCACTTGTTTTACAAGCTGTCAGCTAGGGAGTAGGCAGAAAGGGCTATTATTTCGGCACCAAGCCACACTTTGAGTCTCACCTGCTAAGGGGTCACCTGGGCACCTTGTTAGATGCAGATTCTGAATCAGGTCTGTGGTAGCCTGGTTTTACCATTTTTATTTTTTAGCAAGAGCCTTGCTCTGTCACCCAGGCTGGAGAGCAGTGGCACAATCACAACTCGCTGCAGCCTCGACCTCCTGGGCTCAGGCAATCCCCCAAGTAGCTGGGAGTACAGCTGTGTGCCACCATGCCCGCCTAATTTTTTGTATAGTTTTATAGAGATAGGGTTTCATCATGTTGCCCAGGCTGGTCTTGAACTCCTGGGCTCACGTGGTCTGCCCCCTCCGGCCTCCCAAAGTCCTAGTGACGACAGCAGTGGACCGTCTGGTGCAGCTGCTACCATCACGCTGGCCACTGCAGGGAGGATGCAGGAGGAGGCAAACATCTCTGCCCAGCAGTCCAGTGTCCTGGGCTGTTGTAACACTCAATAAAACGCCTCTTCATCTTGTTCACCTTCCACTTGTCTGTGTACCTCATTCTTTCTGGACACAGAACAACTCGGGCAAAGGCACCACTGGCCACAGGTTTCTGACCAGAAAAGCAATACCCTAAAGATCCCATAAAACTGGGATTACAGACATGAGGTTCTGCACCCAGCAGGTTCTGCATTTTTAACAGGCTGCTTAGTCAAATGCCATACTTGAGTGGCAAGAATCTAGCAGCATCGCCCCATCCCACCCTCACTGCAATGCTATGAGGAGGGAAGGGGACCAGCTTTTCAGGAGCACCAGTTACTGGCGAGTAGCGTGGTCGACAACCGTGCAGAACATGCCTGCTCGGGACTTTGGACAAGAAGGTCAACCACAGATCAAAACCTGGTGTTTATCACCTTTTAGCAAGTGGGGAAATGGAGGTTACAAAGGTTAAAGGGAGGAAGGCCCAAGAGAGGAGAGAATTGAGGGGTGATATGGGATAGGAGTGGTCTCAAAAAGATGCAACAGTCTTTCACTAGTTCTGTGTTTGGAGGATGGGCCGTCTTATGTGATCTTCCCACTGTTTGGAAATGGAGCATTATAGGTGACCTTTGATTCTGGGGCCTTAGGGAAGGTGCCTGGCTATGGTGTCTGAGTAGACTTTTAGGCTGGTGGTGAGAAAGCACACTCTTGGCACCCAGTAGAAAACATTTTTCAACCTAAAATTTAGCATAGAAATCAGTTCAGGGTTCATGTTCAGATTTCCAGGCTCCACTCCCAGGAACTCTGATCTGGTGGGTCTGGAGTGAGTCTGAGGACCATCTGAATGTCAAAACAGCTTCATTCTGACATTCAGGTGATCCCGATGAAGGAGGTGCATGGGTCTCTCCTGGAGAAAGCTCTACCCCGTGTGTCTAATGCAGCCACAAGGACCAGAGCAACCTCAGAAACTCGTCATCAGAAAGTAGAGCCTTCATTGAATTTTTATAGGTTTATAAAACCTACAAACGTGTAGGTTTATAGTTTGAGTTTATAAAGGACACTATGCAACCGAGACATTCTGTCTTCCAAACACTTGACCATTAACTCATATTTGGGGAACATAATAAATTACAACCATTTGGGTAAAGAGGAAGTCACTCTTCTTAAGCATCATACCATGTGGAAGACTAGATACCAGTCTGTGGAATCTCGTTTATTCCTCCTTCAACCAAATTGCTAAATATTATTCTCACTTCCAAGCTGAAAAGAAACAATCTTGGTGAGGTTGATCAATTTGTCCACAGTTGCACATGTAGGACGCAGCAAGGACTGAAAGCTCTAACTTATGTTCTTGCAATAATGTCTTCTGGCTGCCAAAATGCCAGTATATAGACCCACTGTCAATACTTTGACCCATTTGCCCAGACTGCGTAAGTCTAGCCTCCAACAGGAAGGCCCACAGGGGCAATGAAAGGCCGTAGTGTTCTGTGGTCTCTTCCATGAAAGCCTTCATCTGCCCACCCAACAAATATTAATCCCAAGCACCACGTTAGACGTTGGGGCCATCTCCTCCTCTCCCGTGAGGCCTCTCTTTGGCTGTGCTTAGTTAGAACTATAAATTCCTGGCCAGGCACGGCGGCTCGCACCTATAATCTCAGCACTTTGGGAGGCCGAGGTGGGCAAATCATGTGAGGTCAGGAGTTTGAGACCAGCCTGGCCAACATGGTGAAACCCCGTCTCTACCAAAAATATAAAAAAAATTAGCCAGGTGTGCTGGCACACGCCTGTGATCCCAGCTACTCGGGAGGCTGAGGGAGAAGAATCGCTTGAACCTGGGAGGCGGAGGTTGCAGTGATCTGAGATGGTGCTACTGCACTCCAGCCTAGATGACAGAGTGAGAATCAGTCTTGAAAAAATAAGAACTATGAACTCCTGCATGGCACAAGTGGCTTGCCAAAACTGTGCTAAGAAACTTGATTGTCTTTAGCTTGGCTTCCATCTGTACTAGGCCATGTCCTTAAAGGTGACTCCAGCCCCTGATTTTTAACAAGCACCTTTTAACAAGTCTCTGGTACTTTCTTTTCTCTCTCTCTCTCTGTTTTGTTTTTTTTTTTTTTAAGTGGTCTCGCTCTGTCCCCCAGGCTGGAGTGCAGTGCTGCAATCCTTGCCTCAACCTCCCAGACTCGAATGATTCTCCCTCCTGGCCCTCCTGAGTAGCCTGTGCCTCCGGACCGCAGGGGCACAGGCCACCATGCCCAGCTAATTTGTAAATCGGTTTTGGTGGAGACGGGGTCTCTATGTTGCCCCTGTCTTGCCCAGGCTGGTCTTAAACTCCTGGGCTCAAGAGATCTTCCTGTCTTGGCCTCCCAAAGGTTTGGGATTATAGGTGTGAGCCACTGTGCCTGGCCTGGTGCTGTTTTTCCTTGACGCTGGCATCCTTCAGAACACAGAGATGCGGTTGGAGAGGACTCTGGAAAGTGGATATGGTTTGGATTCCATTGTAAGGAGTTAGGACTTTACCCTTGCCAGTTAGGGAATCATTCCGCCTGTGAAGCCGTGTGGAATGTGGTGACCTGATAACTCTCTGCATAGTAACAAGGGCCAGCAGGCCCTGCCTTTCGTTCTGTTCTGGGTTAAACACCCTGGTTTCCAACAGTTCTCCAAACCAAGCCCCTCTCCATTCTGGTTGCCTTCTCTGGATTGAATGTGCTATAGTGAATGATGAACATATTCATTGCCCTTAAATGTACTACTTGAATGTTGCTTTTATGTGTTGATATTAAAGCTATTCTCTGATTCGTTTGACCCCTATAAAGAGGGGAGTGTGCATCAGAAAACACGTGTATTGCTGTGCTTGTGAATACAACAACACTCCAGCCTGGGCAACATAGTGAGACCCCATCTCTAAAAAGTAAAGGAAAAGAAAACACATGTATTGCTGTGCTTGTGAATACAACTGCACTCCAGCTTGGGCGATATAGTGAGACCCCATCTCTAAAAAATAAAGGAAAAGAAAACACATGTATTTCCGTGCTTGTGAATAGCCACTGCACTCTAGCCTGGGCAACATATTTCCTTTATTGTTCCTCTAAAAACTAAAGGAAAAGAAAACTGGATCAAGGTTGGTCATGGCCTTCATTCCCTCGACCTGGCTCTTTATCCAAGAGGTCCTGCTAAGCTGTCAGAAGCCTTTTCTGAGATTTTCCATACCGAGGCTTGTGAGAGAGACCCTCTTTGCTTTTGGGTCTTCTGGAAGGTGAGGCGATCCTCATGGCCATATTCCTCAGCAAGTGAAAAGAGCTCATTTGCAAGAGAGGAACAGGAAGCCAAGAGGCAAACATAAACCTGAACTGAGAGATGGGGGAAAATCCTGATTTATTTTTTTAAAAACAATTTATCTTTTTAATTGACAAGTAATTGGACCTATCCACGGGGTACGTAGTGATGTTTCTATACATGTACTATTTGGTGATCAGATCAGTGTAATTAGCATATCCATCATCGCAAACGTTTATCATGTTTGTGTTGGGAACATTCAACATTCTCCTAGCTATTTGAAACTATATAATACATTATTGTTAACTACAGTCATCCTATGGTGCTATAGAACAGGAGTCCCCGGTGGTCCATGGCCTGTTAGGAACCAAGCCCGCACAACAGGAGATGGGTGGTGGGTGAGTGAGCATGGCCTCCTGAGCTCCAGCTTCTGTCAGATCAGCAGTGGCATTAGATTCTCACAGGAGCGCAAACCCTACAGTGAACTGTGCATGGGGAGGATCTAGTTTTCGAGCTCCTTATAAGAATCTCATGAGAAACATAATGAGCTTGAATCATCCCAAACCATCCCCATTTCCCCCTCCAGTCCGTGGAAAAAAATGTCTTCCATGAAACTGGTCCCTGGTGCCAAAAAGGATGGGGACCACGGCTCTGGAACACTAGAACCTACTCCCCCTATCTACCTGTCATGTTGTATCCTTTGTCAAATTGCTCTCTATCCCTTCCTTCCCCTTCCCAAATCTTGTTTTAAACAGTAACAGCAGCTTTTCACCTAAGCAACACCGATGCCATCTGATGCCCACCTATTTGGAGGAGAGAGTGGAGGAGAGAGCATGTTAGCAAGGTAGGCTGTGAAAAACCTTTAGAGAAGGAAGAGATGAATTCTGCACTGGGAAGGAGGTTCACAGGGCTTTCTGCTATTGATAATGGCCACTGTTGTCCCTGGATGGAGACTACCAGGAATGAGCAAGTTTTTCTTTATTAAGATGAATAGTTTAGAAGGAAAGTGACCATTTCAAAAAATCTCAAGGTAGTAGGGACAAGAACGTACTCTAAAAAGGTGGTAAGAGGTTCGCAGGAGTTCCAGACATTTTCTGTATAACCACAGGGAAATATCTGGGTCCGTTACCCCTGATTGCACATTTGAGTCACCTAAGAAGCATTTTTTTTTTTTTTTTTAGCCCCTTCCCTTACCAGGCAGATGTAATTGGTTAAGGGTGGGGCCTATGTATTGAATGTTTTGAAAGCTCTCCAGGTGATTCTCATGTGTAGTCAAGGTTAAGATTAAACCAGCAGTTCTCAGACTTCAGCATGAATCAAATTCACCTGGAGGGCTTGTTCAACCAACTGCTGGGCTCCACCCCAGAGTGTCTGATGCAGCAGGTTTCTGGAGGGGCCCGAGAATTTGCATTTCTGACACGTTCTGGGTTAGCTCTGCCTTTCTAAGAACCACTAGCTCTAATTATGATGAATGAGTCAAGCATTCGTTTAAAAAGTACACAGATATCTTTATTTCTTTAAATATTGCTTTAATTGACTACCACTAGTGACATAGAGTAATTCATAATTCTAGAATCTTTTTTGCTTTAATAAAATGTTATCGTTTCTACTTTGTAAGAAAGGACAGCTGTGGTGGGGGGGTGGGGATGGGCATGGGACAAATTTCTCTGTTAGTCCTGCCCATGGGCTAACCTGGCTCCTTATCCCACTGAGACTAAGAAAGTGTCTGCTTGCCCAAATTTCAGACAAAGTATCAAACAGGAAACCTTCCTTCCTTTCTTTCTTTTTCTTTCTTTCTTAATAAATGTAGGGGGTACAAGTGCAGTATTGTTACATGAATCTGTTGCTTCATGGTAAAGTCTGTGCTTTTAGTGTAACCATCATCCTGAATACTATACATAGTACCCATTAAATAATTTCTCATCCCTTCACCCTCCCGCCCTCTGAGCTTCCAAGTTCTATTATTCCACACTGTATGTCCATGTGGACACATTATTTTGCTCAAACACGAAACATTTCTGAGTATTGGGTTTCCGAATCAACCTCTAGTAGTGAAAAGAGAGCATTCATGAAAACATTCAGTGAACATTTGCTGTTGTTTACCCAGCACGTGTCTAGTTTCTCCCTAAGTGGCCAGATTTTCCTATTGTGATGCCTGGTGGATCACAGGAGAAGGGGCTTAAAGGGGCCTAACTTTCCCATTCTGTCTTCACAAATAGTTTGAAGATACACAGCTGAGTCGAGCAATTCAACACTCAGCCAGCCTCGAGTATGGAGGGACTGACACAGAGTTGTGGGGCGAGCTGGCTGAGTCACTGCCACAGTGATGGCTGAGAGTCCTGGAGCTGGGATGGAAGCAGAGGCCACCGGAAGTCACACGCTGTTGTTTTCATTACTTGACTTCCTTTGGTTCCTGTTCGTTTTCCCAGACTGGTTCACCACCCCTCCCGTCCATTCTGTGAGTCCCCCTGCTTTCTTTCCAAAGCAATCTCTTTCTGCACAAGTTAGCCCACGGTTGTGGCTTGCTACTGAGGATCCACCTGACACACCAGAAAGGTTCCCGATGGGTGAATGCCCATCTGAAACTTTCAGATGGCCATGGCATGGGGGAACAGAGGCAAGAGGTAAGGAAGAAACCCAACGATTCTTGATGTTGTTGCAGAGGAAGGCCAGATGCGGGAAGTCAAAGGTGTATATGGAAGAGCCTGGCGGACGAGTAAGGGGCCAGCCTTGGCCATGCAGGGAGGAGACAGCACAACAGCAAGTGGGCAGAGGGTGGTACCCAAAGAGTTACTCGTGGCTGGGCCTTCCCCAAAGTGGCAGCTGTGCCAGATGGAGCATTTTATTGTTGGGTTATCAACAATGATGGTTTGATTAAATCATTCCTGCTTTTTTTTTTTTTTTTTCCCTAAGATGGTAGGAGGATTAGCTTTTTCCCTGTTTCTAATGTTGGTTAAATATTGACAAGAATTCACAAGAAGGCTGAGAGAGAGATGCTATCACCTTATTTTATAGACTCTAAGACACCACCAACTGCAAGGTACACCACTATTTTACACCCCAAGAAAGAAAGAAACCTGCAAAATTATGACATTGATTGTAAAATGTGTCCAGTTTCTGGAATGCTAAAATAGGAAAACACTGTCTTAGAATCAATAAAATATGGTAATAATAATAAAATACAAATCTCAGCTCTTGTTTATTAAACCCTATGCCAAACTCTTTACCTCTGTTTCCTCATTGACTCCCTCAAGAACCCTTATGTGACAGGTGCTGTTATGAATCAGAAAAAGAGAAGCTTAAAAATGTAAGTAAATTGGTCCCGCAGCTGGTAAGTGATGGGTGTTGAACTTTGGGCTTTCTGGATTTTTTTTGAGTGAGCTGAAGGAAGACTCGGAGCAGAGACAGGAAGAATCTTGTCTCATCATATGTGGCTAAAAACATAGATGCCTGATAAATAATTGAATGAAATGGCTGGTCCGAACAGGTAAAAGATTTTCAGTTGAGGTTTCGCAGTGGAATAGCATCTGTTTACATCTGGTGTGCACTTGTTTCAAAAATCTACATACAAGGCGCACTACATGAACACATTGTCCTTTTGAAAAATTAAAGCACTATAATTAAGGCCAAAGTCCCATTGGCCCCTAACCTTTCTCTGAGTCCTCTGCTCCATCTCCATCCAGAGGCAAATACAGTCATTTTGGTTTCAATCTTTCTGGATGTTTCTATGCACTCACGTACATATACGAGGATGCGTGTATTTTCATACATTTGGAAAGCGTATGGTATTGTATGTGGACCCCGTTTTTAAAAACTAAACTTATTGAGATATCATTTACACTCAACAAAATGTACTCAGTTTGCTCCGTTTTTACAAATATATATATTCATCTAACTACAATGCCAATAAAGATACAAAACCACATAAACTGTCCTCTTGACTATTTACAGCCAATCCCCACTCCCATCAGCAGCCCTGGCAACTTTTGATCTGCTGTCCATCAGTGCAGATAGTTTTGCCATTTCTAGAGTTTCATGTAAATGGAATCCTACACTCTGTAGTCTTCGGTGTCTGGTATCTTTCACTCAGAATATTTTTGAGGTTCAGGTTATTGTTGCACACATCAGTAACTCATCCTCTTTTATTGCTGAGTAGAGTTCCACTGTATGAGTATGCCACAATTTGTTCATCCAAGTCTTTGAACGCACATTTTCACTTCTCTTGGGTAAATATATAGAAGTAAAATTGTTGGGTCATATGTGAAGTGTATACTTAGCTTTATAAAAAACTGACAGATTGATTCCCAAAGTGATTGGACCACTTTATATTGCTACCATCAATATGTGAGAGTTCCAGTTGCCCCTCTCACCAACTCTTGATATGAATAGTATTTTTAATTTGACCATAATTGTAAATTGGCTTGTGTATTTCCCATACTAAGCCATGAGCTCCTCGCAGAGAGAGACAGAATCTGTCATCTTTTTATCTCCAGTGTAACTTACAATGGATCAGAGACATAAAATCTAAAACTATAAAACTTCTTGAAGTAAACACACAAGAAACTTTTGTAAACTTAGGATAATCAAACATTTTTTAGGATACAAAAAACGTGAAAAAAAATGTTACACTTTACAAAAATGTAGAAATTCTGTTATTCAAAACCAAATTAAGAAAATGAAAAGGCAAAGCACAAATAGAGAAAAAGACCCCTAGACCTTAGGCTCTCATCATTGTTCTGGGGCATCTTGAATGCCCTGCATAGGGGTCTGCATGTTCATTACACTGCTCTGACTTCACCATGACAAAGACAACCTTAATACTCTTGGATGGAGATAAGGAGGGGTCAGTATTTCAGATACGAATCCTTTAGTTGGATGTAGAAAAGAAACTCTTCTCTCCTCCCCAACACTCCCAACTTCTATCCCTATTCACCGCCTTTTGAATTCTTACCCATCCATCAGAGCTTCCTTTTTAGTGAACCTGCCAGTGACCACCGTGTGCAATAGTAAGCTCTCCCACCAGGGAACAACTCTCTTTTTGCTATCTGTGCTGCTCAATTGGCACTGAGCAGACCGCACCTTGTAGTATTAGCTTTTTATGTGCAATCACTTAAATTTATGTGATTAAATTAAAGGAGGTAATGTGTGTGGGCACACCTCTCTCTAGCACTTTCTACTCAGTATTATAATGGTCGGTTGGCTTGTGTGTCTTCCCACTAAGCTGTGGGCTCCTTGCAGACAGAGACATCATCTGTCATCTCCAGCACCTGGCACCCAGTAGGTGCTCAACAACACTGGAACACACAAATGTCTGAAAGCGCTTTGTGAAATGTCAAGCAACAAATACACCTGGAACATGGTAATGATGAGTTTTAATGATTATACTATTTACAAGTCGTCTCCCCAGCAAGGGCTGCATTTTCTTCCTGGAGTAGCACATCAGAATACTCAGGCCATGCACATGGAAGGCAGTGCCTATACCTGGGGATGAATTTTAAGGAGCCTCTGGTTACTTCCTGCTTTGTTGCTTAAGAGCTGGGTAACCTGGGCAACTTCCTGTCTTCGCTGAGTCTACTTGCCCATTTAAAGAATGGAAGTCTGGGTCGGCATGGTGGCTCATGCCTGTAATCCCAGCACTTTGGGAGGCCAACGCAGGTGGATCACGAGGTCAGGAGATGAAGACCATCCTGGCCAACATGATGAAACCCCGTCTCTACTAAGAATACAAAAATTAGCTGGACATGGTGGCACATGCCCATAATCCCAGCTACTCAGGAAGCTGAGACAGGAGAATAAGCTGAGACAGGAGAATCACTTGAATTCAGGAGGCGGAAGTTACAGTGAGCCGAGATAGCACCACTGCACTCCAGCCTGGTGACACAATGAAACTGTCTCAAAAAAAAGGAAGTCTGCAGCTTGATTTCAAGGTGTTCTGGAAGACCTTAGGTCTCAGCATGGGGGCTGTGTCACCAGCAGGGACCAGGGAGGGCTTGGGTGTCATTTGATGCATACAAGTGCCACATCTTCCACAAGACAACTGCAGGGCAGGAGAGAAGGGCTAGGGGATCAGTAATCAACAACAGCATGGCTGTGACAGGAAGCTCAGAGCAGAACGAATATCCCTTTAACATTCCAGGCCGGCGGTGTGTGCCTTGGATAAAGTTCAGGTAATTGTGCCTTCAGCCTGCCTCCTCCCCTCCTCCGCCTCTCCCCTGCTCTGCGCTGACAGAGTTATAATAATTGGGTGCCGCTGCTTAAACTCATCAGCTCCAGCTTCCTGAAAGGAACGTTGCAATTAGCAGTCCTCACCCTGTAATAAAGCCTTTAATATCCACTTTCATGGTTCATATTACAGTCATTCAGGCCTGTCCCCTTGCACACAGCCTGTCAGGCAGCAGGACTGGGTGCCCACGAGGGAGCTGCCCGCTGAATGGCTTGGCAAACAATTGCTCCAAAGGCCCAGCAATCCAGGCCAGGCAGCTGGGGAATGGTGCCGGGAAATGAGAAGGGATATTTCTGCACTCCATGGCTCCAGAGAGCCAATGGGGGATGGGAGGGAGAAGGAAAGGGACTTCCTCTCCCTTCTGCCTCCCACCAACCCTCCAGACTTTCCCACACTCTTCCTTCTTTCATGGAGCCACCTTTCATTCCATGCTGGAAATCTTAAAACAGGAGCAAGAAGGTGGAGGTGGTACTGGGAAGAATCAAAGGGCCGCACCTGTGTACATCTGTGGGCAGGTAACAGACCTTCCATGGGAGAGGTGACCTGAATGGCAGCAGCAAGGGCCAAGTATGTTGTGAGTGAAGAGTAGGTTCAGCCAGGGCTTCTGCCCACCGTTGCCTGAGTGGTGGCCATCCTGGAAAGAACACCCCTTGCTATGAGTTGGCAGGTCATGCTCAGTCTCTCACTTCCTCAATCATTCATCTGCAAGCAATTGATGAGAACCAACTGCGTGCTAAGCACAAAGATACATAAAAAAGACCACGCCCTCAATGAACCAAACTGAAAAATAATGACAGCACATACAGTGAGGAATACTAGCAGGAGGCACAGGACTAGCTTGGAGTAGGGAGAGGGACATCCAATGACTTCTTGGAAGAGAGGCTGTCTTATGCGGGCAGATTGTATTTTCCCTCAGTGGCCACAACAATATTTCCATCCCCCACGCTCTCTTCAGAACCTTGCCACTCCCTCATCAAGAAGTGAAGTGTCCCCTGCTTTTGAATCTGGGCAGGCCCTTGTGACAATCTTGATGAGTAGACTGTAGACAAAGTGATGCTGCAGGACTTCCAAGGTTAGGTTAGAAAAGGTCAAGAAGCTTCTGATCTTTCTCTCTCAGTATGCTTGTTCTAACAATATGGCCACCATGTTGGGAGGAAGCCCAAGCCACATGAAGACAAAGTGTGTCACCCACATGTGGGTGACAAAGTCTTCAAGATGACTCCAGCCCAGCCACTGTGTGACTGCAACCATATGAGAGACCACTGAACAAGAACTGAGCCCAGTTCTGAGCCCAGTCAAGCCCAGAACTGTAAGATATAGTCATAAAATGATTATTGTTTTAAGCCACTGTTTGGGGTTATTCATTATATAGTGATAGATCACCAGATAGTGATTCTTAGGGTTGAGCAGATGGTGGATGAATGATGCTCCAGGCAAATGGGACAACACATGCATAGCACAAAAGCTTGAGGTGGGGTCCTTGATTAGAGACACAGGAGCTGGTATTGCTGTGGTTGCCGGCTGGAGATGGTGTTGGAGGCTGTACAAGCCATGCAAGATTAGACAGCGAAGGGGTGAAATTTTATCCTGGAAGTCATGGCGTGTTATGGAGGTTTTCAAGCAAGAGAAGGACATAATCATCTCTGGATTTTAGGAGCAAGACCACTAGCAATGTGGACAATGGAATGGGATGAGATGGGGCTCATTCATTCAGTAAATATTTGCTGCCATTTACCCAAGTGCAAGCCTCTGGGTAAGCTCTGTAGGGAGGATGTACAGACAAAAGACTGCTCCATGAATCTGCTCAAGAAAGGAAGACAGTGTCCGTGGAGGTAGAAAAGACAGTCCTGGGCTATTTTTGGGCATAAGATCAGTTTTGTGGCCCGATGAGTATGAGATATAAAGGAGAAAAGGGATTCTGGAAAGCCTCTTGGATTTCTGAATTATGAGAGTAGGGGAATGCCAGTCCCTGAAATACAAAATAGAAGGAGAAGCAGGTTTAGTGGGGAAGATAAAGGGCTCCATTTGGGCGCAGTGATTCTTAAGTAGATAAAGATGTCCCACTGGCAGCTGTATTTACAAATTCTGGAGCTCAGAAGCAAGGGCTGGGCTTTAAAGACATATAAAATTTATCTGGGCAATCAAACCATAGGAGGGCCCAGAAAATGGGAAGAGCGGAGGGTCAAGGGCAAGATGCTGGAGGGGGCCGGTGTTTAAGGGTGGAGAGAGGGAGAGGAGCAAGAGGAAGAGCCTGAGGAGCGGCGGATGCCAAGGATGGAGTGGGGCCAGGTGGGCATGGCCAGGGATGGCATGCTGTGCACATGGCAACATGGGCACCTGCCTTCTGGGTTCCATTATATGTGTGGTGATGGGAGGAGCAGTGAGGCTGGGCATGGCAGGGAGCCAATGGGAGTGGAAGAGAGAAGGCAGGCATTTCTCTCCCAGGAAAGAGTACATTGGGCATCTATCTGTTGGGTGAGGCATTCTTAACCGTGAAGGAAAAGGGCTGGATGGGATGACGAGGCTCGTCTCTTGGCTGAGTGGCTGACGTGCTCAGTCCTGGAACATTGGGCAGCAGGGAAATTGGAGGTCTGCCAACCCAGGTGTTCTCCACTGGTGCCCTTCTACAGGTGAGGACATGGAGATTCAAAGTGACTGCTGGTCTTTGGGCTAGAAGAGTGAGGACTAGCACCCAGGGTCCCGGCACCCAGGCCCATACTCTTACCCTACTTCCTCGCAAAACAAGGGTAGCAGAAAAGCTGAAGTCTCTCCCTACTGGGCTGTTCTGGGTCTTGGGGTGAATGTTTAAGCCCTAAGCCTGTCCCCGCTCATCCCTCCTCCCTCCTCCAGCACAAGGTGGCTTCTGCTTCTCCTCCTTCTGCAGACATTTCCTCTCAGCAGTCATCGGGGCACCAGAGTCTCTCGGCTTTGCCCCTTAGGCAGTCACCAGAGGTCCCTAAAAGTGGGTGGCGGTGAGGCAGGCAGGGGAGGGAACAGAAGGAGGAGGGGGGAGGATGTCGGCTCGGTTTAGGGAAAGCAGGTGGGGGAAGGAGAGAGAAAGGGCATCAAGTATGTGTGTGTGCGAAGCTCTCCCGAGACGCCCCCGCCGCCGCTGCCACCCTGCCAGCCTCCCCCCGCCTCCAGTGCCCAGCACCACCGAACCGAACTGCATTAAGGGAAGCCAGGCAGGTGCTTAGCGTCTCTAATGTGTTCCATTACAAATGCTCCACAATAAGGTAATTATGTTAGAAAATAATAAACGTGTCAGTCTTTCTGGAAATATTTTTACTTCTAGCGAGGGGGAAACAGGACTATTGTTTTTCAAGTACATCTCTGCTCCTGTACATATTAATTAACTGTGCTCGGGCGCAGCACCTCGCGGCATTTGTATTATTCATAAATGTCTTGGGGCTGCGGTAACTTATGCACTCCCCTCCTGAGCTTGGAGTCATTTTTTAATTTCAAGTTCTTTTTTGACTAATTGCACTTGTGGTTTATGCCTCCTGGACCAAGCGTTCTGTTCCCTGGCGGTTTCTCTGTGTTCTCTTCCTCCTCTTCTCCCTCTGCTTTTTCTAGGATCTCTGTCTTCCAGGGTCCTCCCTGGACCTAAGAAAGAGGCAGATTTGGGCTTTGGGTGGGGAGAAAAGATTTCAGGAAATCATGCGAAATGGTGTTTGCTCATCCCTGCAGTCACTAATCTTCCTCCTCCTCACCTGCTCCCCCCTCCTCTTTATGACTCACCCCTTTCAAGGAAACTTCCCAGAATGACTTCACCCTCTCTTTATTTCTTCCTCCTGCACTTCAGAAAACATTAATAGACTTTATTATTTAACCAGTCTTAGGTTTATAGAAAAATTGAATGGAAGGTACACAGAGTTCCCGCATACCCTCTCGGGTACACTCCAGCACCTCCTGTTATTAGCACTGTGCATTAGTGTGGTACGTTGGTTCTAAGGGATGAGCCAATGTTGATGCATTATTATTAAATAAAGTCCATAGTTCACATTTAGGGTTCACGCTTGGCGTTGTATATTCTGTGGTTCTGGAAAAAGGTGTGGCACGTATCCACCATGACAGTACCATGTGGGAGAGCTTCACTGCCCTAAAAATCCTCTATGCTCAACCTATCCATCCCTCCTCCCCACCTCCAAAACCACTGATCTGTTTACTGTCTTTGTAGTTTTGCCTTGTCCAGAATGTCAGACAGTAGAATACATACAGTATAGAGCCTTTTCAGATCCCTTACACTTCTTTTTTTTTTTTTTTTTTTTTTTTTTGAGATGGGGTCTCAGTCTATCACCCAGGCTGGAGTGCAGTGGCACAATCTCAGCTCACTGCAGCATCCACCTCCCAGGTCCAAGTGATCCTCTCATCTCAGCCCCCCAAGTAGCTGGGCCCACAGGCACATGCCACCACACCTGGCTAATTTTTTGTATTTCTGGTAGAGATAGTTTCACCACATCGCCCAGGCTGCTCTTGAACTCCTGAGCCCAGGTGATCTGCCTGCTTCAGCCTCCCAAAGTGCTGAGATTACAGGCATGAGCCACAGCGCCTTGCAATTTTTTTTTTTTTTTTTTTTTTTTGAGTCTTAGTTCTTGAGTTGATGGAAGATCCATCTGTCCCCTGACCAGGATGTAGACTCCCCTGGAGCAGGGACCACATGAATCTTCCTGGATCTCCCTGGAAATATATAGGCACATACCAGGATGCCGGAGACAGGGGCAATCCAGAGGGGGCCTCACCATGCATTGGGTGATTAGAACAGATGGCTTTTAAGGTTTCAGATTCTGAAGACAAACCAGGTGTCTGGAAACAGCTGTCCCCCTAGACACTCATCCAGTCCATGTGAAGCAGGAAGGGCAGGGTTCCAGAGAACGGCCACAGCTCAGGATGACTTCAAGACCACTTCTCTTGATTGGTCTGAGGGGATGAGCAGTGATGTTGAATCCTCCAGGAGGAACTGGAAGTGACACGGTTACCTTGCAGGGAAGCGAGTAGGTTGGTGATTATAGCTGCGCCTTCTTGTGTGGGATTGAACAGGGACACGTGACTCTGGCTCCGTAGAAACAACCACCTGCAGCCCTATCCTCTCTCTCTCCCCCTCGCTATTGCCTACTGACTATCTCTGGAAGGGACAATATTTCTGACCAAGCTATACCTCTGCTCCATGATCCCAGGGAGCCAAGAGGAAATTGCTCGGTAGCCATTCCTCCACATTTTGCTGAGACTTTAGCTAAAGATGAAGTCACTAGACAATCCAAGGGCCCAGAAGAACCATGGATACCCCTAGCTCCATTCCCTGCACAAAGCAATGATAAATTCAGAATTTAAACACCTCTTGAGACTAGATGAAATGCTATCTTTTTTTTTTTTTTTTTTAGAGATGGGGTCTTGTTATATTGCTCAGGCTGTTCTGGAACTTCTGGGCTCAAGTGGTCCTCCTGCCTTGGCTCCCAAAAGCACTGAGATTACAGGCACGAGCCACTATGCCAGGCCCAGGGAATGCAGTTCACCATCGTCCATGTCAAACCTTCCTGTTGGGAAGCTTTTGCTGATGTGTAAATTGCATCTATCAGGCCAAAACTGCAGTATATCATTTGTTGCTCTGCTCCCTTTGGGCTAGGAAGAATGGCTGAATCATAGTTAACAAGGGTCCAGGAGGACCGTAAGTCCGGTCATCCACCTAAATGGGTGGGATTCACACCATTCAGATTCTTCACATGTAGAGAAATCGGCAAAAACAAGAATATTTGCTGCAGAGCCTGAGTCAGGTCCAGTTTGGAAGAGCTCCAGAAAGCAGGGTAGGAGAGCTCTGATCCCAAGCCATGCTCAGCTCTCTCTCCCCTGGTCAACCCTTGGACCCTCCTGAGTCAACAGTGCTAGCTGCACAGTGTTGATTCAAAGCTTGAAAGAGGATTCTGCACCAATTGACTCAGGACAGTGATTTGAAATGCTCAGTGCTTTCTGGAGGTTTAAATCCTTTCTATTCTGGGCAGCTTCCCCAAGGCTGCTATTCTCTTGCTAGCATTTTTTGTTTTCACATAAGGAATTAAGCTCTGGATGACCAACGGCTAGCGTGGAAGCTAAGGCTTTGGAGCACATGGATCTTCACCAGGTCCCCAGAGTCCCCAAATCGAAGGACACAGGTGAGGACAACTAAAGTCCTTTTGTCCCAGGGACATGCATTGGCGCCACCCTTCTCCTTGGGTTGGGGTGTCTAGATGAGGCTTCCTCCCACCCATGAAGACTGGGAATAGCATGTGGCAAGGATCCACAGGGACAGTCTCTGGCCCAGCAGCCACTGCAGCTTGGAAAAAGGGCCACCGCTGGCCCTGGTGTGCACAGCTCTGGCTGCGTGGCTGAAGCAGGGCCCCAGCTGGTGCCCACCCCTCTGGGCCACTGGCCATTCCTGATCTGACATCCTCAAGCCCAGCCTGGCTGGCTCCTCTGCAGGCAGTTCTGGGAGGAGGTGTGGATGGAGGCTGGGAGGGGAGGGATGGGAGCAGCAGCTGCCCTCCCCCAACCCCTACCACCTCCCCAGCTCACAGCCATGATGAAATGGGAGGTGTCTCCTCCTTATTCAGGGCCCTAGTCAGCCCTCAGTTATAAGCCGGGTGCTCCTTTCTTCTCACTGAATATGGGTGCCAAAGATGAAGCCTTCTCATCTTCTTTTCTGCCCATCCCTACTCACCCAATCAGCCACAGAAACAGACTCTCTGGGAACAGAACCCTGTTTGTGGGGCAGGTGGAAGGGATCCTCTCCGGGTGAGTAGTAGGCGTGGCCACTTTGGGATCCTGATATTTGTCCTGCAGGGGACAGCCTCCCAGCTTTGAAGCCACAGACCCTCAGATTCCAATCTGACTCAGTTGCTCCAGGGCTTTCTGAATTTCAGCCAGCTTAGATGCCTCAAGCTTCAGTCTCCTCATCTGTAAAGTGGGAGTAGCCGGCTCGCCTTCTGAGAGTGTTGTGAAGATAAAATGGGACACAGTCTGTAGAGGCTCTCGCTGGCATCTGGGTAAATAGCTGCTCAGACTCTGCCAGCTCCCGTTCTGTCTTCTTTTCAACCAGCTGCTCCCTTCTTCCCTCCCACCTGCCTTTCTTTTTCCTTCTCTCTCCTCGCTCTGTGAGTCACTTTCTTATCACACAGCCTTTATATTTATTTCTTGTATATTTCACCCAGCAGTAGAGTGTTGCAACTATTTCTATTTGCTCATCCAATACATATTTATCAGATGGTTATTCTGCAGCAGGCCGTGTGCTGGGCCCTAGGGTTATACCCAGAAGAAAGACAGGCATGCTTTTAGCCCGAGTCAAAATTATAGTCTGGTGAGGAAGACTGGGGCTGAAGGAGTCATTTTAATGGATAACAAGAGTTAGAATCACTTATGAGGTGATTCATGTGGTTCAGATGATCAGGAAAGGCTTCCTGGAGGAGGTGGCACCTATGAGGAAATCTAAAGCTAGAGGAGCTCTCTTTAACCTGTACTT
Organism: Saimiri boliviensis; assembly: GCF_048565385.1. Taxonomy (NCBI): domain Eukaryota; kingdom Metazoa; phylum Chordata; class Mammalia; order Primates; family Cebidae; genus Saimiri; species Saimiri boliviensis. The sequence goes on along the minus strand of NC_133465.1, from coordinate 63,457,631 downwards.
GGTGTCCTGTGGCAGCAGACACAAGCTTCATCATCATCAGACTCAACACTTCTGTTTTTTGTCTCACATTTTTTTTTTTTTTTTTTTTTTTTTTTTTTTTTGAGACGGAGTCTTACTCTGTTGTCTAGGCTAGAGTGCAATGGCTCCATCTTGGCTCACTGCAACCTTTGCCTCCCAGGTTCAAGCAATTCTCCTGCCTCAGTCTCTGAGCAGCTGGGATTGATATTACCGGTGCCCACCACAACGCCTGGCTAAATTTTGTATTTTTAGCATAGACAGGGTTTCCCCATGTTGGCCAGGCTGGTCTCGAACGTCTGACCTCAAGTGATCCACTGACCTCCGCCTCCCAAAGTGCTGGAATTACAGGCCTGAGCCACCACACCTGGCCTGTTCTTTGTACATTTAAATACCACTTTATTCCCTAAACTTTTCCTGGTACTGATATGTAATTCTATGAAGCAGTGAAGTATAATAAAAAAATTAAGACCTGGGAAAAGAGAGGAATCTAAGGTCAGAGGCAAAGGCTGTATCTGTAGCTCTTGGAGCCTCAGGACCTGTCATTGCTAAAATTAAATTGCACATGTAAGTCTGTGGGTCCAAGCAGCCAGTACAAAAGACAAGCATGATCATTTACAAAAAAAATCTCATTTTCAAAGAAAATAAAGCTTTTATGGGATGGATCTTCATGCCGTAGACACAGATAAAACTAGTGAGAGACACTGCAACTGCATCATTTCTAGAGCAAACACAGCAGCAGGTGTTGCAAGGCCTGGAAATGATCTGATTTAATCCAGGGATAAAGACCAGAATGTCTGGGTCAGCGGTTCTCAACCCCGCCTGACATCAGAGTCACCTGGAATCCAGACACTGGGGCCTTTTACCCCGTGGCTTGTGCTGCAGGGTACGGGTGAGATTTCGGCCTCTGTATATTTCCAACACTCCACAGCCATTTCTGATCCACAGCTCATGCCGAAAAACACTGATCTCTACCAGGGATTCTTACATTGTTCTGCAAAGCCCCCAGGAACCTGCCAGCAGTCCTGGGAGCTGCTCCAGTGAAAAGGGAGTTACTGAGTGGCCTCTGTGCTCTCTATCTGGGCCATGAGAAGACTTGGAGATGCTGTGATGTGACCAGATGGCATCTGAGACCGGGACAAATCACAAATACTTGGGTCCTCTGTTGCCCCATGCAGGAGGCCCCCAAGGGAGGAGATGCTTAAAGAAGACCATGGGCCAGGTGCGGTGGCTCATACTTGTAATCCCAGCACTGTGGGAGGCCGAGGCGGGTGGGTCACCTGAGGTGGGGAGTTCCAGACCAGCCTGGCCAACATGGAGAAACCCTGTCTGTGCTAAAAATACAAAAGTAGCCGGGTGTGGTGGTGCATGCCTGTAGTCCCAGCTACTCAGGAGGTTGAGGCAGGAGAATCGCTTGAACCTGCGAGGGAGAGGTTGCGGTGAGCCGAGATTGAGCCATTGCATTCCAGCCTGGTCAAGAAGAGTGAAACTCTGTCTCAAAAAAAAAAAAAGACCATGCCCGGGCAGGAGGAAGCCAGACAATGAAGTCTGCACCGATCCCTTCTGTACAGGCCACAGTTTGATTGGACCAACTCATTCTTTCTTCTTCCTCCAGGGCTAGAGTCTCAGATCTGCGCTCTGTGCTGGGAGGAGAGGTCAGGTCTCCACACACTCAGAAGCATCAGGAACCAGAGAGGAGGCAGCAGGCCGAGAGCAGGAGCGCTCACATCCACAGCCTGGCGCCGGCAGAGAGGAGGAGGCGAGGGGCCCTGGCCTCCCGGTCCTGACCACAGAAAAGGGAGAAACGGCCAGTGAGCCACACTCACAACACTGCGACTCTGCCCACGGAGTGGAAGACCAAGAAACCAGAAGGTGCTTTGAATTTCCTCCCACAGGGGACGACACCCACATCAACTAGGGAAGCTTGGCTTTTATTGGGCTTGTACACCGGGACCGCTAGGGAATCCTTAAGACCTCATTTGAAGAAGGGTTTTCTCAGCTCCAACAGCAACAGCTAAAAAGGAAGCAAAAGCAAAAGCCCCAACATGCTTGAGCCAGTGATGAGACTGCACGGGACCTCTGGGGTCACGGTGGGTCCCAGCCCGGCTCTTGATACGACTCAGGCAGCAGAAGTTCACAGGTCTGTTTTCTCAGGGGTCGGGGGACTTCAGTGTGGAGGTCTCATGTTGCTAAGGGCCTTTCAGATGCTTTGAACAGCCCCCCCAGGAACAAATCAAAGCAACACCAAACCATAAAATAGTGTTTCGAGAAAACCGAGTGAGTAGATGTGAAACACCTGTTCTGGGATGAAGGGTCCCCAGGAAGCTATGTGGAAATCCTTGCCCCTGGCACCTGTGAATGTGACCTTGTTGGGTGGGAAACAGCGTCTTTGCAGATGTGATCAAGTTAAAATCAGGGCATACTGGAGTCGAGTGGTCCTGATCCAGGGATCAGTGTCCTTAGACCAACACAGAGAAAGGAGGTGGCCGGGCGCCATGGCTCATACCTGTAATCCCGGCACTTTGCAAGGTAGAGGAGGGCAGATCATGAGGTCAGGAGTTTGAGACCAGCCTGACCAACATGGTAAAACCCCATCTCTACTAAAAATACAAAAATTAGCAGGGTATAGTGGCGCCCGCCCGTAATCCCAGCTACTCAGGAGGCTAAGGCAGGAGAATCGCTTGAACCCGGGAGGTGGGGGTTGTTGCAGTGAGCTGAGATCACACCACTGCACTCCAGCCTGGGCGACACAGTGAGACTGCATCTCGAAAAAGAAAAGAAAAAGAAAAAGAAGGAGGTCATGTGAAGCCAAAGTCAGAGACTGGAGCGAGGTCCCCACAAGGCAAGGGTCACCTGGAGCCACCAGATAATGGAAGAGGCAAGGAAGGACCTTCCCCTGGCGGCTTTGAGGGAGTGCAGCCCTGCCTCTACCTTGACTTCGGACATCTGGCCTGCAGGGTGGCGACAGAATACCTTTCTGTTAAGTCACTTGCTTTGTGGTACCTTGTTTCAGCAGCCCTAGCAAACCACACAGTGTGCTTTTGCAAAAAGTAAGGATCCCAATCAAAACCGTCACATGAGTAGACAGTTATACAGTACTCTGCCTCTCTACAGAGGCAGGGCCAGAATTTCTTAAGAAACTGGGCCAGAATTTCTTAAGAAACTATCAGTGGGGTGGTCACTGGGGCCAATCATGAATGTCTAGACTCTCAGTGGGACCACCTGTCTACCCTGTTAGCCTGTGCCATGACTTGCCTTGGACAATGAAACATGAAGAGAAGTGAGGCATGTCCTTTAGGGGCAGAGGCTTTCTTAAGAGCTGGCATGTCATGTGCCATGTCATGATGTTTTCTCCCTCTGCTGCAGAAGGATTGTGTCCCATCTACATTACAGGGGCTCCGGTGGCATGGCTTCTGGCGTTGGGGTGGTAACAGGGCCCAGGGGTGGGTACTGGGCCTATTGGTCACATGGGTAACTGACTACTGATTGTCTGTTACTGCAGCAAAACCTACCCTGATCTGATTAAACAATCAGCTCTCCCCTAGCAGGTAAACGCTCAAAATCCCAAGGCTTTACACGATGATTTGGGTATGGCTATTTGTCAAAGCAGGAGTTAGTTACCAGGGGTTCCCTGTGATCAGAGAGAAATCTCCAGTGACAATCACAGTGCATCTGACTTTTGGGGATGAAGCTGCTAATCCTACAGGGACATTCATCCTCATGTAACAAAATACATTAACTTGTGATCTAGAACTGCCAGAATCGAAACCCATTATGTTGGGTATGTGTTAGGTACATGCACACCCAAAACCAAGTCACTTTGTTTCAGAGCAGATTTTTCTTTTTTTTTCTTTTTTCTTTTTTTTTTTTTTTTTTTTGAGATGGGTTTTATTCCTGCCCAGGATGGAATGCAGGAGTGCGATCTTGGATCACTGTAACCTTCACCTCCTGGGCTCAAGCCATTCTTCTGCCCCAGCCCCACCCTGGTAGCTGGGATTACAGGCACCCGCCACTGCGCCAGGCTGATTTTTATATTTTCCATAGAGACAGGGTTTCACCACATTGCTCAGGCTGACCTTCAACTCCTGGGTTCAAGCGATCCACCCACCTTGGCCTCCCAAAGTGCTGGGATTACAGGCGTGAGCCACCGTGCCCCGCCTTAGAGTAGCTGTACTGAAGCCAGTCACCGTCACAGATGTGAAGGAACACAGGCTGCAATCTGGCAAGTCCACTGCTACTCTGTGACAATAAAGTAACAACATAACAAAGAAGAAGCTGCTGAGGTTTCTTTCTGTTTTCTATAAAAAGAAGGCTCTCTGGATAATCCAAGAGGAATTTCAAGTCATTAAACTGTGCATTCAGAAGAAAGAGGCCAGAACAGTCTCATTTCCCATAACTCAGAATTAGCCCTAGATTTGCAGGGTGACTAATCGCAACACGTCTGATGCGCAGAAGATGAGCAGGCAGCCCATGTTAAGCTGGTAACGCTTGGCCAATAACCAACTCCTTCCACGATGTCAGAAGTCACCGTGGGTCAGTAAAAGCCGCAGATGATTGGAGGCTCTTCTCAGATTTCTCATGAAGAGGAAAAAGAAGTCCAGTGGTAAAGGGTCCAACAAGACCCCTGCCGCCCCTCAGGGACAGTTACTGGTTTGAGAAACCCTGGCTGACAGTGTGTCCAGCAGTCTATTAGACTCATAGTTTCAGGGAGAGAGCTCAGTGGACGCTTTTGAATACAGTAGAGACAGAACTCCCACATCCACTTGCTAGCAGCAATGCTATGACCGGCACAAAGTCTCCTATGAATTCAGGGTGATTTTTGAATCGCCCTACGATGTCCCCTGATCTACCCTGGTATTTGTTAGTCATGGTCCAAGTTGGGAACACATTTAAATTAGGTAATTTGGGGTGGGTTTATTTACAAAGGGACAGATTCCAAAGGGAAGGCCGAATGGAAGGAGGGTCATTCAGGGATAGGAGCAGTTGAGCTGTTGCCACGGAAAGCCCGAGAGGACAAGAAAAGGGAGCAGTAACCCCAACCCAGGGTGGGGAGGGGACGTCACATCCAAGAGGCTGTCACAACAGAAGCAGCGGCCTTGGGTAGCGGAAGCTAGCCACCCTGAGATGACGCAGCCAGGCGGTGGCCAGATAAATGCCTGTCTGGGCTCATCTCCTCCCTCCTCCTGACCTCTGGCCAGGGCTTTCATTGGGCAAACACAGCTGGAAGCCACAGAGCTTGGGAGCCCAGGGCTGTGGTCCATGCAGGTCAACCCTCAGGGCCCAGTGTGTGGTGGAGAAAGGCAGAGAGCAAGGTGGAGTTCGAACCCAGGGCTGAGGTATCCTGGTGGCTTCCTCCTCACTGACCTGTCCACGTCCCATTCTTCAGAATGCTGCGTTTTGGGGGGTGTGGTTTTGTTTTGCTACACCTGACTCTGGAATGGCCAGCTCCATAAGGGCCCAAATGTGGAATTGACAATATTGGCCATGCTCAATCACTGATCCCCTGGTAGGAAGGAGGAGCTGAGGTCATGCCCTTGAGGCGCCCACCGTGGTATTTTGAATGATTGCCTAAGCATCTGGATTTCCCACTGGAAGTCAAAAGTTTCTCGCTTCATTTAGGGCTTCTCAAGGTTCTAATCAATTGCGTTCCATTATTGATACTGGTCTCAGTAGATGTTCCCTGGCCAGTGAGTCATGGCTCAGATGGATACGGAGTGCAGGATACCGAGGTCCACACGGTTTTGTGTCTCGGCCAGGAAAAACCTCAGCAAGAGATGCCTCTGCCTCCCGGTTTGCAAGTAAAGACATTATAACTTTTCAGAAATAAGACCCCCCCCCCAGGCTCCAGAAACCCACCTGTGCCTGTCTCTGAAGCCCTGGGCAAACTCCAATGAGTTCCTCCCAGATTAAAAAGACAGCAAATGATTACTTCTTTCCTAGCTCAAAATATTCATCCCAAGAAAGGTGGAAAGCTTTCCTAAGGTTAATTGTATGAATTAGTTATCTTGGACAAGCAAACTAATTTCTGTGAGCCTCGGGGCTCTGCTATGTAAAATGGGGATAACACACCTCAAAGAGCCCAAATCCTTAAAATAACTAATGAAAGGACCCCCCTACACACACATTGGGCCTGACAGGAGGTAGCACCCAACCACAGTCACTTACCATCTCCCTGCTCCACCGTGAGGGTTGTGAAGCAGGGAATTTGGTCACTTTCCTTAGGAAGTTCCCGGTCAGGTTGGGAACGAGGAAGCCATACATGGGGAGGAGGCGTTATGCTTGCTGTGTAAATCTGCTTCGCTCTAGAATGTCAGGGCCCCAGAATAGGCCTCTGTCTGGCACTCACACCGCAGGGCCAGGCCAGAAGGCAGGCAGGAACAGATGAAGTGGGCATCGCAGGGGGCAGAAAAGGAAGACTGAGGGAGGGGTCCCAGCAGACCTTTCTCCCAAGAGTTGCTTAGTCTCCAAATCCTCAAGTCTGGACTCCACTAATGGATGGAAAATTTGTTCACCGACTTGTTTGTTCTTTTATTTATAATATACGCATAGGCTGTCTTTTCACACATACAGCAGTGGGGCCAAGAGCCCTAGCTCTGGAGTCAGATGTACTTGGGTTGACTCTCCACTCTGTCTTGCATTGCAAGGACCTCTGAGCCTCAGTTTTGTCCTGTGTGCGATGGGGATAATCCCATCCTCACAGAGGTTATGAGAAACCTGAGAATATTATGAATCACTTATCGGCGGGCCTCATTAGCACACTGCCTATCTTGCCACCATCATCAGCTACACCCATGGCTCACTCTCTTTGGTCCCTAAGTTCATTTCAGCCCAACTATGTGCAAGGGCTCTGGTTACAAAGATCAGTACAGCAGTTTGCACCTTCTGTACCCTCAGCAGGGCAGCCGACACCTAAAGAGAGTCTTCCATAGCGAAACTTCTCCCATAGCCGTGAAGTTTGGTGCAGGTTTCTCTCAGACCTTAGACTTTGGGACTCTCAGTCTGGGAGCTCAAATGAAAGGATATTTAAGCTGAATCATGGAAGATGAGCAGGTAGACACGCAGAGTGGGAGCATTTGGGGCAGAGGGAATCGTGCCTGCAGAAACACAGAGTGGAGCTGGGTGCGGTAGCTCACCCTGTAATCCCAAGACTTTAGGAGTCTGAGGCAGGTGGATCGTGTGAGCCCAGGAGTTCAAGACCAGCCTGGGCAACATGGCAAAACCTCATCTCTACAAAAAATACAAATTAGCTTGGCATGATGGTGTGCACCTGTAGTTCCAGCTTCTTGGGAGGCTGAGGTGGAAGGATTGTTTGAGCCCAGGAGATAGAGGCTGCAGTGAGCTATGATGGCACCGTTGCACTCTAGCCTGGGTGACAGAGCAAGACCCTGTCTCAAAAGAAGAAAAGTGTGGGCTGGGTATGGTGGCTCACGCCTGTAATCCCAGTACTTTGGGAGGCTGTGGTAGGCGGATCAAAAGGTCAGGAGTTTGAGACCAGCCTGGCCAATATGGTAAAATGCTGTCTCTATGAAAAAAATACAAAAATTAGCCAGGCATAGTGGCGCATGCCTGTAGTCTCAGCTACAAGGGAGGCTGAGGCAGGAGAATCACTGGAACCCAGGAGGCAGAGGTTGCAGTGAACCGAGATCGCACCACTGCACTCCAGGCTGGGCAATAGAGCAAGACTCCATCTCAAAAATAAATACATAAAAAGCATGGAGGAGCATGAGGTCTTTTTTACTGGTTGCTGAGTGGCGGGTGGTTCATGGTTTGGCCATAGGGTGTGGGACGGAGGATGTCCACAGACTATCTCAGGTTGAAAAATCCTGGGGGGATTACTCTCCTCTTGGTCAGCATTGTAAGCCATTATAACCTCCCAGTAAGACCCTAAGCCACTTAAGCCCAGGTGATGCTGATGTTTACTCAGTGCCTCGATTTGAAGCCCTGGGCAAACATCAATTAGTTCCTCCTCCTTCCAAGCTCTCCTGCAGACAGAGGAAATTTTTCCCAGGGGCAGATCCTCTCTTCAAGGGGCACAGAGCTTTGGGGCACAGGCCCCAGAGCCACTGCTCCCCTCCCTGACTGGGCTTATCATTAGGGATTTGTCATAGTCTGGGTTGGTGGTTCCCATGTGTCCCTCTGTGTCTCTAACTTGAAAGTGAAAAGTGTGGCTCAGTCTGAGAGTTTCTTCACCCATATATATGTCTATATCTGGGGACAAAGAGGAAAGGAGGTGGGGGTGGGGAGAGCTGAGGGCAGAGAGAGAAAGAGAAGAGAGAGAAGAGAGCACAGCACGTACGGGGTGAGAGAGAAATTTCACAGATTTTAAATATAGGAGTATAAATATTTGAAAGTCTGGAGAGCTGTATATGTGTGGAAAATGCAGATTGGACTTACAAAATCAGATACCAGGAAGCAAAAATGTTCATTCTCTTGAAATATTGTGAAAGAAAGCTCCTGTCTATTAAGAACTTTCACATATACACATGACACATAGAAGCACACACCTATATAACCGTACAAAAGCCATGACATATACATACAGAAACATGTGTCCTGATACCCAGACATATATAGGAATGCATTTAAAATACGTACAAGAATTGGCTTTTTACTCAAAGGCACATATCCATCCATTGATTCACAGGTATTTATTACCTCTCGTGTGTCAAGGACAACGCTAGGTTATGAGGATGTGGTGGTGAATAAGACCTGTGTCCTCTCTCACTGGTGCTTACAGCCCACTGGCCTAGCCAAGACACGATCCTACATGTGCACGGAGCTGGAGCCCGAGGCTGGGGCTGCTGAGGAGGTGTGCCAGGGATTCTAGACCACCTTAGACTCACGTGTGCTCTTAAGCCTCTGAAGGAGGCGGAAGGGTTTACATCTTCCAATTATTGTACTCTCATTACTGCTATAATTCCCAATTCGTAGATCGTGAATGAATGAATATGTTAGTGAATAAATGGATGAAAGAATGAGTGAAGAAATGAATGAGTGGATATTCTGCCAACTAGCAATGAAGTAGATATAGCCTTGGGCTGCCCAGAACTCTAAAAGTTCCATTCCATTCCTGAAAGAGAGGAGCCTCAGATGCTCTCAGCTTTCAGAGGGCTGAACCAAGGAAGATGATTGACATTCCCAACTCGGATCCCTGGGCATGGCCGGAACTTCAGGCTGCCCTCCAGCCGCTGAGCCTCTAGGGCCTGCACAGGGGAGGCTGGGCAGGCTGCAGCTCAAAAGAAAGCCAGCTTTCTAACGAGCCTTGTACATCCAAGGCCTCCCGTGTGCCCCCAAAGGGGTGGGTGGAGCTTACTGCTTCTTCTGTCCTGGGGAACAACCCCCATCCCCAAGGGATCTCTTCTGGGGTTTCAGGCTCTTCATGAAGCTTAGTGGGAAATTCTTGAGCTTCGGTGGAGAAGACAGACCTTTTTCTAGTTGGTTCCTAATAAACCTCATTTAAGGCACTTCATTACCATGGAAATGAGCCCCCTGACCATGGACAGAGAGCAAGAGGGGAGCACAGGGGTGAAGGAAGGTGCTCTATTGAAGCCGTGTTTCCATCCCACTGTGTGCGCGTGTGTGTGCGCACGTGTGTGCGTGTGCACGTGTGCACCTGCACATGCAGGCGTTCCCATGGGGCCAGGCTGTTGCAGATGCTCTGGTTGTTTCCCTCCCATATTGCCCAGGCCCGACCATTTTGTGCTCTCCAGCCAACCTCCCACTACCAGTGTCTGTTTCTCTGCCTGAGAGCTTTTTCCAAAACTGCGGAGGCTGCTCCACCCACATGTGCGGAGCTCACCAGGACAGATGAGGAATTTGTACCTCCTGGAGAAGCCACTACCAGAGCCTGCTAGGAGTTGGCGTTTTACACACCCAGCGTCTGCATCCCTGGACAGGGGGAGGGGTAACTCTGAGCTGGGTGTTTTACAGCGTTTTCTGGAATTGACTTGGAAAGCACCGGTTTCCTGCTGGGGCAGTGAGCCCAGGAGCCCGCCCTTCAGTGGTCACCTTCCCTTTCTTGTGTCCCTTCCCAGTGCCCTCCTCACCCCACCCCACTGGTGATCCTTATACCTCCTGGCCATAACTCTAAGCATCTGTGTTCTTCACGGTCAGCTTCTGGGGGAAACCAAGTGAAAACATCTGCACACCAAACTCCTCGCCAAGTCTAGCTGACCCGAGGCCACTCTGGCAAAGCTTTCCTTGGGCAAAGTCAACTTTCCCCCAAGGTGCCTCTGTAGAAGGAAGACTGAGAGGCTTCTCCAGGAAGATCCGCTGTGCCTGAAAGCAGATGGAGAGATCTCTTCTCTGTTCATGAGATGCAAGGCTTGAGTCCAGGCTGGAAGAAGTTTCCTGGGATCCCCAACCCTTTCATCATCAACCCACACCCACAATCACCTCCCAAAAGCCGCTTAGGGCTGCCCTTGCTCTTCTGAGGCCCTTCTCAGTGGTTTTTGGGCAGAAAGAGGAGAGAAGAACCACCCCTAGGGAATATCAGACGGAAGGCACAGGTCTTTTTTGGCAACTCTTAACCTCTCAGTAACCTGGAAAGGCAACCCATTTATAAATGAATATGAATCTACTGCCTTATTTAATATAGAGAGAAGAAAAAGGCTTGGCTTTTTTAGAAAGAGACTTTATAAAAGGCAGTTGGTTGAGGCTGGGGAGGGGGAGTGATAGAGGGTGATAACTCAAGTCTACAGGGTTTCTTTTGAGCGTGATGAAAATGTTCTAAAATTGACTGGCAATGGATGCACATATCTGAAGATTTACTAAACTCATTGAATGGTACATTTTACATGGGTGAATTGTATAGTATGTGTATTATTTCTCAAGAAAGCTGTTTTAAAAAGGGGGGCAGTTGGTTATTAGGAAGGTCTGGCTTTGGGCCTGGACAGATGTGATCTTGGGTTCCAGCTCTGCCTCCTACTAGCTATACATACAAGACATTTAACCTTGAAATCTCAGCTTCTTTGAGTGAAAATACTTCACTTTTAGGGTCATTGAGTAAATTTAGGATACTTTATGAAGCACCTTTAAAAGTTTCTGGCACATAAAGAGTCATTATGTTTAATAATTTTTAATAATTAACAGCTGATTATTCGAACCTGCTACTAGAAATCACCATTGCATGTAAACCTCTCATCCATTCGAAGAGAAGCTAATTAGCACTGAAAGGAAGCCATCCTTTCAAAATAAACTTACCTCATAACTTAGTTGGTTTCTAACAATCGTTAGGAAAGCCCTTTTGCAAATACTGAGATGAGACTCTGTGATTATGATCAGTCTTTTGAAAGTTCTGATCTCAAAGAGGAATGGTCACAAATGAAGGGTCTCGCAGGCCGATGGTATTAGCACCCAAAGAAAGACCATTTCTCTTCCATTTAGAAGATAAGCAGGTAAAAGCTGTATAATCTCAGGCAAAATTACACTCATCCTTTCTGAGTCTGTTTCCTCATCTGTAAAATAGGAATAATACACATTTGCCATGTGGTTGGAAAGAATAAATGAAATATCAGTATAGTCTTCCAAGCACAATTCCTGGCACTCAACAGGTGGGAAATATTGATTACTTCTTCCTGCCACACAACAGATACTCAAGAAATAGTAATTACTTCTTCCTGCCCCCTCTCCATTCAACTAATGCCAGTTTAGTGAAGACCTTACTCCAGGCAAATCTACATCCGTACCAACTCTCAAGTAGATCCGTTGCAATTACACATATATGAAAACCTTCCATACTATTTTGGTTCAAGACAATTGCCCACCTGGAACATAGAATCTAAGCCTGTCTTGATCCCATCAAACTCAATTTTAGCTCAACAACTCACCATTAAACAATTCAGAAATCCCAAATCCTCCATCTCGGCAGCTCTCAGACTCTGGGGCGTGTTTAAATCACCTGAGCTTTTAAAAACTGCCACTGCATCCAATACCAATTAAATCATACTCTCTGGGAGTGGGTCTCAGGCTCCAATCAGTTAAAACCTTCTCCAGGTGGGTCCAATATACAGCCAGGACCCAGCGCTCCACAGCTAGCAGAGTCCGCACGTGTGACTTGGCAATGCTTAAGCTGTTTCAGTTGAGTAATTGGGCCAACTCTAAAAAGGTCATCAGGTATTTGTAGGTACTTCCCAGGGCCCAGAAGGGAGCTGTGGCCCTGGGGAGGGAGAGTGGGCACAGAGAAGAAATTGCAAGTGGGGGGAGGTGGTCCATGCTCTAATAGAAGATAGGAGAGAGCCCCCTTGTCCTTTGGAATTCCAGCATGGCCTGAGAATAGGCTCTATATACCGTGGGCACTCAATTAATGCTTTCCAATGGTCTCAGGCTTTCCAGCTCCTCCCCCCAAGCATCAAGCATTCTGCATGCACACTTCGGGTTGAAAATAGCTCCAGTCCTTGCCTTGCTCCCTGGCAGACTAGATTATAGGATTAACTCTTCACCTCCCGGCTGGGCTATGGGAATTCTCTTTCCTCTTTTCCTTAGATAGGAACGATCGATAATATAGATTTTCTCACTTTCTTCTTCCACCTTTGGAAGCTGTTCTTAGGCAGTTACCTTTGTTTTGCTGGCAGATCCAGGAGAACTAAGGCCTTCATGGACCTGGGGAGAAGGTTGTGCTCCCTGATACCTGTCCTGTGGTTATGTGACATCCGCTGGTCTGCTTGCTAGGGGGCTGCTCTGTCCTTCCTCCTTTCTGTTAGGGTAAGTAAAGCTGTAATGTGGGGGTTCCAGGGCCCCCAGAGTCAGGATTTCACATTTGCTTTGTGTTACTGTGCAGTCCCCTTCACTCATAAACATGCAAATCACCCAGGTAATTGAGACACCTGAAGTCCAAGTGAGCCTAATTTGTCTAACAAATTCAGGCTGCACAGAAAATTACCTGAAACTCAAGTGAAAGTACAGGCTGGAGAGAGCCTGCCGGAGCCTTTGTTTCCAAACGGATGCTGCATTTTCCTCTTGGTGCCTGGCTGGAACAAAAGGGACCACAAACACCGAGGGAGGCTGGGGGAGCTGCTTTTGTCTGTCACTGAAATGGCAGCCACGTTGCTAGCTGAGGCTAGGTCTGAGAACCACTTGGCACCGCGGCTCCCTGCAGAGCCCATGCTGAATGAGGGAGCCCTGGAGCCTGATTTTTGCAGGCATGTGGGACCTGAGCAGACCAGGGTGTGCCTCTAGGTCATACCTCTTACAGGCGTCCCCAAACTACAGCCCGCGGGCCGCATGCGGCCCCCTGAGGCCGTTTATCCGGCCCCCCACCGCACTTCAGGAAGGGGCACCTCTTTCATTGGTGGTCAGTGAGAGGAGCACAGTATGTGGCGGCCCTCCAGCGGTCTGAGGGACAGTGAACCGGCCCCCTGTGTAAAAAGTTTGGGGATGCCTGTCTAGAAGGTGCAGGACCAACCAGGAAAAACGGTGCACTGGGGAAACTGGGTCCGGCACACTCTGACACACTTCCCTTCATCTCTCAATGGCTTTTAAAATCAGCCGGTCGCCGTGGCTCATGCCAGGAATCCCAGCATTTCCGGAGGCCGAGGCGGGTGGATCACGAGCTCAGGAGTTCGAGACCAGCCTGGCCAACATGGTGATACCCCGTCTCTACTAAAAATACAAAAATTAACCTGGCGTGGTGGCAGGCGCTGGTAATCCCAGCTACTCAGGAGGCTGAGGCAGGAGAATTGCTTGAACCCAGGAGGTGGAGGTTGCAGTGAGCCGAGATCGCACCACTGCACTCCAGCCTAGTGATAGAGTAAGACTCCATTTAAAAAAAAAAAAAAAAGCTGTCAGGCAGGAGTGTGGGGCCTGGGGAAGAGGTTGGAGGAATTTTTTCTGCCTTCTCTAGCCGAGCTTGGTGATGTCCAAGCAGGCATGGTGAGGGATGGCCACAGACTCAGATCTCCCCACACCATTCCCACCCCACCCCCACTGCGGGTTTTCATTCTGTATCAGGGATGATGGCACGAAAACAAGATCTTTGTTCCTCCCCTCTTCCTGGGCACCTGCTGCTCTCATCCTACCCACCTGAAGGCTCACAGGCCGCCACCGGTGACATCACAGGCCCGTCGCCGCGGAAACGGGCAATGAGGTCAGACAGCAGGGGCTTGATGGCTTCCGGCAGGGAAGGAGGGGAGCTAAGATCCAGGGGGCCAGGGTGTCAGGAATGGAGCTTGCAAGGGATTAGAGCAGACACAGCAAGAGGGAAAATGTTATAGCCAGCGAGCTTCCCCAGATGGGGAGAGGGCCGGGTTCCCACTTAAGGTCCCCATCAATTAGTCACTCACAGCACGAGCCACACCTGCCCAGCGCCAGGCTCCAAAACCTGATTGCCATTCCGGGCTGATCTACTTATAATTTGTTGGCTCAAAGGTCGAAATGGACTCCTAAGGAAGACGAATTTCCCTGTAGTCATTCCTTGGAGACTGAGCTCCTGAAACCAATTGGCCCAAATTTCACCACACTTCAAGCCTTTAAATTCCAATTCGGGGTGGGAGTGGCTCACGAGGGGACTGGAGAAAAAAAAGAACAGCCAGAGGCTGGGGGAGAGCTGGAGGTGGGGAGTAGATCTGCATGTCCAGAGGGTCAGGGGCCAGCAGGTGGGGGAGAGAGGGAGGGGACAGGGGGGAGCTGCTGGTGCCCTCGGAGGCAAGGAGAGAAGGCACTCTATAAATCACCAGCTCCTTTTAAAAATGGAGTTTAACCTCCCCTAGCTTTGCTTTTGAATTTATTAGCGGTTTCATTTCCTTGGGTAATAATTCATTATCTCATTCCCAGCCTGGGGAATGACGCCGGCCCAGAAGTGGCATTTACCTTCCTCACCTTAAAGTGATGCTTTTTTAGCTGTGTCGTCTTCAGATCACTCTCAGCCCTGGCCCCATTACCCGGCTGCAGCTCCCCGTGCCCCCCCCAGACCTCGCAGATCCTAGGCACCCACTGACCATGTGAAGGGTGGCCCAGCTGGCCTGGCTGTCCCCGCTGGCCTGGCTGTCCCCGCTTCCCCCACCCCCGAGTACTCCAGCGCCTGCTTCTCCGATGCTGTTTGCACCAGAATTGTCTTTGGGGTCTGAGCGCCTCTCTATTGTGAAGCGAGACAGCTGGCAGGCTGTGGTGAGATAGAGTAGTACTGCTGGAGCTGAGATAACTGCTCCTGGGAGGGAACCCAGTGGAGGATTGGAGGGGCCACATGTGTCAGCTTAACTGGAGGATCTGAAAAAGCTATTTCAATCTCGTCCCCAAGTGGGAAATTGGCAGATGCCCTTCTGCAGAACGAAAGTTTCCTCTTCCTCTCATCCTCTCTGCCAAGGAAGAAAGCTTGATTAACGAGGGTGCGACAATGTTTTTCACAGGGAAAAAGTCCTCCCAAATCCCGTCATCACAGAAAAGATCCCCTCCTGATGGGAAATCTGGCAGGCTGGAGATGAGGATGGGGTGCCCTCCCCCTCACTGGCCAACATCCATTCTCGAGGTCCCCCCTGTCCATCATCCCCCCCTCCCACCCCTACCATGTTACCGAAGCTGAACACTAGACGTATCAATGAACAAAGCCCTTGTGACCCTTCCTCCTGGAACTGACAGTCCAGTGGCCTGTTCCTGCCGTCTGACAAATGACCTGGAGCGTGCGTGGAGTGTGAGGAGTGAGCGCCATCTCCTTTAGTGGTCTAATGGCTGAACGAACAGTCGGTGTTTAACCTATTGAGTTTCCCATGTCTTCAGCTCGAAGGAGCTCAGCATCATGACAATCACTTAGGTCTACAGATGGATACAGGTGTCCCACAGTGGAACCCAAGCCGCATGTTAGAATTTCCCGAAGCCCAAGTCTGGACCATTCCATCGGAATCTCTGGGGTGGACCCAGTGCAGTATGGAAGCCCCCCAGGGGGCTCCGACGCACCCACAGCCCGACACCCTTGCTACTCAAGTGCAGCCTGGGAGGCAGTGTCACTTGGGCTCCTGTTAGGAATACCGGATCTGGGTCTCCCTCCAGACCTGAGGAGTTGAAATCTGCATTTTAACTAGAACCCCAGGTGACAACTGAGTGTCCTTCCTCATAGGCATTGAAAGCCCCTGAAGCAGCCACCCTGTAGAGCTGTGGTCCTGTCACCTCTTCTCTCTGCTTCCTCAGCCTCGCTGTACTGTACATGGCGGGCGGGAGGGTCACAAGTCCCCAGCATAGGAGAGGAAGCCACCCCTTTCTCCCAGGTTAGTTGTCAACCTGCTGAAGCTCAACCCTGCAGAGAAAGGGACTGGAGACAAAGGGGAAGGTAGAAGAGGCAGAGACCTCAGACCCAGCATGTAAATCACACGCAAATCAGCCTCCTGGAGGCTCTTAGCAGTTGGGCTGCGGAGCAGCGAGCGAGGAAGCCTGCAGCGAGGTTAAGAAACGGTGGTGAGGTTGGGGTCCGCCAGCTCTCCGCATCCTCTCTCCAGGCCAACAGTTCTGCCAGCTCAGGCCTGGCTCATGCAGCGTCTATCTCCAGGCTCCCAGGCTGTGAGGAGTGGCACCTGGTGGGCCCCCTCCCAGCTCCCTTCCCCATGCCCGGCTCCTCTCGGCCAAAGCCCCCACTCCTGCCCTCCTTCACTCATGCCAGCAGCTGGGCCTGAACCCTGGGGCTCCTGGCGCCTCCTGCTTTTGTGCCTTATTTGTCAAAATCATAGCATGTGTCAAGCGATTAATGCCGAGTGTTTCCTTCTGATTGGCGCTGGTCCCCTGTTAATGGGCAACACCTGTTTTCCAGGCTGTGGGCGCAAGATCGGGGAGTGGAGGAGAGGGGGAGAGACAGCCCAGCTCATTCCAGTGGGGTGAGGGTCTCAAATCATGGGGGACCCCTCACGGGCCACAGGGAGCTGCCCACGCTGAGCTCTGGGGGGTCCTCCTTGTGGCCCTAGAGAGCCACAGGAGGACCCCCAGAGCTCAGCCTGGGCAGCTGTGGGGTAGCTGGGGGAGCCATGGTCGAAGGTGCAACCCCTCTGGGCCTCCTAATTCAGTGGATTTCTGTTATCTCCACAATCAACATCAGACGCCTACAGACCTCTGATCACCTGGCAGACACCTTCTCGCTACGGCTCCTCCCTCCTCTTCAGGTTCCCTGGTACTGTTTCCATCCCAAAACTGGGCTCAAAAAGCAACGGAAAAGTAGACAACTGAAACTGACACCCAGAGATCAGAGTTCAAGTCGCATGACTTCAGGAGGGTCACGTAGCTTCTCTGAGTATTGGTAACTTCGGTGGAAAACGGACAGAAGGAGGCCCGTTTTGCTGCTTTGTGGTGAAAATAAAATGAAATATGCAAGCGCTCCTATTACAGCGGTGGGCACACTGCAGGTGCTTGAATATGTGTTCATTTCTAGATGTATGCCAATAATATCTGAGTAATAATGTAACCGGGTGTTTCAGGTTCTTGGCACTCCCTGCCCCAGGAATGGGGGAAGAGGCCCTGGAGGTGCAGTGGGCTCGTTTAAGTAAATATCGGACCCAAAGAGTTTTGCAGAAAAACGATTTATTAGGCGGGGGGTGGGGGGGGGGAACTCCCATGATTTCATGGGAGGGGATCCAGAGGCGGAGTCCGCACAGGTGAGGGGCAGGGGGACTTTTAATCTGGGTGTTACTCTGTCCCCATCCAAGTGTTTGTCCCGTTGAGAGGAGCTCCTTCAAACTTCTGCTGGAGTGATTGATTTTTGACTTTGGCATCAGATTGGCTGCCTGGCCCACAGTCCTCCCATAGCTTTTCTCGGACCTTCTAAACACAGGGAGCTCACCTGGGCAGTAGACCTTTCCAGTGTGCACAGAAGTTAGACAAAGAACTCTAGGCTACCGGAAGGAGACTTGAAAGAAGGCAGCTCGGGCACGTCGCTGGGAAGTTCTTGCCTTTGAAACCACGCCCTTTGTGGACCTGGGAAGAGAAGTTAATACACTGCCTTGGTAAGTTAGTCCAGTAGTTCTCAAAGTGTGGTCCCTGGACCAGCAGCCGCATCTGGGAACTTGTGAGAAATGCACATTCTCAGGCCCCACCCCAGACCTGTATAATCAGAAGCTCTGGGAGGGGCCCAGCAGGCTGTGCTGCGGCAAGTCTGAGAACCAAGGGTGTGGATGAATGCTAAACGTTTGTTTGTTTGTTTATTAATTGTATTTTGGGCTCTGGTGTACATGCGCACATCCCGCATCCTGCAGGATTGTTGCATAGGTATATATCATGGCGGTTTGCTGTTTCCATCCCCTTGGGCCACCCGCCCCCCGCCCCCCACCACCTACATCAGGCATTTCTCCATTTCTCCCAGGGTTATCCCTCCTCATCCTCCCTGTCCCACCCACTGTCCCTCCCCTCCCCTCTCCTCTACCCCCACCACTGTCCCTCCCCCCTCCCCCCGCCAGTGAGTGTTGTTCCCTTCCCTGTGCCCAAGTGTTCTCATTGTTCATCACCACCTATGAGTGAAAACATGTGGTGTTTGGTTTTCTGCTCTTGTGTCCGTTTGCTGAGAATGATGGTTTCTAGATTCATCCATGTCTCTACAAAGGACACAAACTTGTCATTTTTTATGGCTGCATAGTAGTCCATGGTGTGTATGTGCCACATTTCCTTTGTCCAGTCTATCATTGATGGGCATTTGGGTTGGTTCCAGGTCTTTGCTACGAACATACCTGGGCATGTGTCTTTATAATAGAGTGATTTATAATCCTATGGGTATATATCCAGTAATGGGATTACTGGGCCAAATGGAACTTCTCTTTCTAGATCCTTGCTAAATGTTACAGGGAATATGGCCTGAGTCTCTGTCCCCTTAAAGTCCCATGGATTTGAAGGGAAAATGATACATGTAACAAGCAGAGCAGCTGGCACTTACGTGGCATGTACCATGGGCCCATGTGTGAGATGTTCTTGCATTAACACAATCGTCACCAGCACCCTGAGTGTTAGGTGCTGGTGTTGTGCCCATTTTATAAAAGGAAGAAACTGAGTCACACAGAGGTAAAGTGATGTGGGAAGTAGAAAAGTTCCTTTTTAAGTTTCCTTCCTTGTTAAAGTGTGCTAATAATTTTGTTAAGGCCTATCCAACATAGCTGTTAGACATGCCACGCTTATAGTCAAGTAGTACATTCTATGTCCTTGTACTTTAACCAAGATTTCTATGCTGGACATGCTCACAGGCATGTCCCAGCCCCACATTGCTTTTACCTGTTTAGAACAGTTTTAAGTTATTAGCCAGTTGGGTTTCAGTTTAAATTGCAAGGTCTGGCTCCAGCCGACAGAGATCAGACACAGCAGTAAGGACGACCCCAAATGCGTAAGGGATAAATTGGTGTGTTTTCCTTTGTTCATTGTACTGTTGTGGCATGATGGCTAGTGAGGGTACCCTTCCTGCAGTCCAGGAAGCAAAAATTGTGTTGCTGAAAGATCCTTTGTCTCAGTGCTAATTTTTCTTTGCAGCACTGAGCATCTATTTCCAACAAGTGGTGTGCTCAAGTCAGCAGGATCTGGAGGCAAGCGTTCTGCTTCCAGAGGCTGTGGGTGGTGCTTCCTCATAACGTGCAGAGGATGTGGGGGCACACAGAGGTGGGTAGGGAGAGCCTGGGGGCTGGAGGGAACAGGGTCTGTGGGGGGAATCCAGACCACATGGCTACTTTGTGACAGAGCTGGATGGAGAACTGGTGTCCAGTCTAAAGCCCTGTTCCCTGTGTCTTCTTAGCCTGCCAAGCCCAGATGTCTCAGCTGTGCATCAGGCAGAGGTGCCCTGGGCTTACTTTGCAGGTGTAGCAAGCTGTACTCCAGAGGCAGACAGCCTGGCCCCGGGGAGTCAGCGAGGTCCAAGGTCAGAATCTGGTGGTGGAGGAGGAGGCTGTGGCACACATCAGACTGAGGAGAGGACAGATGGGAGGTTTCTACTTTGGGGAATTATCTAAGCTTACAAGTTCTCTGATATTCAACTCCCATATTTCCTTTCAACACCTCAATCACAAACGCAGATCAAAGATGTGTGATGTTATTTGCTCATTGTCTATCTTGCTCACTATACTATAAGCTTCATGATGGCAAGGGTTGTATCTGTCATGGGACATGGCATCCCTGACACTAGCAAGGTGCCTGGCACACAGTAGACAATTAACATTTGCCAAACGAATGAATGAGCAGATGAAAGAACATTGGTGTTCTTTCACCAGTGTTCACACCCCCACTGTGATTATTTTCACATCTGTTTTCTCTCTAGACTGAGACCCCTATGACCACACAGAGTCTTATTTATCTCCGTGTACACAGTCCCCAGAACAACGGCTGGTGTTATTTGTTTTGTTTTTAGTGTAACCCAATGAAATTCTAGAACTCCAGCGGGTCCCGTTGCTGAAAAGATCATCCTCCCTGCCCAGGGAGGGAGGGGATGTCGAAGTAGGAATCTCCAAAACACTGAACTGAATTCCTTTTTCATAGATTATAACTCTCTGTGTCGGTAGGACCAAGGGTCCCATTTTCTGGGTGCCAGGACTGAGCCAGGGCAGGGCTCAGCCTTCAGCAGCTTAATCCACAGGGTGGAGAGGTTGAAGCTTTGAGGTAAATAACTCCTGCAAAAGGGCTCCACTTGACCCTCTTTTCTGCAAACCTAAGATTGTGAGTCAACTCTCAATTAACCTCTTCTCCTAGATTCTGCTCAATGCAAAAGGTTTTATTCCAAAGGCAGAAAAACTATTTTAAGATTACCTCTGTCATTGTGTTGATACCAAACCAGAATAGGTCAGTGCTCTTCCTGTGCAACCAGAAATATGTGGTCACAGTCACTAAGTGGGTGGAAGATTCCATGCTGCAGGAGAGGCTGTCCTGGCTGTCCCTCCTCAGCCTCCTGACCCCTCCCTCCTTTGTCCACAAGGGCAGCTGCAGAGAGGTGTTGTTATCTTGGTTAAAAATCGCATTAAAATGATGAGGCGCCCACTTTCTCTTCCCTTCCATTGGCTCCCCTACGTTTTTTGTCCAACCCACAAACCATCTTTGATAGGCAATGTGGTGCCTTTTCATACACAAGGACAGGCAACAGCCAGGCGCGGTGGCTCACACCTGTAATCCCAGCACTTTGGGAGGCTGAGGTGGGAGGATCACCTGAGGTCAGGAGTTCAAGACCAGCCTGGCCAACATGGCAAAACCCCATCTCTACTAAAAAAAAAAAAAAAATACACACACACACACACACACACATACACACACACACACACACACAAACACATAAATTAGCTGGACATGGTGGCACATGCCTGTAATCCCAGCTACTCAGGAGGCTGAGGCAGGAGAATTGCTTGAACCCGGAGGCAGAGGTTGCAGTGAGCTGAGATCGCGCCACTGCACTCCAGCCTGGGGAACATCGGGAGACTGTCTCAAAAACAAAAACGAAAGGACAGGCAGCAAGTCCTAGGGAGGTCTATTTTTGGAATATTACTAAGCTCGTATTCCAATCTTATTTTTATCCCAAACTTATTTATTCATGAGCTCATAGTTCAGGTAGATTTATTCAGGGCACCTGCCAGGAAAAAGCCAGGGGGACACGGAGACCCAAGTGAGATGATGCGGAGAGCTCCAGGCAGGTCACCTTACTCCCTGAAACACAACGCCAAGGGCTTCTGCTCCTGGAAGGAAGATGCGTCATGGAGATATTGATTTGCTTTGGTCTGTGCCCTCTTTATATTAATGAACTCCTGACTTTGATATTCTCCAGAATGCTCCAGACATACATTCATTCACCAGGGACTCTGAGAGCCACAATTTCTCATCTAAATAGTCAGGGTATTAGTGGGGGATGAAAAGAGTGGGAGGAAAGTTGACAGTGGATGGAATGGATGGATAAATGCCGTAACTGTGAAGGAATATTATGCAGCCATTAAAAATATATGTGCAAAGAATCTTTAATGGCATGGA
Source organism: Saimiri boliviensis (assembly GCF_048565385.1). Classification (NCBI taxonomy): domain Eukaryota; kingdom Metazoa; phylum Chordata; class Mammalia; order Primates; family Cebidae; genus Saimiri; species Saimiri boliviensis. The sequence goes on along the minus strand of NC_133465.1, from coordinate 63,435,734 downwards.
AAATGCTCGTGATAGAAAATTAAGTTAAAAAAAAGTTAGGGTTTGAAATTACATATTCAGCACAAGCCACATGCCATATGTTGAAAGAAAACTGGAAAGAAATATACCAAAGGTTGTCTTCTTTATACCTGTGTTCTCCCTGTTTCCTATGATGTGCCTTTATCCTACTTTTATTTTATTTTTGAGATAGAGTCAGCAAGACTCTGTGCCCAGGCTAGAGCGCATTGGCATGATCTCAGCTCACTGCAGCCTTGACCTCCCAAGCTCCAGCAATCCTCCCACCTCAGCCTCCCAAGTAGCTGGGACCACAGGTAGAGACAGTGTTTCTCCATGTTGCCCAGGTTGGTCTTGAGCTCCTGTGCTCAAGTGATCGGCCTGCCTCAGCTTCCCAAAGTGCTGGGATTACAGGCATGAGCCACCATGCCCAGCCCCTGTCTAGTTTAAATTTTTCATTTTAAAACCTTTTTGAAGTACAAAAATAAGACATCCTCCATGTAGAAATAAATGCTCATTATACTGAAAAATAAATTCAAATTATAAAGACATGAAAACTGTACCCCGCCACTAATTCCTATTAATCATTTGGCATATAGTCTCCAGAGATGTATGTATAATGTGTACAGGCAGTGCTTGACTTACGACCACGGTCGGGACCGCGGAATGGTCGTAACACGATTTGGTCGTAAGTTGAGTAGGCTCTATGTACAGTTGAAATGGTGCATGGGGAGATGGTAGTGCTACCGGAAGCTGGTCCGCACTGTCGTACGCCCAGCTGGGCAACGTTTGCTCTGCCAGACGCGGAGTAGTCATGGCCAGCGATTGTGGCCATAAAGTCCAATGGTCGTAAGTTGCATAGGTCCTACGTCGATCAATACCTGTATGTATTTTGTACACAAAGGTACACAAATATGTATGTGTATATGAGTTTTACCATAACATAAATGAGATCAATTTATCTAGATATATGTTATTCAGATTTTTAATGTTGGGGATATCAGGCTACTTTTTATATTAAAAATTGTTTAATTTTTTTCCTTTTTTTTTTTTTTTTCTTTTTTTGAGATGGAGTCTTTCTCTGTTCCCCAGACTGGAGTGTAGTGGTGTGATCTCAGCTCACTGCAGCCTCCGCCTCCTGGGTTCAAGCGATTCTCCTGCTTCAGCCTCCCTAGTAGCTGGGATTACAGGCATGAGCCACCATGCCCAGCTAATTTTTGTATTTTTATTAGAGACAGGGTTTTGCCATGTTGTCCAGGCTGGTCTAGAACTCCTGAACTCAGGTGATCCACCTGTTTTTGGCTTCTCAAAGTGCTGGGATTATCAGCCTAACTTTTTTTTTTTTTAAATACATAACTTTTTGTTTGCAGATGTGATTTTAAAGCAGGAAGAGTATTTTATATTATCCACGGAGAGTGTCCTATTGTTATCCACGTGGGGGTAATGTCATCACAAAGGTTTCCTAAGGCCGGAGAGTCGGAGTCGGAGAGGAGACTGGATGAAGGAAGCAGAGGCCCGAGTGAGGTGGTTACTGGTGGGAGGGGCCATAAGCCAAGGAGTGCAGGCAGCCAGTGCAAGCTCGAAAAGGCAAGGAGCAGCTTCTTCCGGGGGGTGTCCAGAAAGGCACGAAGCTCTGCTGACACCTGATGGGGCTCAGCCCCCTGAGACACCCATTTGAGACTTCTGACCTCCAGAACTGTAAGATAATACATTTGTGATGTTTTAAGCCACCAAGTCATAATGTGTTGCAGTGGCAATAGAAAACTAACACACTTTATCTGGCCAGGTGTGGTGGATCACGCCTGTAACCCCAGCACTTTGGGAGGCCGAGGCGGGAAGATCACTTACACTCAGGAGTTCAAGACCAGCCTGGGCAACATAGCAAGAACCCATCTCACTCTTTTTAATAAATTTTTAATAAGTTAATAGAAGAAAACTGATGTACCATATCTCAGGGTTACCTTCTAGAAGAATCTATCCCAAGACCCAGAATTTCACTGAATTCTCTTGTGTTCAGTATGGTGCCTCCACCATGCCTGGCTTCTACAACGGGAACTTTTCTACATATTTTCCTTATATCATAAAAAAAACACACTTTTTTAAAAGTAAGCAAAAATTTCTAATGTGGAGGTGAGGGCGTATAAACTTGCTAGACAACTTCTGTAGGCCAGGCACTGTGTAAGCGTGTGGGTACTGCAGTGAGCAAAACACAGATTTCTGCCTTCAGAGAGCTTGTGTTCTAGCAATTCTGGTTGGGAGAGACAGTAAACAAAAGAAATAAGTAAATTATGTAGTAAGAGGGGATGCATGCCACAGAATCGCAACAGAAGCATAGGAGAGGAGTGAGATTAGAGTGTAGGATGGAGGTGAGAAGCCAGCGGCATGTTTATTTTTTATTTATTTATTATTATTATTTTTGTCACTCAGGCTGGAGTGCAGTGGTGCGATCTCAGCTCACTGCAACCTCCGCCTCCTGGGCTCAAGCGATTCTCCTGTCTCAGCCTCCTACGTAGCTGGGATTATAGACACACACCACCAAGCCTGGCTAATTTTTCGATGTTTAGTAGAGATGGGGTTTCACCATGTTGACCAGGCTGGTCTCGAACTCCTGACCTCAAGTGATCCGCCCACCTCGGCCTCCCAAAGTGCTGGGATTACAGGCATGAGCCACCGTGCCTGGCCCCAGCCAGTGTGTTTCAATAGGGTGCCTGGTGTCAGCTCATTTGATTAAATTCCTTTGGCAGTCACGTATTTTGCATTCATTCTGTGTCAGGCTGTAAACCCTTTACAAATATTAAATCATTTAATCCTCATTATAACAGTACAAATTAATGTGATTATTTCCTCATTTTATGGAGAAGAAAACTAAGGGAGGGAGAAATACCATTTGCAGTGTCAGGTGGTCAGCAAGTGTCAGCAAAGGCCCTCAAGGCCAGGCCCTGGGGCTCCCCGGTCTGTACTCTTACCCTCTGCACAATGCTACCTTATGCCTTGAAGTAAGAATGCCAAGGCAGTCACGGAGTCAACTGTGCAGGTTTCTCTGGGACAAGCCTTCCAAGCAGAAGGAACAGCAAAGGTCCTGAGGTGGGAGAGTGCCTGGGTTATTTGGTCATAGGGCAAGGCAGCCAGTGTGGCTGCTGTGGGCCGGGTAGGGTGGGTAGTAGGGGCAGGGGTGGTCAGAGTAATCACTCAGGCCACATTGGGAAGGGCTCTGAGGCCATAGTGGGCTGCCAGCATCAGGATGAGGCAGGAGCCCAGCTGGAGCCACAGAGGCAGCTATTGAAATGGGGGAGAATGATGTGGGATTCTGGACCTTTTGAAGTGGAGCCGGCAGGGTTTTTCCAATGGATGGAATGTGGAGTGTGGGAGAAAGAGATGCATCTGTCCCGGCTTGTACCTGTGTGGCCCAAAGAAAAAACTAGAAGGACAGGGTTCTCTCTGCTGAGATGTGGGAAGAGTCTGTTTGCTTTCCGAGTGTGGCAACTCCCTCTGAGGATGAAATCGCAGCATAACACATTGGAACGGCAATAACTGTCTTGAGATGGAGGTGCTACATCCAAGAAGGGCTTCCAGAGGAGTCTGTCGTTGAAATACTCGTGATTGTTTTGATGCGTTCCATGTCCAAGTGATGGAAAGCCCACTTAGCAAGGCAAGAGAAACATGAAAGAACCCAGAGGGCTCCAGGCCAAGACCCAAGGTGACATCCTAAAGCCCCCTGTGAAGTTGGAAGGAAACCGTCTCCTAACTGTCCCCTCCTGGGAGTTGGGGCAAATGGCACTGTGAGGACACCAGCCTCTGCCGGGGTGCCTTGGGCCACATCTTGCTCCAGTGGTCAGGCCTCTGAGCTGCTGACGTAGGAATGGGGTAAGGATCGCCAACAACGTTTTCGTCAGATGTGCAGGAACTCTCACAGTCTCTGCGATTCTTTGCAAGGAACATGTGAATGAATTTCAGATTGAACTACAGACAGAAGAAGCTCTTCCTGCCAAAGACACTTAAACCCCACTCCCCATCAGCACTAAGCCCCAAGAATTCTGATTGTGGCAGAGAAAAAACAACCAGCAAAGATCAAACCAAATAGTCTAAAAATAGAGTGCTTAGGGCAGAGAGACAGAGAGCTGCAGTGTCCTATGCCCACTGCAAACATTTACAGAGTGTGTAGCTGGGAGGCAAGACCAGCCAAGGAGTTACCAATGCCAGGAAGCTCTGGGCAGAAGAATCTTGCTAAAATTGACATCCATTGCTGCAGGCCGTCATTTGATGAATATTGCGGTGCACAGATTTCACAGTGGTGTGATGCCAGACATGCTATTGTCTCTGATGGTGCTGATAGACTGAAGGGGCTGTTTTTTTGTTGTTGTTGTTGTTTGAGACAGAGTTTCACTCTTGTTACCCAGGCTGGAGTGCAATGGCGTGGTCTCGGCTCACTACAACCTCCGCCTCCTGGATTCAGGCAATTCTCCTGCCTCAGCCTCCTGAGTAGCTGGGATTACAGGCACGCGCCACCATGCCCAGCTAAATTTTTGTATTTTTAGTAGAGACGGGGTTTCACCATGTTGACCAGGATGGTCTCGATCTCTTGCCCTCGTGATCCACCCACCTCGGCCTCCCAAAGTGCTGGGATTACAGATGTGAGCCACCGCGCCCAGCCCTGAAGGGACTGTTTTTGACAATTTGAGCCAAGGTGCTGATGTCCAGAGTGTGAAACGTGAGAGCAACCATCTCCTACACAGGTGTCTCCGCAGGCGGGGCGTGAGGCATGCTGCCCGGGACCACCCGGCCCTGCTCCCTGCCTTCATGGTCATTCTGTTCTTTCCACTGGAGTTGGGGGTCAGAGGAAGGCTGCAGTTTCCTAGCAATCATCTGTCCCTCACCTTTACTGTGTTCCCTGTTTCTGCTTGTGAGGACCGTGTGTTTTTGTGCCTGGAAAGAGCATCTGTAAGACTTTGTTTGTCCATCTATGAACAAATCTCTATATCCAGTTTACTTCAGGTTGGGGCTGTGCTAAGGGCTCTCATGTAGTAGTCTCTCAATAAATATTTGTGAGCCTTCAGGGATATAAACCTTATGAGCCTACCTTGGCAGAAAGCCAAGTCCCATCTCCAAGTGCTTCCAGATGTTTTCCCTCAGAGCAATGTCCAGAGAGAGAGGCCAGTGGGACATGGACCCAGGTACCTAGGACGGGTGAAGGATGGGACCTCAGTTCTCTGCATAGAATCCCTGTGCACCAGGCATTTGCCAAGTCTGCTGAGGCAGTGACACCTCACCCCGTTAGTTTTGCTCACTTCCAAAGCACCAGGAAAAGCACTCAAGCCAGTGGCCTTGGCAAATACAATCTCCCAACCTCAGCCCTTGCCTTCAGGCCTGAGTTTTCTCTCCAGCCCTCAGCCTTGACTGTTCCAGTGAACTTGGTCTCCATTTCTGACCGATCTGCCCCTTGGCTCTCCAGTCTCATGCTGTGGGGTGAATGGATTTCATTGTCCGGGACAGGTGCCCGTGCCTGGGCAGACCCATATCCATGCAGTCATCCTCGGTTATAAATATCTATAGAGTGCAATACCAAATAATTGTGGGGCATATTTCACCCTGCCTGTTGAACACATTGCAAGAAAGGAATTGATCCCTGCTGTTTCATTTATTAGATGGTGTAATACCACAAAAATCGTTTCCACAATATCCCAAACTAAATCATTTATTCTTGACAAAAATCCAATAAAGAGCTCAATCCTTCTCCATAGGCAGATAAAGCACAGATTAATGGGGCTGCCTAGATCAAAAAATGCTGGGAAAATGAAAGCGAGATAGAGAGAGAAGGCTCCTTCCTCCTTCTCACTGCCCCAAGGCAGCCTCGGCTCAGGGTTTTATTACAAAAAGCCGCCTAAGTATTACAGGCTAATCCGTAAATCCCAGCCTAGTAAAATATGTGACGGATTTGTAAATTGTGCCCTTTACAAATCTGATTGAACTTTTTTTTGTTTTGCTGAGAATTTTGCCTTCTCCTTTTCTTCTTCTTCTCACCTTGTGCCATCTCGCTGGGTACCCGGAGACCCCAGACCCTGCATCCGTCCCCGGCACCAGCAACATTCCTGGTATGTTCAGCCCTTCCATGACCCTTCTATGACTTGACTGACAGAGGGTGGAGATTGTCGGTGGTACCAGAGGCTGAGAAAACCATCATTTTCTTTATTTACCACCTATGGGGAAATGAGATTCAGATAGGGGGCAGGGCCAGGCATAGCGATGTCAGGGGCACAGTGTAGCCAAGTGTGAACGTGGTGAAGGATTTGTACATTGTTTCCAGGGTAGAAAGAAGTAGACCGAGCTGGTGACCTTCAGACCCACAGGCGAGCTGCTCAGAAGAGGCTTTGCCAGTAGATCTCATTCTACCCACCGCCCTGAGCCTACTACCTTCAACCACCCAAGGCAGGTGGTTCTCCAGGGTCCACTCACTGCACGTGGCCCAAACTGTCCTCACATGCACTCTCTCTAGGGTACCAGCCATCTCAGTGTGCCTGAGACTGATGGGATTCCCAGAAGGCAGGACTTTCAGTGCTAAAACCATAAAAGTCCCAAGCAAACCGAGGTGAGTCACTTGCTGTGTGTCCTCTGCCTGAGGTTCGGGTCCTTCTGCACCGTGAGAGGAGCTAACCACTCAGGCCGGCTTTTTGCTGTCTCTGCTTTCAACTGCTTCCCTTGCAGAAGCAGAAGAGTGCCCGAGCAAGAGCGTGGGCTTTGCAGTCACCCAGCCCTGGATTTGGGTTCAGGATACCCGTGGCCACTGGAAAGTCACGTAGTCTTTCTCAGCCTCGGTTTCCTCCCATGAGAAGTGGAGATAATAACACCTACTTAATCAGATCATTGTGCTGATTAAAGAGACGACACAGGCGAAGGACCTAGCGTAGAGTAAGCCCACAGCAATCTCATCATCGTCATTGTTTGAACACATCTCCTTAAGTAAGACTGCAAAAAAAAAAAAAGTATGACAATGGGGAAAAGCCTTTGAAAGTTGGTGCAGTGACATCCCCCACATCATCTCACAGGAGACACAGCTCCTCACTCTTGCAATCCGAGCACTGGCCAAAGCCCGGGTATCAGTCAGGAATGCGAGCAGGCTGGGATGCAGATGATGGGCTGGACACCAGATCTCTCTGCCTGGTGCTGTGCCTCAGTTTCCATCCTGCGGGGCTATACCCCAGCACCCCAGGAAAACGACTCCTTCCTCTTCTTACAGATTTTACAAAAGGCAGAGGAAAGAGCGAGCTCTTCCTTTTCCTGCTGCCCTGGCAACTTTCCTCAATCACCGCCTCCCTCCCCACACCCCACACTTCGGCCTGTCCAGCATGGAAGCAGGGCTAGAGAAACGAGGAGGAGAGAAGAATCCTGGCCCAGCGGCCTGGGATGGCATTTCCCAGGCTCTAGAAACGCGGTAAAGAGTACGAGGCCTGTGAACGAGAGTGCTGCTCCCCGATCCTGCTCATTCTGATGCCATCTGAGGGTGAAATTGTCTTTAGAATTCCAGGGCGATGACGGCTGGGAAGTTCATCCTGCTGTTCTACCTCCATCCCTCCCAGGAGGAAGGTGCGTTTGGAAGGGACGGGTGCCCATGCCTGGGCAGCCCCATATGCATACAGTCATACACGGTTATAAGCATCTCTAGAGTGCAGTGGAGGGCTCGGGACCTTTTCCAGGTGCATGAGCCTAACGACATTGCCTCTTGCTTGGGTCCTAAGACGAGCCTCATGCAATGAGGCAGGTCACTCAGGAGCAACTTGTGGAAAGGGGATCTGCCTCCCCAGAACATTCTAAAAAAGTGGGGTTCCCAGCTGCTGTGTTTCTGAAAGCAGAGGGGGTGGATCCGTGAGCTCAGGTGCTCCCACAGAGTCAGGGTCCTCCCTTTTGTCCCTCAGAACAGCCAGTTGGTGCCTCCAGTCAACCTTACCCCTCTGTTGCCTGCTGAGAGTTAATCCTATTTCCTGACTTCTGGGTGTTTAGCTTGGCAACCCAGAGATCGACTCAGTTGGACCTCTCCCATCCTCCTGATCACAGCTGGAAGGAGGTCCAAGAATGTGACTCCCACAGCCATGGCCCTGGATGGGGTCTCCCAGACAGTTTATGCTTCCATTATGGTTCTTGGCATTCAGATGTGACGATTCCAGTTCGGTTATGGAGTGGGTGGTATGAGGGAAGCAGGCGATGGGGCAGGGGGCAGGGGGCTGGGGGCAGTTGCCAGGGTGTGGGATGGGAGGGGAAAGGCCGTGCTCATTACTCTTTTGTGGACTTGGAGGTGAAAAAAGAAATCAATGAGACATCCTGTTTCAACTCATCCTGAGTTCAAGTTTAAGGGCATTTGAAAAATTACTCTTTTTTTTTTTTCTGGGGTGGGTGGCATGACATGAAAAAGGGTATACCAGAGGATGCAGGTTTCATGGTGTCATCCCCCGGCCCATCACTCAAAAGGCACGAGGATCTGGGAGGCACCAGGAGGTCTTCAGAGAGAACACAGGCTGGCGTCTAGGCTTAGGAGTCCCTCGGTTACTACCTGGCTCCCGTTCCCATACCCCTGCTGCTGCTCTATCGAGGACCCGTAGATCAGCCACCAAAGCTCCATTCAGGGGCTTGTAGATTTTGTCCCCTCATGGAGGATTTCAAAGGGAAGGAGGATGGCTAGCAAGGCCAAGAGGCAGGAGAAGCAGGGCGCCGTGTTACCACCACAGCAAAGCTTACCTGAGTGAGGCTCGGCAGCTCTGGTGACCCTCACTCCCCCGGCATCCTTCCAGAAGTCCCAAAGTCAAAATGCCAGCAATCTGGCCACTTGGGTTCCCGCTGGCTCGCTCACAGCCAGCACCCAGAAGTCCACGGGGCATGATGAGTGGAGGGAGTGCCGGAGCAAACCCACTGGAGTCCGGGTGAGCGTCTCAGTCACTTCTAATTTATTGGCCTCCGCCAGTCCCACAATCACTGGTTCTGCTCAATATTTTATTCTTGCTGCACCTGCTCAGGCAGCAGAGCTGCAGGCATTTTTGATAAATGGATTGAAAGGTTTGTCTACCTTTGCTGAGGCTTCCATAAGTGCCTCTGTATCTTCCACTGAAATTATATTTCCCTACTTCCTACAGTGATTTCTCTCCCCTGGTGACTCCTCTCTTCCTGTTTGCTAGCTCTTGTGCACTCTCTCTCTCCCCTCCCCATCTCCTACACACACACACACACACACACACACACACACACACGCACACACCATGCAAAGATGCCCATATCTGTGAACTCACAAACTTAGCTGTACCTATGGCCACTCAGGGCAACAACATACGAGGGACCGGAGAATATATCTACCCATTGACCAGGAAGCACTTACAACAGCCTTGCATGCGGTACATCCCCTCCTGCACACGAATGTAGGTACACACGAGCTGTGGCTTGCATTGAAATCTCCACGCACCTCTTTCTGAGCTCATCCAGACTCAGACTCTGACGGCGGGCTGCAGAGACCACAGGTCCACCCTGAACAAGGGTGGACACGGATGGGCAGACACCAAGAAGAAGCATGGTGCCCCAGTGAGCCCCGCGGGGATCCCAGTGAGGCTTCGAGGAACCCTGCCCCATCAGCCAGCTGACTCCCCCAGCCTTCCTCCAGCCCTCCTTCATCCTCACCCGCCTGCCCGGCCCCAGCCACCCCACTGAGCCAGCTGGAGGCTTTATCCCAGCCACATCTGAAACAGCTCGGGAGCTGTGCCTGGCCGCCAGCCGTTTCCATAAATAACTTGCTGGGCCTGGCTCCTTGCCCTCCTGGTGATGTCATTGGCCTTGGCCCAAATGATGAGGTCATAGGCTTCCCTTCCCTGCCGCTCCCTTGAGGTAGGGGTGGGGGAAGCATGAGACCCTCATCACAGCGCCTGTCTGCTGGGAACCTGCCTGTCTGCACCCCACCCTGTCCCAGCCCGGCCAGGCAGTTGATGTGGGTTCTCCACCATCTGGGACCGCCTGTGTGGTGGTACCAGACAGCAGCCTTCTCCCTCCTTGTCCCCGGTTTCTGAACAGCCTGCCAACGTTTCCATCTCCTCACTGCCTTCTCCCCTCGACATGATGTGATTTCTCGGGGACAGTGGACTTGGCGCCTGGATGCACCTCCACCAGAGTCCAAATCCTGGCTACCCCACCCGCTGGCTGTATGACTCCGGACAAGATGCTTCGCCTCTCTGTGCCTCTGTTTTCTCGTCTTTAAAATGGAAGTACTGATAAGACCTGTCTCAAGGGTTGTTGTGAGGCTAACATGGGCTCGTGGCTATAAAACACAGCACCTGGCACATTAGTAGACAAATTGATTTCATGATCACCCTTCCCTGTGTCTGTGTGTGCAGGGGAGTGCATTTTCAACTACTTGGCATGCAGAGGCACCCGTGGCCTCCTCTCTGTGGCTCTCATGTACCCCACAATCACCAAAGCTGCCATTTTCCCAACTTGGGCTCCCCACCTCTCCTCATTCTACTCCAACGTGGCCCAAGCTCATTCCCAGAATCCTCACTCTGGTCCTGGAAGTGGGAAGGGCCAGGATGTGAGAGGGTCTTTGAGAGCTCCAAGGTGTTCCAAAGCCCCATGGCCAACCCCGCTCCACAGTTACCTCCAGCAGAAGCAAACTGGACCCCCTCCTGGTCAGCACTTGTCACCAGCATGCACAGTATCATACAACATCAGATGAGCAGACAGGAGCCTTGGGCATTGGCTCCAGATGTGTGAGTCTGGAGAACCCGCAGAGGCCGCGAGGAGATGGCCGTCTCTGGACTGGAGACTGGAGAAGTTTCACTGATTTCATCCCAGGGCTGTTAGATATGGCAGCCCTGAGCTGTGTGTGACTTGATCACTGGATGCTGGGCTAGTGAGGTACCCGAAGGGCAGGATCCACACAGGAATTTTAGGACCTAATATGAAAAAGAGATGGCAAGATAGCTCATAAATAATTCTTTTCTATTTATCATGCATGGAAATCATGGTAGTTTTCATATATTCAGTTAAATGGCATATGCTTTTGCAAATAATGTCACCTGTTTCTCTCTTTTTAACGTGGTGGCTGGAAAATGTAAGGCTGCACGTGTGGATTGCGGTGTCTTTCAATCAGGTAGCTTGGGTCTATTCTCTCGCCAAGTCCTAAAAAACCTTCATCGGCTCCCATCCCGAGGGTTCTGACTTGGTGAGGGTGGTGTTTTCCGGAGCCACCCCCCGTCAGTATCCCGAAAGGACCATTGTAGTCCTCGGGGCTCTGTGTGGCCAGTAGCAGGTGCTCTGGTTTCCTCCCCATGTGTGGTCACCACCTGCCCATCATCCAGCATCCTGAGTTCAAACTTACATATTTAAGGGGAAGACTCCCTAAAGGTGGCCAGGACACCCCCAGGACATCAAGTACTCAATGCCACGTGGTTCCTTCCAGTCTTCCTGTCACACCTTGGAGCCCCTGCCTAGAAGTTGTACCTCTTTTCTCTACTTATGTAGATCTTATTCATGCTTTAAAACCTAGATCAGAAGTCACCTCCTCCGTGAAGCCTTCCCAGACCCCTCCACTGGATGAATCACTCTGGACTCTCATAATCCGTTGCCTCAAACTCAACGAAGCTGTTTCTCAGTGTGTGTGCCCTGATAGGTGTTACGTGCCAGGCCATTTCTGTTCACATAAATCTTCATAACCATCTCAGGAGGCAGGAAATAAGATTATTCCTATTTTCTACGTGAGTAAACCGAAGGAAAGAGATTAAGCATCTTGCCAAGGTGGTGGAGTTTACAGTAAAGGAGAATTCCTACCCATGGGGTCTGATTCCCAGGTCACGTTCTTTCTGTCGTGCCTGATGGCCCAGTCACAGGTAGCATCATTCCTGGTACCCTCAAAAGACAAAGACAGAATTGAGAGTAGGACCCCAGTTTATTCATCACTGTAATCCCCATGTCATTCGGTCAGGTCAAGGCAAACAGTGGGTGCCCAATATATGTTGCCTGAATGACACCAGCGTTTAGTTACTGGCCCTACTGTGCTTTGAAACTGGGTCCTAGCACCCATGTTCCCAATGCCGGCCCTGGTCATCTTCCACCCTTCACCCCCTCACCCCTCCCATCTCCCTCCTGCCTCCAAGGCCCAGCGGCCTCTCCCTGGCTCCCCAGGGTCCCCTCCATGCCTGTTTCCATCTCAGTTATTATCGTGTGACCTCTGTTAGCCGGAAATTAATTCCCCAGGTTACCACTGCATAAAAACTCAACTCTTTTTATGGTCTCTACATGCCTTGCCCTTTCCTTTTATGCAGGTCTCTCTGTACTTCTAGGGAATAAATAAATACAGTGTAACTTGTAGCAGCCTTTATCCGTTGTAGCGTTGTAGCCCTCAGGGCTCCACGAGGCCTGGAGCCAACTGGAATCTCAGCCGCAGCTGGGGCTCGGGAGGTGGGGCATTGGGAGGATCCTGTGCATCTCACCCTAGAGCTGTCTGTCCTGGGGACTCCCTGGGTCTTCACCAGTCAGGCATGGTCGCCATCGTGGTCCACGGCTGCACCCACTCCTTGCACTTCTAACCACACTTGACCGTGGTGGTGCAATTAGCAGCAGCCAGAAGGAATGTCCACTGAATTTCCATAGTGGGGCAACCCCAGGGCTGATAGAGGCTGGGTTGATAGGCACAGGGTTCGGGGACTCCAGCTGCTGAAGCCCCCTCCCACCCCAGGAAAGGGCATCAGAGAAGATTTTTGTCTGGCTTCCAGACCATGCCCTGTCATTCCAGAAGGTCCCTCACATGGGTGGCAGGGTCGACAACCACCCTGGAGCCATGAAGCTCTGCTCCCCAAGTTCAATCAGGGCTGAACCATCTCCACCTTGCTCACGTCCGAGTGGGATCTGGACTCAGGGCTATGCTTGCTAGTCTGGGATCAAAGGCCTGTGACTCTGATGATGCTTCCCATCCGGAAGACGAGGGGCCATCTCTGTTCTCCTAGTTCCCACAGAAAGATCTCTGTGTGAGTTGAGTCAATACTCTGTTAGAAGAGAGAAGCTCCAGTCTCTGCAGGGACAAGCCAGGGAAAGGTCCTGTCAATTCCGTTTCACCATCTCACCAAGAAACATCCCAGTCTTTTTGTTTTATTAAGTCTGCATGTAGTAAGTGATGATTAACAGCACAAAATAAGAGCTGCTTTCCCTTCCCTTCCCAGTTGTCTTATGTCTGAATTCCAGGGCAAAACCACCCTGCTGGGTTGCCTGGTTCGTATACCCACCTCGACCCGGATCTACAAGGAACCCTTTGGATTTTTGTAACAATCCTCAGAGCTGGGACCCCTTCACCTCTAGCCTGCAGTCCTTGTGCTGCTTTGACTGGATCCAGTGATTGCTTGGGGACAAACTGTCATTTCTCTGCTTAGGAATTGTGAGAAGGTATTTAGGCTCTAGGTAGGACTGCCAGATTGAGCAAGTCAAACCACAGAATGCCTAACAACAAAACTCAACAACGGACAGGGTTTTGACAGAAGTATGTTCCGTGCAATATTTGAGATAGACTAGATTTCTTCCCCCTTTGTTTCTCTGTAGTTTCACTTAGCTGGGCATCCTAGCCCTGGGCTGCAGCCTCAGGCTTCCAGAAGTGACTGTGGGGGTCTGCGGCTTGTCAGCCTACAGAGGAGCGTGTCTGTAACTAGTCCTACCGGTGACTGCACGAAGTCCTTCCAGTAAGGTGGGGTAAGTTTTGTGCTCTGGGATAGGCTATTCAGTGTGGTCCAGCTCTCCCTTCCCTTGCCATGGAAGAACGAAGCCTCCCTCTCTTTCTGGCCTTGAAAATGTCCAAGCCTTTGCTCTCTCTCTCTCTCTCTTGCCCTACTCTAGATCCTGTGGTGGATCTTAGGGTCCCCTGTGAATCCCAATCTCCTGTTATGAGTCTGTTGCCATGGGTGTGTTTGGCTCCAGCCACAGTGGCTCTTAGGACCAGTTGAGTCATGTTCAAGTACACCTTGGGAGTCCACACGCTCCTCCACCGCTGCTGCTCTCGGCTCGGCAGGGAACTCACAGCTAGGGTGTTTCTATATCTGGGGCCTTCTCAAGCTCTACACCCCCACCTCACCGCTCCCTGCCCTCCATGAAAAAGTTTCCGGGGATGGGAGCAGCTATCTCTGAGATAATTGCTTAATTAGGGGAAAATTACTTAAATTTCAGCAGCAGCGGCAGCCACTGTGCCGTTGTGACTATAAAAACCTCTAAAACCCAGTTCCCTGAGAAAGGAGACCGCTGCCCACTCAACAGCTATGCCTCCTTCTCCAAGGAGGAGGCAAGAGGGAACCTAAGTGGAATGTCAGGGGCCACTGGCACTCACACTTGCACACGCACGCACACGCACATCCGTGCACTCACACACACATGCCCCCCCACCATCTCAGCTGGGCTCTGCTAGGCATTGGCGAGCTTGTGATTTTATCAAAGTCCCGAGGCAGACATAGGTCATGGACTGAATATTTGTGCCACCCCCAAATTCATACATTGAAGCCCTAACTTCTAATGCGATGGTATTTGGAGGTGAGGTCTTTAGGAGTAGATTAGGCTTAGATTAGATCTTGAACGTGGACCCCCAAGCTGAGATTCACGTTTTTTGGAGAAAAGGAAGAGAACAAGACTGCTTCCTTCTGCCACATGAAGCTATAGCAAAACGTTGTCAGCCGGCACGCCAGGAAAAGACCCCTGACCAGAACCCATCTATGCTGGCACCCTGAGCTCGGACTCACAACCTCCAAACTGTGAGGGAAAAACGTCTGCTGTGGGAGCACCCCAGTCTATGATATCTTGTGATATCAGCCTGAGCTACAGTAACACACTTTCTGGGAAGAGCCTAAGAGCAAACACGTTAGGTATTTGTTTCGGCTGCTCAGTGAGGCCATTGTAGCATGAGAGCAGTCACAGGAGATACTGCAATGCACAAGCAAAGCTGTGTTCAAACAAAACTTTATTTGTGGTCCTGGAGCTGGAGTTTGCTGACCCTGTCGAAGGCCAACTGTTGGGATGCAGCTGGAAGGATTGAGCTTAGCTGGTCCTCGGCGCCGTGTGGGGGGCTCTCTGTAAGCAGCCCAGCCCTAAGGCCCAAGAGCTCCAACGGATGATTGTGCTTAGCTGTGACGCTGTCGTGGTTGCAAATATGGGCTTTGGGGGCAGGTAGCTCTGGTCCAAATTCTTGCTATATGATTTTGGACCAGGTATTCGCCTGTCCGAGTTTCCACTTTCTCATTTCCAAATTGATCGTCGTAACGGTTCGTTCCTCTCAGGGCCATGGCGGCAGGGCCCAGGGAGCGCGGGGGGTGAAGCTGAGTCTGGTCTAGAGTCGGTGCTTATGGATGTCGGCTTCTGGGAGTGTGTTTTGGATCTCAGAGGAGAGTGCTGGCAGGAAGGGTTTAGGGTTTCTCTTCCCTCTTTCCTTCCAAACTTGTCATAATCCTGTCTTCCCTTGGGATTGCGCCTCTTCTGAAGAGTCGAAGAGAAGAGGGGGGAAGTCACAGGGTTCCTGGCTTCCCTGCTGCCCCAACAGAGGCAGACGCTGGCCAGGGTGAGCCAACCCCCACCTGCAGCGACCCTTTGTCCTGCCAGGCTATCCCAGCAGCCCTGGCTTGCAATGAACATGATCCTGGTAGGGACCGACCATCCTCCAGGCTACCCACAGCAGGCACTGGAGAGCCCCTCTCCCCAGCATCCGAATCATCCAGCATCTTCCCTCTCCTTTTTCCAGGATGCCCCCTGCCCACCAGCTCTCCTCTAGACAGGGCCACCCATCCAGAGACACGCCCTCTCCCCTGGGAACCCAAACCTCCTGTAACGTCACCATGGAGGGAGAAACCTCAGTCTAGAAGGAGTGGTCCATAAGCTGTGATCAGGCCCTGGGGACCAGAGAACAATGCTGATATTGGTATCAGGAGTGACAGGGCAGGCACCCATCATGTCAGCTGCCAAATGGGGGCAGAGGTGGCAACCTGGGGGCGGGGAGGGGATAGAAACCCCGGTAGTGGCCGTGAGCAGGAGAGTGGAGCAGAACAGGGACGAGGGAGCTTGGATGATCATGGGTTCAGAGTTTGGAAGCAGGAACAATTCAGGACACGGATCCTGGGGGAGCCAGATGGATGCTCAGGGAGGTTCACCAGGAATAACAGTGCTTGGGTGAGAACTCTGAGGCGGAGATGAGCAGGAGACCTGGTAGAGCAGTACCCACACGGATTCTTGACTGGCAGATGGACAGACAGACATCGGGTCCAGTGGTGAACTCATTCCACTATGAAGTGGGTAATGTGCTTAAGACATAACTAAGTGGTATAAAGTCTAGATACCAGCTTCCTGTAAATCATGGTCTGATGTTTTGTTCGTTCTTTCTTTTCTTTCTTTTCTTTTTTTTTTTTTTTTTTTTTTTGGAGTCTTGCCCTGTTGCCTAGGCTGGAGTGCAATGGCGCAGTCTCTGCTCACTGCAACCTCGGCCTCCCTGATTCGGGCTCAAACAGTTCTCCTGCTTCAGCCTCCTGAGTAGCTGGGATTACAGGCACCTGTCACCACACCCAGCTAAATTTTTGTTGTTGTTGTTGTATTTTTAGTAGAGATAAGGTTTCACCATGTTGGCCAGGCTGGTCTCAAACTCCTAATCCATGATCCACCCGCCTCAGCCTCCCAAAGTGCTGGGATTACAGGCGTGAGCCACTGCGCCCAGCCTTGTGTACTTCAAACTGCTGAGTAGACGAGGCTGGCGAGACCACAATGGGAGGAAGAGAATTCCAGGGACACAGGGACACAGCCTTGGGGACAGAGGCAGAGCTGAAGGTTGTCCCAGCACCAGGAATTTGGTGGAGATGTCCATTTGGGCTCTGTTGGCTGATAGCCTCAGAAGCACCCCTTCCTGGGGTCTGTCTGCTCACCTACTCCCGTTCTGGTCCCCTTGCCTGCTTCTAGGCTGCTGACAAGAAATGGAATCAACTTCTGGCCGCTCTGCCTGTGCTCTGGATTCTTCACCCTTCCCGGGAGACGTCTTCCTCTCGCAGGCACTCGGACCAGCAGCCGGGTCTTGCGACTTAAAGAGAGGTCTGAGCAGGGGGGCCTGTGTCCCCTGGCTCTGGTCTTGAACAGAGGCTATCTGTCTGGATTCTCCCAGGCTGGGCTGCCACTCGGGGGCCAGCAACAGGGTGCTTTAGCTAGGCTGGCGCCTCACTGCACGCAGTGAAGCAGAGTCTCATGTGCTATTTCTGGGCCTGCTCTGTGGGATTCACAGCCCTTGCGTGCTCCTGACCTTCAAATCCAGGTCCATTTGTAGCTGTGTTGTTCTCCCAGACCTAAGGCCTAATTGCCTAAAAGCACAGAGTGTGGGAGTCTCGGCCCACTGCTGACCGTCTCAACCAACTGAGTTGGAACTCTGACCCGCCCCGGTCTCGGGCTCTGGCCTCGCTCTGTTGGGACCGCAGCCCTGACTGGGATACCGTTCCTGTTTCCCAGCTTTGCACTGGCTTGTCTGCCCATCTTCTGCTGCTTCAGCTCCTCCAAGGCCATATCATGATTCTGCTGCCCGCTCCCCACGTCTGAGCCCTGCCTCTCCCAGTTGGCACCACGCCGTCTGCCTGCGCTGGGACCTCAGTGGTCTCTCAAGCGTCTCCTCATCGTCTCTCATTTTATTCCCATTTCGTTCTACCTGCTCTCCTCGCTTCCAGCTCCTCCTCAGGTCCTCTCTCCAACACAGCGGTTCTCAAACTGTGGTCCCTGGACCCCAAGCAGCAGCGCGTGGGAGCTTGTTAGGAACACAAATCCTCTGGTCACAGCCCCAGCCTCTCTGAATTAAAAGCTCTTGAGGCAGGGACCAGCGATCTGTGTTTCCACAAGTCCTCCAGACGTTTCTGATGCAGTCAGGGTTGAGAACCTCGAGTCTAGCACATCCTCCCTGCAGCTTTCAGAGAGATCTTTCTAAAATCCAGGACAAGTCCTCTCATTCTCCTGCCCAGGAACAGCGCACACCTCCCTCTCTCTTGCCTTCAGAATTCACTTTCAATTTCCTTCTTAAGCACAGTATCCAAGGCTCTTTACCATCTGGCCCAGGCTTCCCTCTCCAGCCTTCTCCTCTTGCCTGTGGAAGGCCCAGTGGTTCCAGTGCTGCCTCTGTGAAGCCTTCCCCGTCCTCCTGGTTCCGCTATGGGTGCTCTGGGTCCCTTGCACCGCCTCTCTAATGAACTACAGTTACTCGGGAACACATTGATCTTCCCTATTCGCAGTGAGGTTCTAGAAGCAAGGATAATGCATTACATTTCCAGTGCCAACCACCAGGCTGGTGCACAGCAGTTGCCGATACATATCTATTGATGGCAGAAATCAATATAACGCTCCTAGTGTCTGTGAACATGCCACCCTCCTGCCCAGCCATCCTACCAAGCCCACACCCTACCCTCTTGACACAGCACCCACTGCCTGGGCTCTCAGGGCCTCCTAGGACCTCTTTCTATCTTACCGTATTCCTGTGAGTGCTCCTAGGCTAGCTCACTTCCAGCCCCGTCATTCTGCAGCCAAACAGCTCATAGGAAGAGAGAAGGTGAGGGCCTTCCCAGGCCGCATCGCGCTGCTGGAGAGCTGTTCTCCATCACAGGGGTGTTGGAGGAATCAACAGCAGCATCTCCTTCAGGCTCATCCATTGGTACGAATGATTCCCAGATCCTGGAGGAAAGATGCCCCAGCTTCAAATGACTCTCCTGGGACTGGACGTTAGACTGCAGGACAGGGCTTGGGGTGATATTCCTGCTCCCCTCCCCTGCTAGATTTACCTTCCCAGTGATGTTTGCTTGTCCCGATATCAAAATGAGCCTTCATCCCCTGTGTACAAAGCAACAGCCTGGCAATCGAGAGGTGGCAGAGCATGGAAACAAAGTCTCTCTGCCTCAACCCGCAGAATGAACCATTCCCTAGGTAGGTCACCAAGGGTGGTAGTCAGTGTTTGAATGCCAGCTGAGTAATCTAATTAACTTCTGGGGATTTCTCAGACCTGTCAACACACTGGCTTCTCAGGTAAGTTTTGCCAAAGGACGGGGCTGAGATGCACAGAGGGGCTCTCGCCAGACACTCAGGTGTTCAGGTTTAAGGAGCATGGGCACTTTGGGGTAGGGATAGAACCAGAGTCCCCAGTTCTCTTGGAGCCACCCTTTAGGGCCTGGCCCAGGCTCCACTGAGCCCTGAAACCTGTCCCACTCAAGTCCCTCCTGTGCCCTTCAAACTGCAGCTTCTGAGACCATTGGAAGGTGGTGAAGGGGGCGTGGCCTTTGTTTATCTGTGACTTCCTGGCTCTGGCTGCATAGGGCAGTTGGGTGTGTCACACTCGTCCTCAGTTATGATTGGGCACACCCACGCCAGCCCTGATCACACTCCAGAAAGAGCCCGCAGGTGTCCCTCTGTAAGTGGAAGCAGCCTCCCTGTCATCAAGCCTCCTGGAGACCGCCTGGGTCCCCTTCCTGGATCATGCCACACAGACTCGTTCCATTCTCTCCCCACACCTGGTCCTCAGGTCACTTAGCAACCTCAGGGCGGTCAGCCTGGCTAATCACTGTGGCTGCCTGCATCCACCTGCCTTCCTGGGCTGGAGGGAACTCACGTGCCCCCTGCCCCTGGCCCCACCCTCACCTCTCATTCTCCCCACTTCCCCTACAGAGGTGGCGCAGTGACCAGCATTTTGCACCTCACCCTTTGCTCCCTGCCCGAAGCCCACTCTGCAGCTTAATCTGTGACATTTAGCATAAATAGTTTTCTATTCCCAGCTGACCTTTAATGGCTTTTATCATCAGCTGTGGTTCCTGGCAGCCGTGGAAGAGTTGCTGTCGGCTGCCCGAGACCATTTCAACAGAATACCCAAGGAGAACCCACGGTTTTCGCCACGTGAAGCTGGGGGCAGCCCCTGGAGATGTCTGCTGAGACTCGAGCTTGCCACTCTCGGCCCGGAAATATCATTACGTGTTTCAATTAGAATTAGTGGGGAAGCAGCTTATTAAGTGGTTATTTATTACGGTAGTGGAGACACTCGCCTTCCTCTGACGAGGAATCCCTAATCCCTCCCTGATGCTGTTTGCCACTGGAGGAGGATGGAAATGGGAGAGGGGAGGCCAAAAAGAGGTGGATTTTGCGTTCCCCACATCCCCCCACTTCCCCCCAAAAAGAGGTGGGCTTTGCATCCCGCACTTCCCCTCCACGCCCCTTCCCCCGCCAAGATACCTTCCTCAGCAGGTGTGTGCTGTAGTGACATTAGCAAACCCTCCTCCTGAAATCCCAAGCCATGTCTTCACACCCCGAGAAGCAGAAGAAGTCATTGTCAGGCCAACGCCCACCTCCACCTGCCCCTCCAGCACTTTTCTTCCCACTCACAGATGGTCACCCGGTCATCACGGAAAGGAGGTGAGAGGATGCCTGTGGAGGTTCGGGTTTTGGCAAAGACCCTGCAGACACTGAAGGTGCAGAGAAGTGAACAAGGACTCTCAGGCTGAAGCGCAGGAGAGTGGAGCCCTGAGCCCATCCTGCCAATGACCTTGGGCAAGTCACATGTCCTCTGGGAGACCCAGCCCCTCCCTGCATGTACTGAAGGTTCGGACCAGCTCTCAGTCCTTCCTCTGCTCACCTGAAGGGCATGGCATTCCCTCCTCAGGGGTGACGGTGCATGGCTGGACAAGTCAGGGATGCTTGCCCAAAGTCACTGCAGCAAAGGCGGGCAGAGGAGTGGCAGGTCTGCAGTGGGGGTCCTGGGACCCTGCTCCCCTCCCTCACTGATGCTCAGTCCTCTCTGCCTGGAGGAGATGCTCTGAAGAGGTGACTTCTTATCTTGCTTTTCTTTCTCTTTTTAAGACAGGATCTCTCTCTGTGTCACCCAGTCTAAAGTGCAGTCTCAGCCTTCCGGGCTCAGGTGGTCCTCCTGTTTTATTTTTTTTTTTTTTTTCTAGGGATGGGGTCTCAGTGTGTTGTTCAGGCTGGCCTCAAACTCTGGGGCTCAAGTGATCCTCCCACCTCAGCCTCCCAAATAGCTGAGAATACAGGTGTGTGCCACCGCGCCTAGCTAATTTCTTTTTCTTTTCTTTTCTTTTTTTTTTTTTTTCTGGTAGAGATGGAGGTCTCCTATGTTGGCCAGGCTGATCTTGAACTCCTGGCCTCAGGCAATCCTCCTGTCTCCGCCTCCCACAGTGCTGGGATTATAGGAATGAGCCATCACACCTGGCCCCCATCTTGCTTTCAAATGTTCCTTTCTCGCCATCTCTCCCTCCTGTTTCCCCAGGCTCACAATCTTGGTTCCAGTCTTCACCAGCCACACGCCCTGAGGCAAGTCCAGAGCCCCTGAGCCTCCCTCTCCCTGTCTGATATCGTAACGTATGCAAGCGATGTCATCTGCATGGGCTGGCAAGACGCGGGGACTGTTATTGGTCATTATTATTGCTGTTACTATTTTAAAGACCATCAGGGGGGAAAAAGAACAGAAAAGAAAAAAGAAAGCCGCCCACAGAGCCTTCCTTACCCTTGAACTCTTAGGTCCTTAAGGAGGGGAAGGGAAATAGATGCGGGGACCAAACAGGAGGTGAGAAGGGGCAGAACAGAGTGGAGACAGCTGGGAAGAGACACAGATGAGAAGCAGACAGAGAGGGGAGAAAAGGAGAGGGAGAAAGAGAAGAGACAGAGGAAAAGAGAGGAGAGAGAAAGGAGAGGAGAAAGGAGAGACAGGAGAGACAGAGGAGGGAGAAGAAAGAGGAGAGAGGAGAGAAGGGGAGGGGAAGGGAGGGGAGGGGACAGGAGTGCGAGAGGCAGGAGGCTGGTGGCGGGAGAGGTGCATAGTTTGTTTCCTTCTGCTCTGCGGTCCCAACAAAAAAGAAAATGAACCTGTGGACCCCGGCTGAGGTGGTCGAGTCGCAGTGCCGAAGAGCAGCTCAGTGGAGGAGGCAGCAGGTACGGGGCCCAGAGAAAATGATCTTTCTAACCACTACCTTGGTGCCATAATCACCTTCACGCAGCAGCTCTGGTTCCGGGGGGAGGGGCCGCTGGAGAGCCACTTGGTTTGATTCCTTTGATCTCTGGCCACCGCCCGTCATGGAGGAGCGTGTAATTAGGCCGCACTGTACCTTCCCGGCAGCCCAAGCCGCACGCGCCTCGCAGGATGAGAGCAGGTGCCGCTGCTGCCACTGGGCTGGGCCGGGCTCTTAATTGGCTTATGTGCTTCTCTTGGAGTCTATCCTGGTTTTCCTGGGATGCAGCTACTGCCTGGATGGTGGTGAAGATCGCTCTCTCAAGGGGTCTCTGAGGGACCAGGGACCCTGCCGTGATGTAGGTTTGCGGGCAGGGTGGTGGCAGGTGCCCAACCAGCTAGTGGCCTGAGAACGTGCCCTGCCCACTCCGAAGAGCTTGCTGACCCCAAAGACCCTGCTGTGCACACATCTGAACCCCCGTCCCAGGTCTCTGCACCTTGCTGTAAAGAGTCAGCCGTGGAGACCTGTGCAGTGACCCCAGGAGCACAAGGAGGGAGACTCCTCACCTGGGAATGGACCAGCGTCTTGTTTCCCATGGTGGACAGGCCAAAGGGATACAGCCGCAAGGGTTTGAAGATTTGGAAAGTGGAAGAGATCTGAGGATGACCAGGAGGGGTTTGGAGCCCCATGTTGCTCAGCAAACCGCAGAGTAAAACAGGGCTGTTTATTCAGACCCTAAATGAAGGGGGGATGCTGGCTACTGCCCTGCCCACACACACGGCGGGTGGCAGGGGGGTGTTCAGGCAGCGCTGCTCCCTCCTTCTCCATGGATCCTCAGTCTCTCCTGGGGTGTGCAGGAATCTTCCCCTCCACCCCTCAGGGCCATTTTAGATGAGGGTGGCGACTCTCCCCTCTTCCACAGCCAGCACAGATTCAGCAGCCTTTCATGTGAAAAGCTGAACAGGAGCCCCGGTCTAATCACCCCCCAGCTGGGGGCATCAGGGATTCATGTAAAACTGTGTAGTCAACCAGCACAGGCAGAGGGAGTGACCTAGGGAGGGGCCACGTGCAGAGGCGCCCTGGGTGTCCTACACCAGTCTGCTAGGCCTGGGAGGCCCAGGCGTGGACAGGGGAGCGGGGCACTCTATTGAGGGTCTGTGGGATTCTGGAAAGTTGCACTGCATGGTGATAATCAGCTCAGCTCTGGGGTCCGAAAGTCACTTCAAATCTCAGCTTCACCAGATAGTCCTAGGTGACCATAGGCATGGTTTAACCTCTTTAGGCTCTATCTTCTCATCTGCAAAATGGGATAGTAAAGGATTTTTTTTTTTTTTTTTTTTTTTTTTAGATGAAGCCTTGTTCTTGCTGCCCAGGCTGGAGTACAATGGCATAATCTGGGCTCACTGCAACCTCCGCCTCCTGGGTTCAAGCAATTCTCCTGCCTCGGTCTCCCGAGTAGCTAGGATTACAGGCGCCCACTACCACACCCGGCTGATTTTTTGTATCTTTAGTAGAGACGGGGTTTTGCCATGTTGGCCAGGCTAGTCTCAAGTTCCTGAACTCAGGTGATCTGCCCGCCTCAACCTCCCAAAGTGCTGGGATTCCAGGCATGAGTCACCGCGCCCAGCCAGGAATTCTTGAATCATAGAATTGCTGTGAGCACTAATGAGAATAGTTAAGGCAAGAGCTTGGCACAGGAGACGAGCCCCACAATGTCCTTCACCATCGTCTGCAGGGTTCGGTCACTATTGTCTCATCAAGTCCTTTGGCCACAGATGGGACAGGAGCCCAGGAAGCATTGAGATCCTAGATTATTCTATCGAAAGGTGGCTTCTAGGTCTCCCGGCCCGCACTCCTCCAGGACGTCCATCTCCGCCACCCCAGGTCCCACTTTGTTGTTCAACGGCATTCCCAGAAAGGAAAGCTGTGTTTTCCTCTGGCCCGGCCTAAATTGAATCGAGGTGAAATGCCCTCCCTGCCCCATCTCCGTAGTAGTTCCGGGTCTTCTGGAAATTCACCAGCAGCCACTCTGGATCCCTATGGCCTGTAGACCTGCAGCGTCACTGTCCCTGGGAGCTTGTGAGAGACACAGCTTCTCGAGATCTAGCCCAGGCCTGGGGCAGGGAGGTCAGAATCCACCCCTGGACCAGATACCCCGGGGATCGGTATGTGCAGAGAGTGTGGGAAGGTGCTCCATGCCTCCTAGGAGACTACAGGTCTCTCTCACCACTGTGACTGTTAAAATGTGCTCTCTGAATGAAGAGACCCCCAAAAAAGGCTTTGTGTGAGCAACATGACTGTTTATTCACCCAGGCGCGGTGGGAGAGGAGTTGGTTTTAAAGATTTGGGGTGGGCAGTGGAAAGTTACAGAAGTTACAGTTTAGGGCAGTTCTTTGCAAGCTGAGAGGGGGTCATAAGTGTGAAAGCTGGGAGGGGGTTGTAGGGTGTGGAGTCACGAGGTTGACCAAGATCGGTTACAAAGTCCAATGGCCTTATCCATTAGGGCGGGAATAAGGAACAATCGAGAATGTCTCAAAGTGGTCGATCGTTTCTGCCTCTTTTCATGGTCTTCCAGTTACTTCAGATTTTCCAGGAACTCATCTGGAGTCACAGAGGTTAACATGGCATCCACGGGGCTGTCAGTCAGTCCAAAAGACCTTACAGTGACAAGCCTCAGCCATGTGTCCCGGGGAAATTCCAGCCTCATGCAAGTAAATTATTATTAATAGTTGCTGTACCAACATTTGCAAATAATGTCACTTTTGCAAAAGGAAATTGGAGCTGACTCAAAGTTATTCCTATCAAGACATCACCCTTATGTGTGTGTGTTCTAACGTGCTTTCTGGAAGGAGAATTACAGTCGTTGTGCACACACACTGGGGACCCGTCAGCAGGCATCCACTAAGGGGAAAGACATAACCCACCCTTCCTCCTGAACAGCAGTCCTGCCTGCTATGTTCCCAAGAGGCGTCAGTCAGATGGTGTAGGAGACAGAACTGCCCAGGGCGGCCACATCCATGCCGGGCACGCCTCGTTCTTGGAAATTCTTCCTGACATCGGTCTGCAAGACGCCCCCTGGAACTCTCACCCTTCCTTGCTGATGCTCTGGCTGCACGTGGAGCTAGCCTACCTCCTCTTTCATAGGACACAGCTGTTCCTTCTCATTGCTGCTGTAACTAAGTGCTACAAACTGAGGGGCTTGCAATAACTGAAACGGATTCTGTCACAGCTGTGGAGGCCGGAAGTGTGACATCAAGGTGTCGTGGGATGCGCTGTCTTCAAAGGCTCCCAGGGAGGATCCTTCCTCGCCTCTTCCCAGGTGTCCCTTGGTTTGGGGCTGCCAAGCTCAAATCACTGCCTCTCTCATCTGTGGCTTTCTCCTCCTCCCTCCCAGATCTCCCTCTGCCTCTCTCTGTCATGATATCTGCCACTGGATTTGGGGTCCCCCTGAATCCAGAATCTCATTTTGAAATCCGTACCTTAGTTACATCTGCAAAGATTCCTTCTCCAAATAAGATTGGAGAAGGAATTCACAGGCTCCAGCAAGCAGGACATGGACGAATCTTTTGGGGGCCACTCATCGACCCACTGCATGGTCCATTCAGATATCTAAAGGCACACTCTCAATCCGTCACCTCTTCCCCAAGCAAAGTCAAACCCTGGAATCTTTCAGCAGGTCTTCTGTGTGATCAGCTGTCAGCCTGACACCCCTGGCCTGAGGCAGAATGCCTGTCTCCTCCCAGACAAAAGACTTGAACAATTTTAACCTGATAGGGTAGGATGAGCTATTGTGGGCAGTGGGTGGTGTCATTTAGGCAGAGAACTTGCAAAACGAGGTTCCCAAAAGCAGGGCTGGGATGTGGGTGAGAGGTGTTTGGGGCAGGGAGGTGTTTGGAATCTAAGGCACCGCTCTCTCTGAGTCTCATGCAGGCAGGCCTGTGAGCCTGAGTGTCTACATCCGCACCCTGAGCCTCAGTCTCCTCTCCCTAGCCCGGGTCTGCCCTAAAGAAGCCAGCTGGGGGACTTCCCGGCCTCCCTCTCTGGAGAAACATTTCAGAACTGAGCCACCCACCAACACAAGTGAGCTTCCTGGGAGAGTGGGGGAGACTCCCTGCCCCCCTGCTAGGTAATCCCCGCCACTTCCACACCAGGTTTCCAGGGGTCAGTCCCATCCCTGCCTGGGGCAGAGTTAGGGAGAGTCCTGGGAGGAGAAAATGGCTCATGGTAGAGGGGCCCTTTCCCTGAGGGTCTCAGCCACCGCACCTCTTTCGCCACGCATTTCTTGGCAGATCACCGGAGACTTTTTTTGAGACAGAGTTTTGCTCTTGTTGCACAGGCTGGAGTGCAATGGCACCATCTTGGCTCACTGCAACCTCCACCTCCCAGGTTCCAGCGATTCTCTTGCCTCAGCCTCCCGAGGCGCTGTGATTACAGGCATGGGCCGCCACACCCAGCTAGTTTTTGTATTTTTAGTAGAGATGGGGTTTCTCCATGTTGGTCAGGCTGGTCTTGAACTCCTGATCCCATGATCCGTGCACCTCGGCCTTCCAAATTGCTGGGATTACAAGTGTGAGCCACCGCACCCAGTCGACTCTGAGACTCTTTCATGAACCTCCACTTGTAAGCCCCCTGCCTGGCATGGTGCCCACCGGCCTCATCCAGGTAGCCTCTGGCACTGTACCAGTCGGCAGCTTCCTCCCCTTCAGCCTCCTGGGTTCTTTTAACAACCCTCATTTGCATAGCTGTTTTGAAGTTTTGAAGATAACTTTTTACCTCTCCTTTAATGGGACCTTCACAATGACCTTGTCATTTCTGCCTTAGCCCCGGTGTACCAAAGCGAACCTGAGGTGAAGGTAACAAATCTGCTGCCCCGGCCTCCACCGCTTGGAATCCGGGGGGTCGGGCCTGGTCTCCAGATCCATCCCTCCCAATGACCAGCTCCTCCTTTACCAAGCAGCCTGGAGCAGACCCGCGGCAGGAGTGCCACTGCATCCAGGGGACGCGGCAGGCCCATGGCACAGCCTGGTTACCTAGAGAGTTGCCTCTTCCCAGTAAGAGGAAGAAGTCATGAAGAGCCAGCCTCCTGGCCTGGCAGGCAGGGTTTTGCCTGGTCATCGAACTTTTACAAGAGGCACCAAGGAAGCAAGTAGCAGGTGGCCAGGCCAGGACGGACGGGTCAAAGTGAGTCAGCTGGTTTCCTGCTGAGCCAGTCACCACCCTCTCCCACCTTCTAAGTAGCAAATTCTCAGGTTCCACTCGCAGTCAGCTTGTACCTGGGTTGCTCATTCTTGAACAGTATCCACTGCTGGGCCCGCTTCTGTTTCTGCGATGAGGCCAGGAAAGCTGGGGTGGCCTCGCTCTGTGTCCCCGTTCCGCCACACCCCACCCATGGGACAGCTGAGAAATCTGCAACCTTTCCCAACTGGTTTCAGCACAAATGGGCAGGTGCCTGGAGCAGCCGGCAGGGTCTGCTCATCTGAAACCACTTTGGAAGCCCGAGGGACTTCATGTATGAGCAAGTTCTCCATCTGAAACCTTGATTTTCCTAGGAATCATCCATTTCCTGTAACATAACTGTGTATTTCTGTTGGAAGGTATTCCCTTTATAATCAGACAGAGCTGCAGGGGGCCCTGTGGAGTGGGCCAGCGTCCCCCAGAGGGCCAAGGGGAGATATTCCGGAGGGTCTTCCAGCAGAGAAGTTTGGGAAGGTGCTGACTTCATCTGTCAAGTCCTCAAGCAATGCACTAATCCAAAATTAAATGAAAACAAAAATATTCACCAGGCAAAGGAGTGTGAAAAATCCCCATTTCTCTCTCTCCTCACCAGCGATGGAAACTGGGGCTTCCTGGAAGAAACCATGCATTCCCCACGTCCCCCTGTTTGTGCTGCAGTGAAAACTGACATGAGAGATTCATTGGAACATGTGCCCTCGTTCCGCTATCATCAGCCCACCACGGGGACGGGAGCTATTCATCTTCTTGGTTCATCTCTCAGCCTCCAGAACACTGTGAGGGGCACCTTGCCTGTGCCGCGGTCAGATGAGGCCCCAGGGGCTCTTCCAGAAGCTGGCACTCTCTGCGGTTGTCACTTGCCTACCTGCTCGGGTCAGGCCAGGCCAGAGGGGACAGTGTCTTCTCAGCGGGCCAGACAGTCTCCCAGGAGGCTGGGGTGCTGTATCACTTGCCAGACCCTCTCATCTACTGGCCTGACCCTGTGCTGCGCTGGAAATAGCACGCGAGCCGGCTGCCCTCCCTGCCCTGGAGAAGGGCAGTGCCCTGGAAGGAGAGGGCACAGAAGCATCTGTTTACAAGACCTCCGAGGGCTGCAATGGGGGCGTGCAGGAGGGCGACCAGGAGCCCGGGGCAGCTGGTGACCAACCCCTGGAGGCATTTGCGAGGTGTTGGAGAGGACCCCTTGAGCGGGGCCTGCAGGGATGGTGAAGAGTCTGTTCAGGCAGATGAGATAATTTGCTTTCCTCAAACTTCACAAGCTCGGCAGTCACCTCCTTCATGCATGTGAATGACTTTCTTCATGTATGTGACTCACCTTCATGCATGTGACGACCTTATCCATATATGTGACTCACGTTCTTCATGCATGTGATTTTATGAATGTGACTGTTTGTCTTCCCATCCCCCTGAAACATAAACTCCGAGCAAGGCCTTTGTCTCCTTTTGCTTTTATTGGTGTATCCCCAGTGCCTAGCTCAGTACACAGTAAGCATGCAAAACTACGTGTCGAAAGGTTGGGAATGAAGGCCAAGAAAGGGCCAGGGTGGAAAGGCCCCTGGCAGAGAGTGACAGGTGCCTGCCCCATCCCCCCGGTCTTACAGGAATCACCCCCTGACTTCCCACCCTGACAGGTCCCAGGACCGCCTCACCAAAAGGTTCGTGGCCATGAATCGTTCCCCTTCATAGCTCCCAGATGCGCCAAGGTTGCCATGGGGAAGGTCCAGATGAGGTCCCTGGGCTGCACTCGCTTGCCAGCAGGTGCAGGGTGGCAGGTGGGGGCTGCTGGCTGGCCCTGGCCCTGGCGTGCACCCCTCAGGCCCCGGCTCCTGCCTCCCCAAGCCTCAGTCCTTTTAGCTCTCATTTGTAAGTGGGCCTCAGCCCAAGCGCAAAATTCAGCGGGAATCCGGCCGGGTTCCCAGACGCTTAATTGGAGCCGGGCTCTTCATTACCTGCACACCTGTTCCCCAACACCATATGGTCTGAGGTAAATAGACTGTAATTGTTTACCCAGAGTCCATTCTGCCGTGAGCGAGTGAGTGCAGGGCGGCCTCCGTGCCACTGCCTCCTCCCCCTCCATCGCCCCTGCCACTGATCCGTCTCCGGGCTGCTGAAGGACGAAGCCCCACGCAAGGTTAAAGAGTTGACAGCTGTCCCAGCAGAGCCACCTTCCACGTCCAGGGTGCACCTTGGAGCAGTTTCTCCGCCAACTCCAAGAAAAAAGTCCCTGCCCAGCTATGCCACTGCTGGGAGCTTGGCAGCCAGGCCTCTCTGCACTTCCAGCACGGCCAAGCAGCTGGGCCCCTCGCTAGCCCTGGGATCATTCATCTCTTTCCCTGTGGAGGCTGGAAGACGTCTGAGAAGGGCCTGGGCTTTGGATCCTGGAAGGCATGGGCCCTGCCTGGATCTCCCCGCTGCCACTTTCCGATTCGATGGCCTCGGGTGAGTGAGGGCATGGTTTTTTTCTGTATCACATGGTCATTTATAACGGAAGGCGCTAATGTTCACGGGCTGCATCCTGTTGGGTCAGCACGCTGCCGTGTGCTTTAGAGACGGGACCTCTCGGAGGAAGGCTTCGATTATTCACACTTCACAGAGGAACAAAGTCAGGCTTAGGCTGGTGAACCCACTTGCCCAGTACCACCCAGCCAGAAACTGGGGGAGGTGGAATTCTAACCCAGTTCTGTCAATTTTGGAACCCGATCTCCTGACCACCATGCTATATTTATGTTACGAGATCATGCACAAAGGGACCTGGCCTGGTGCCTCGCATAAGAAGAAAATCAGTAAGTGCCCGTTTTTTTCTCTCTGCCCTTCCTTCAGTGAACAGATGCCCCTGCCACCACCACTCAGGCTTCTGGGAGGCATCCAGAGCTCCAGGCTGCCAATGTGCCCTCCCCCAAGGCAGAGTATAAATAGAGCAGAGCCTGGTCCCTCCCCAGTCCCCTTGCCTGTGCTCCTGGCCAGCCCTACCAGGAAGCAGTGGTCCTTTCCCACCATCCAGCTGATCCCCAGATGGCCCTGGACCATCACGAAGCCAGGCAGACAAAGGAGGAGGGCAGGATGGTGGCTAGCAGGCAGTACTCCAACAGAGCTGAGCTCCCAGCCTTGGAAGAAGTCAGATGAGTCGATCTTAAGAAAGAGCAAGTGGGCTGGGCGTGGTGGCTCACACCTGTAATCCCAGCACTTTGGGAGGCTGAGGCAGGTGGATCACCTGAGGTCAGGAGTTCAAGAGCAGCCTGGCCAACATGGTGAAACCCCATCTCTACAAAAATATGAAAATGAGCTGGGCGTGATAGCAGGTGCCTGTAATCCCAGCTACTCGGGAGGCTGAGGTGGGAGAATGGCTTGGACCTGGGAGGTGAAGGTTGCAATGAGCCAAGATCGTGCCATTGCACTCTAGTCTAGGCAACACAGCAAGACTCAGTCTCAGAAAAGAGAGAGAGAGAGAGAGAGAGAGAGAGAGAGAGAGAGAGAGAGCGAGAGCAAGCGTCCGTTGCTCTTCTGCATTTTGGGGGCTCTGGCTGGAAGCACGACCCCGTGCAGGAGGCAGAGTGCTCAGTACATTGGTGGGGAACCAGAGCCACATGAGGAGCTGGGCACTCCAGGCACCAGTGCCTCTCCTCGGGCATGGGAGAAGGCTGCTCTTCACCACCTCACCACCTGAGTTTTTCCCTTTCCTGCCCAGAGCTCCCCTGCCTGCCCAGAGCTGCTCCAGGAGGATGGATGGCTTCCCCAAGCCCAAGAGAACGGATGCTGTGTCCTCTTAATCTGCACGGAATTGGTCTTTAATATGATGAAGGGTTCCTAGAACTTTCAGCTCTGACAGATCCCCTCTGTAGCAAAGTCACTGGCGCTTACCAGAGTCTGCCTGGGCCGGCAGGCAGCCTCAGGGGAACTCAGAGGCTGTGTCACCCCCAGCCAGTCAGCAGCAGCTCCCCCAGCCCAGAGGAAGGATGAGACCCAAGTCCTATCCTTTGAGACACTGTCATCTCCCTGGATAGATAGACACCAAGTTCCCACTACACACACATTCATCAGCCCACAAAGAGGAGCTCCACGCTTGAAGCACATGGCCTCAAGGAAGCCAGAAAACCAGGGGGAGCAGAAAGAAGCTGGAGCCTGTGGGGTAATTAGGGAAGTCTTCCTGCAGGAGGTGTCCCCAGGGTGCTTGAGAGCTCTGATCCCCATCAGTTACCTGCTGGCTCTGTGGAAGATAGGGGCTCAGACAGGAGCAAGAATTCTGAGAGCAAGAAAAAATATACATACATGAAAAATAAAGGAAAAAGCCTTTCCTAGCAAGTTTTCCATCTGCCCACGGGGAGGCCTTTTGAAGAAAAGCCGGTGTCCCGAGCAGCAGCAGCTGCCAACTCCCACATCTCTGGAAAGGGGAAGGAGTTTTAAAAGATACTTAAGCTGCTGTATAAATTGGTCCCTCAGGGGATGCCATGTGGGTCTACCCTGGCCTGATGGGCATGGGGATATCTGTAAGCCCAGGCGTCAGGCAGGGCCGCTGGAGTGGTCAGCAGGGCGCCTCCCTGCCCTCGGCATGGGAAAGATGCAGCGTCCTGGAAGCAGGAGTCCCACTCCCTGGGAATGTGAGCCTTCGAGGAAGTCTCTGTAACTCAAAGACTTGGAGGGCCAGGCGTGGAGGCTCGTGCCTGTAATCCCAGCACCTTGGGAGGCTGAGGAGCGCAAATCACAAGGTCAGAAGTTCGAGACCAGCCTGGCCAATATGGTGAAACCCCATCTCTACCAAAAATTAGCCAGGCGTGGTGGTGCATGACTGTAGTCCCAGCTACTCGGGAGGCTGAGGCAGGAGAATCTCTTGAACTTGGGAGGCGGAGGTTGCAGTGAGCTGAGTTTGCACCATTGCACTCCAGCCTGGGTGACAGAGTGAGACTCTGTCTCAAAAAAAAAAAAAAAAAAAAAAAAGAGAGACTTGGAAACCGAACAAAGGTGTTCTGGCCAGGGTCCTGGGTGGGGGTAGGAGACTCGGATGAAAGGGAAGAGGAAGGAAGATATCCTGGACTCCTGTTCTATGGCTGGACACGGGACCTGGCACTTTCTAGACACTCTCTCATTTAACCCTTGAAGACCGTCTAGCTAGGTATCCTTACTACTCCCATTTCACAGATGAGAAAACTAAGGGCCAGAGAGATGAAGTCATCTGCCCAAGGTCACACAGCCAGAAGGGGCCAGAGCTGAAATTCAAACCCAAGCCACACACTGTTGCCTGTCCTTGAATGTTCCACTCCGGGTAGGCTCAGGGAAGGTGGAGCAGCTGGAGACAGTCCCCAGACCTTTGCAAATTGGCCTGGACTTTGTGGCACAGCCTCTGGCCCTGGGTTGCAGGTGACACGCAGAGCTGGCAGGGTTTGAGGGAGGAGGGCTGCTTGCTCGGGCTCGTTCCCTTATCAGAACACCTGTGTCCAGCTTCAAAGCCATGGCTGTCCACTGCCAGGACCCTGCCCACACAGGCATCTGGGATTCACCTGAGAGCTTCTCTCAGCCCAGGTTGGGGTTCAGCTCAAGCAGGCAGGGAGTAAATGTCCCTGGAAGCAGTCTTGGCCAGTATCAGATGGAATCAGAGGATGAAACTTCCAGCTGCTCCTCCTTTGGGTAGAATAACTTCC
This sequence comes from Saimiri boliviensis, assembly GCF_048565385.1. Lineage (NCBI taxonomy): Eukaryota > Metazoa > Chordata > Mammalia > Primates > Cebidae > Saimiri > Saimiri boliviensis. Next base: position 63,402,940 of record NC_133465.1, on the reverse strand, counting down.
AGAGGCTCTTCACCATCTTCCCAAGTTCCCCAGTGGAGTTGGGCACCGTTGCCCTTGGCAGTAACCTGCTCAATAGCACAGCATCCTGCGTTCGCTTCTTCCCATTCTGTCTCCTTTTCTACTCCCCTGCTAGTGCTTCCCAAGTTCGCCTCCCAAGGAAATAGACGTGGGCCGGGCACTGTGGCTCACGCCTGTAATCTCAGCAATTTGGGAGGCCAAGGCGGGTGGATCACAAGGTCAGGAGTTTGAGACCAGCCTGGCCAACTGGTGAAACCCGTCTCTACTAAAAATACAAAAATTAGCCAAGCGTGGTGGCGGGCACCTGCAATCCCAGCTACTCAGGAAACTGAGGCAGGAGAATTGCTTAAAACCAGAAGGCAGAGTTTGCAGTGAGCCGAGATGGTGCCACTGCACTCCAGCCTGGGCAAAAGAGCAAAACTCCGTCTCAAAAAAAACAAAAACGCCCTCCACCCCTTGTCTTGGGTGTGTCTTGGGTCTGCTTCTGGGGGAGCCAAGCTTAGCCTTCCCCTGCGCATCCTTCCCGCACCCCTCCCTGTGTTCCTGTCCACCTGACCCCAGTGCATCGGGAGAATGAAGGTAGGTTTTCTCCTCGAGGAGACATAACTACTAACAAGATCGCAAGCAACCCAAAGACACAGGCATCAAATGTTACACAGCCGGAGTGAGATCCGTATCTCCCTATCCGAGGCACCGAGCTTCAGAGTGACGGTGTGGCCGCCGACCCTCTCATTGATGAAGTGTGTTATAAGTGCTAAGTAATAATAATACCGTAAAACGCCTCGGTGCTCAAGCATGAGCTCTGGGCTCCAGATAAAATGCCAGACAGACAGATTAGCAGGCGGAGGAAACGCTCCAGAAGCCATCTCCCCGCAGCTGCCGGGCCTAATAGATAGGTCCAATCAACCCACTTCAATTACTGCTTGGGGACTAATAACCAAGAGGCTGATTAAATCCCCTGCTCAAGCGCCTCTGCTGTGCAGAGCTGGTGACAGGTGAGGACGAGGAGAATGAGACGGTGTGAGCTTTCCTTCCCTGGGATGGGGCAGTGTGCCGGTCGTCTGGGCAGACCTGGGCTAACCCGCCACAGTGCCCCACCTGTCCTCACTGCGCCATGTCCGAAGCCCAGGCTACCATCCCCCAGCACTGGCTGGGCCCGGAGCAGGGCTGGCATCCTCTGCTGTCCTCCTTGGCCCACTTCTCTCCATTTTCCATCAGGAGAAAATGAAAAGGCTGAATGAGGCCATGGAGAGCCAGAAGGACAGCTGATTCGCTTGTCCTCGGGGGATAATTTGGATGAAGGAGGTGGTTCGCCTCGTTGGAGAGCCATCAGGGCCGAGCCCAGGTGGAGAGGAGCACCAGGCAGTGACGGCCTGTCTCAGAGCTAAAGGCAGGAAGAGGGAATGACCGAAGCCTTCGACAAGGGCCCCTGAGGACTGTGGGCCTCAGAGGCTAGGACTTGAGTAGGACCATGGGAAACGCAGGGAGGGACTGGTTCTGAGTCTCAGAGATGCCACCTTCTTCTGGGGGCTGGGGACAGGTGACATCACCCCGAGAACCACAGCAGGGTGACTGTTAGCCTCGGTCCCCACTCGCCCCCAGACACCTGTTCCCTGTGCCCCGTCATTCCAAGGTAGGAAAGGTCAGAGTGACTGCCGTCACTGCTGCGGGAGGGGCGCGGCCTTCCCCAGTGGAAATGTGTCACGTGGATCCTGCGGAGCTCGAGGGTCTTTTTTCATACAGGGCCTTTGACTTTCAGAAAAATATTAGACTCAAGGAATGCGGGAGGAGGAAGAGGAAGAAGAGAGAAAGTGGGGAGGGAAGGAAGGTGGGGAGGGAAGGAAGGAGGGGAGGGGAAGGAGAAAGCAAAGAGGAGGGGGAGGAGGGAGAGGAGCGGGAGAAAGGGGGGGAGGAGGAGGGGGAGGAGGGAGAGCATGGGAGGAGGCAGAGGAAGCAGAAACAATTTACGCTACAATTTATATTTAAGAGAGGACACAAGGAAACATTTGATTTTTTTTCCTGGTCCATCTGAGAACAAAATAGTGTGAATGTTGCTGCACATGTGTTTTTTAAAAATGAAAAACAGAGAATGTAAAATTGTATCCAGGCTTCCCAACAAGCAATATCTGAATGCTCACAACCGGGTCTGCGAATCCTGGGGGACAGGGCTGTGTGGGGGGAGGTGGGGAAGGCAGCTCCCCTGACAACTGGCTAGGAAGCCTCCAGGTCCCAGAGATGGTGAACCGGAGGAATTCGCCCCTCCTTGTTGGAGAAGAACACAGAAATGCTCCACACGTGGAAATTCAACTTATAAACTCTCGTTACTCACGAGCCGGAGGTGAGCAGATGGGAAATGAAACGACACCAACAGTGAGCCGGGGAGTCCCCATGTGAGTGGGAACAGGGAGGCCGTGTACCTGGGAGGGGCAGCCAGGGGCGGGAGGAGACGGAGGTGTGGCCCGGGGAGCAGGATTGGCACCTGGAGTCTGTCCCAGGAGGAGGCTGGGATACGGGAAAGAGACCAGCAGGGAGGTGGGCACAGCGGGATATGTGAGCGAGAGGCTCTTGCTCCCTTTTCCTTCCAGAAGGTCTGACAGCGAGGGCCAGGGGTGTCTGTGGATGGCAGATGAGATGAGGGAGCAACCAGGTACATCCTATAACATTCCAAATTGCTCCCTAACCCTCTTTTGGGTTTTCATTCTAATAAAGGAGGCGTGAGACTGGTGTCCCGCTCCGCTCCGTGGAGACAGGTCTCTGGCTCTGCCTGAGGCCCCTCTCTGCTTCCTCCCGGGTCCCTGCACTTCCTCCCGAGTTGCAGACGGCTGCCTGGTCACCTCAGTGGGATATGGGGCTTGGTGCAGGGTCCACCATAACAAAGCGCACAGGCTGGGAGTCTTACACAACAGAAATTTGTTCTCCCACAGCGCTGGAGGCTGGGAGTCCGAGATCAAGGCGTCAGCAGGGATGCTTTCCCCTGAGGCCTCTCTTCTCCTTGGTCTGGAGGTGGCCATCTTCTCTGTACGTCTTCACATGGTCCTCCCTTTGTGTCTGTCTGTGTCCAAATCTCCTCTTCTTAGAAGGACACCAGTCACACGGGATGAGGGTCCATCATCACATTAGCTCGATCTGCTCTTTCAAGACGCCATCTCCAAATGCAGTCACATTCTGAGGTGCTGGGGTTGGGTGTCCACACTGGATTTGACGGGGGTGCAGTGCAGCCCATGACGACACCCAGCAGAGGAGAGGTGTGACAGGGGTGGGGCTTGGGAGGCCAAGGCAGGAGGATCACTCAAGGTAAGGAGTCAAGACCAGCCTATCCAATATGGTCAAACCCTGCCTCTACTGAAAATACCAAAAAAAAAATTAGCCAGGTGTGGTGGCGGGTGCCTACGATCACAGTTACTTCGAAGGAGGGAAGGAAGGAAGGAAGGAGGGAGGGAGGGAAGGAAGGAAGGAAGGAAAGATCAAAAGAAAAGAGGCGGGGGCCAACTGTGCACACAGACCCTCCTTTAAGTCCCCAAGTGGTGGTGTTAATGGGCACCAGGGCGAAAAGTGGGCAGCCCCTCATTTGGGCAGACTCCAATTTACAAATCATGTGGCTTCTGTTTCTTCTTCTCTTCCTGCTTGGGCAAGGCCTGCTGGCTCTGCACCCTAAGTCTCAGGCAGCAAGTGGAACAGAGGTCTGAGGAGGAGGGGCCCCGGCTATTGTCGTCAGCAACCCCCTTCCACCTTCCCCTGTCCTCAGGGCTCGGTGGGAAGCAGGGAGAGGGCAGGACCTTCATCAGCTTAAGTGACGATGGTTGTCGGGGAGACCTGAGACTGAGCCACCGCAGGTGAAGGGAAGAGAAGGGAAGAAAAAGCCAGGGAGACTTGGTAAAGGTCAGAAGAAGGGAAACTGAATCTTTTTCTGCCACATCCTGGCTGTGGAGCGCTGCACATGCCTTCCAACTTTTCAGACCCTCATCACCACCACGAATGGGGACGGTATCATCAGTGGTTCCATTATCAAAGGAGCAAACACAGGCCCAGAGGGGTCCAGTGACTTCCTAATGCCATGACTGGCAGGTGGAGGACGTGGAGTTTGAACCCAGGTTTGTCTGACTGGCTTCCTTTCTGCTGCCTTTCCTACCCTGCACTGCCAGGCTGTGTCATGCGTTAGGTCCCCAAGTTGGAGGGTGAGCCCCTGAGGTTGCCAGATGTCACTATGAAGCAGATCAGCAATCCAGGACCTCAGGGAAGGTTTACAGGATGGCACAAACCAGAAGTCAGAAGTGAGCCCAAAGCCAGGAAACCCGGGATGACAGAACAGGTGGTCTCCCAAATCTAAGAGGAAAGACTAATGCGGTCAAAGCCCCAGTCATGGCGGCACCGAGGTGTGCTCTCAAAACGCGCCTGAGTCGGTCTTGCCCTAACCCTGCGGAGTTGCAGGCTCCTTGGGCCTGGCAGCAAAGGTCAAAACTATGCCTGCAGTGTGATCTGGGGCCAAATGAGGGGGACAGAGAAGTAAGTCCTGAATATCTCAAATTCCCCGTATGGAGGAAGACGCTCTCCTTGAGGAATCAGCCAGGGTCACAGCAGAGAGCAAGAGGCAGTTGAAGATACAAACTCAGGTCACCCAGCGCTGACCTGGCCCAGCCATTGCCGTTGGGAGAAACACACTGGTGGGTAACCGGGAAGGAAGTTCTTAACAAGAGCTGAGGTGGAGCTGTAGTGGGAGAGGGTCCCACGCCGCCTCCAGAACAGCTTCTCGGGACTAATAACTGGGTGGGGGACCCGAGGCTAAGGAGTGAGCTCTCTCTCTGGAGCCTGTCTGTCGAGGACAACCGTGATGACAATAAGACCAGTGCCAGGCTTCCTGGGTTTACTATAGACCTTGGCCAAGTGACTTAACTTACCTATGGCTCAGTTTTCTCATCTGTAAAATGGGATAAACACAGTACCCACCTCATTGATGAGCCAACCCAGGCAAACACCTCCCAGCCTGCCTGGCCCACAGCGAGCACCTCTGAGCTTTAGCTGTCAGTACACGCAGCCAAAGGACGTGGTCTTGCCCTTGCAGCAGCTGGTAGATTTCTCTTAGAGCAAGAGAAGTACCTTGCTTTTGAAAACTCCTTGGTAAGGCCCCTGGAGGGAAAATCTAGGACTTCAGAACCCGATGGGGGATGAACCCTCCGTAAAAGAAAAGGGAGGGTGGGGCGTGGTGGCTCATGCCTGTAATCCCAGCATTTTGGGAGGCTGAGGAGGGTGGATCAGGAGGTCAAGAGATCGAGATCATCCTGGCCAACATGGTCAAACCCTGTCTCTACTAAAAACACAAAACTTAGCTAGGCATGGTGGCTTGTGCCTTTAGTCCCAACTTGTGCCTTTAGTCCCAACTACTCAGAAGGCTGAGGCAGGAGAATTTCTTGAACTTGGGTGGCGGAGGTTGCAGTAAGCTGAGATCCTTCCACTGCACTCCAGCCTGGGCAATAGAAGCAAGACTCCGTCTCAAGAAAAAAAAAAGAAAAAGAAAAAGAAAAGAAAGAAAAAAAGACAAGGAATGAGTTTGTAGGTCAGAGCCTGGGTCAGGAGGGTGGGGAAGCCAGGGACTGTGGAAGGCTGGGAGGTTGCCCCCACCCTGCACCCCTCAAGTCTCACTAAACTCTCAAAATTCTCGAGGCTGGTAGATGGTTCTGGGAAAAGGGTGAAGGGTTGTGTCCTGTATCTGTGTCTGCCCACGTAAGGTCCCCAGTGGCCCCAGGCATGACACTGAAGTTTAAAGTAAGCTTTCCTGAATCTCCAAGGGGTGGGAGATTCTATGTTCACCACTAGGCTTCAGCTGGGTCGGCTGGAGGCCAAAAAAAGTGAGCCATGCAGCAGAGCCGGCTTCCCGTGGACATGTCCAAGGGGGAAACCAGCTTCTCCATAAAACCAAGTCAGCGCCGACCCAAGACCTCTGCCCGATGGCTGCCACACAGCCCTCAGCTACCTCCGGTGTAAGTTCTGTCACATTTCAAACAGCAAAGACAGTTGGATGTCAGAGACGGTTTGCATCTCTTACTTTTGTGGAATTCCCTGTGCGAGAGCCTCCAGGACCAGGGAAAATTTCCCCGGGGGCAGTGTCCTGTTGCCAACACGCGCCTCCCCTCCGGCCTCCCCGCTGTTGAAGCCAGCGTGATTGTCTCTCAGGCCCATAATGGAATTTTATCAGGGGTTCCTGTAACTGGATTGCTTATTTGCAGCCTTCCGCCGGCGGCGGCTCCCGATAAAGAATGCAGAGTCTGTGCTCTGGTGTCACAAACGGTGCCTGGCCACCATCCATCATCCTGTCAAGACATCACTCCAGACAGCCCGGCTTCAAGCAGAACCAGGTTGGGGATTTTCCTCCCAAGAATAACAAACAGCAGCTAAGCCAGTTTCGGAAGCCTCTGCTTCCCCCCATCCCTTCATTATGGGTGAGTGAAATTTAGGTTTCCCCATGTTGTCCGGCCAGTCCCCCTCCATTCCCTCAAGGTCTGGAGCAGCAAAGTCACCAACCCTTGTCCGGTTCGAGAAACCACTAAATGCCACAGTGAGTTTATGCAACCCTTAGCAGGTAGGGTATGGAGACGGGAATAGCAAAAATTCTTTGCAAGTAGAGAGCATTTACAAAATTCATCCACATGCCTCATCCCGTTGATCTTTACGGCCACCCTATAAGGCAGGGATTGTATTCCCCAGTTGCAGTTGAGCTGACAGAGACTCAGAGAAGTTAGGTGAGTTCTCCAAGGTCACACAGCATCAGGGGAAGTCGGGGTCTGCACCCAGTTCTTTCAGCTCGAAATCACGCACTCCCAGTACCCCTTACCTTGCAGCTGTTCTTTCTTCTCCATACTTCCCCTCTCCTCAACCTGTGGTGTTCTCTTGCTGTCTGTCTTTCCGTACCTAGTCCTGAGCATGCAGTGATGGTCTAGCCATCTCAGTGGCTGCATGGAGAGGGGGCCTGGCCATCTCAGAAACTGCATGGCGTGAGAGTCTGACCATCTCTGAAGCTACATGGAGTTGGGGGCTGGCCATCTCAGGAGCTCTATGGAGGGAGGGGCTGGCCATCTCAGTGACTGCATGGGGGGAGGGGCTGGCCATCTTAGTAGCTCCATGGAGATGGGGGCTGGCCATCTCAGGAGCTGTATGCGGGGAAGGGCTGGCCATCTCAGTGGCTACATGGAGGGAAGGACTGGCCATCTCAGTGGCTGCCTGGAGCGAGGGATTGGACATCTCTATAACTGCATGGGAATGTCTAGCCATCTCAGTAGCTCTGTGGAGTGGGGGCCTGGCCATCTCAGAAGCTGCATGGACTGGGGGCCTGGCCATCTCAGTGGCTGCCCTTGGTTGTCTCTAGAGAGGCACTGATCATCAGCCAGTCTGCCCTTCCCTCCTCTGAATCATAAGCATCCAGGATCAGCAGGCTGGAGCTGTGAGGGCTTGCTTAGAATGATCCAGTCCTTCTCTTTGATCTGATAGCTCCAGGAGCCAGCTGGGGCCAGCCCAGTTTCCTCCCTTGTGACTGTGCACTGAGACAATAGGCCTAAATCCTCATTCCCCGCATCCTGCTGCCTAACGTGATGCCCCCATCATCTCCAACCAAGAGACAGGGATCAGAGACTCAACATGTCAGCAAACTACAATTCGCCCTCCTGCAAGCCAGCCGCCCGATGGAAATTCTTCTCATTGAGTGACAGGTGGACTGAGGTTTCACACTTGCTTCCTCCAGTGCTGCAGAGCATGATTTTCCAAACCCAAATAGTCCGCTGGTTCCCCAAGTGAGGGAGAAGAGAGGAGGGGGAGGAGGAGCTAAGCCACACGTTGTCAGTGAGCGCAGGTGCAGGAGATAGCGGGTGCCAGACACATCTCCACCTCCATCCCTGGATCTGTGATTGACAGGCACTCAGATCATTCATAAAGGCTAAAGGGGATGTGGTAGGCAGAATAACAGCCCCCTAAAGATACTCATGTTCTCATCTCTACAGCCTGTGACTGTTAACCTTATATGGCAAGAAAAGGATCTTATCGATGTGATTAAGTTCTAAAAATGGAGAGGTTATCTCAGATTATCTGAGTGGGCCCCATCTACAATCACGAGACTGAGGCAGAGGCAGATCTGACCCCAGACAGAACTGGAGAATGCAGCGGGGTCCACAGAGGCAGAGGCTGGAAAGGAGCAGCCCCAAGCCACAGCATGCCGGCCACCTCCAGAAGCCAGAGGACAGGAGGCACAGACGCTTCCCTGGAGCTTCCAGGGGAGCACAGGCCCGTTGACACCTTGATTTGGGCGCATTGAGACTGTTCTGGGCTTTCGGCTTCTAGAACCGTGACAGAATACACTTCTGTTTTTCACACACTTTGCATGTAAGACTGTGTTACCGCCGTTGCAGGAAACTGATACCAGGGTATAGAACAGCGCTGGTGGTGACCGCCAGTGCCGGCACATCTGTCCGAGCAGACGAGACCCTGGTTCCCCAAGGGAGGCCCTTGTGCCGTGCACAGGGCTGCACATCTGGAAGGGAGGTGGTGATCAGGTAATGGACAGTTCTTCCATTTCTGTCCCAGCTGAACATGGCGGTCCTCTCTCCTATTCATCCTTATCCATCCTCCCCACCAAGCCCATCTGCCTCCTGAAAGGGCGCTTGCCTTCACCTGGCCGCTGCTCTGAAGTCTTTGTTCCTGCACTGCTATAAATTCCTGAGCCTGGGCACCATGGAGGCAAGAGGTTTCGTTGGCTCACGGTTCAGCAGGTTGTACAGGAAGCATGGCGGCGTCTGCTCCTGGGGAGGCCTCAGGGAGCTTTTACTCATGGCGGAAGGCAGAACGGGGGCAGATGTTTTACGTGGCAGGTGCAGGACCCAGAGAGAGAACGAGGAGGTGCCACTCACTTTTAAAAAAACAGATCTCATGAGAACTCACTTTGCAAAAACAGCACCCAGGGGGATGGTGTTAGCCCATTCGTGAGAATCCACCCCCATGACCCAGTCACCTCCCACCACGCCCCACCTCCAGCATTGGGGATTACAACTCAACCTGAGATTTGGGTGGGGACACAGATGCAAACCACATCACCTGACATTTACCCGTGGGTCTCGGGGCTTCTGCCCTGTCCCCGGGGTGTCAGTATAGGTTGTGTCTATGGTCTGTCCCAAGAACCCAAGCCTCGACAGATGGCCTGACTGTACATTGGGAAGTCTGCCGTGGGTGGTGAGTGTCCACCTCACTCCCTGCCCCCTGCCTGCATGGGGAGGTGAGTGGGGCCAGTGTACCTGCTCCTTTCTCAAGGTCCTGCTAAGACCCAGGACCAGACCCAGGGTCTTGTTGTGAACTCTCCGTTCTTTCCTGTCTGCCTCACCTGCCCCCCACACACACATACACACACACACACACACACACACACACACACACACTCAAAGATTAAGAGGCACCTTTTTTTTTTTTTTTGAGACTGAGTCTTACTCTGTCATGCTAGGCTGGAGTGCAGTGGCATGATCTCGGCTCACTACAACCTCTGCCTCCTGGGTTCAAGTGATTATCCTGTCTCAGCCTCCCAGCTGGCTGGGATTACAGGTGCCTGTCACCACACCCAGGCCATTTTTGTATTTTTAGTAGAGACAAGGTTTCTCCATGTTGGTGAGGCTGGTCTCGAACTCCTGACCTCAGGTGATGTGCCTGCCTCAGCCTCTCAAAGTGCTGGAATTACAGGCATGAGCCACTCCGCCAGGCCAAGAGGCACGTTTTAAAGACCACATCCTTGCAGGTGGAGAGGGTGCCTGGAGGGGGTGCTATGGGGTGAGGAGGTGGTGGGCAGAGCCATTCACCTGAAGATGGCACACACATGGCCCCGGGGGGCAGAAGAGGTGAGTAAGGGTGTGGGGCAGGAAGGCATCATGGGACTCGGCTTGAAGGTGAAGAGAGAGAAGAGGAGGAGACGGCCGGCCAGGGCCACAGGAGCAGAGTTCAACATAGAGAGAAGGCAACCAGGAGTGCAGGATCAGGGGCCTGCACAGCGACCCCTCCCAAAAGAGGAAACAGTAGCCTGCAGAGGAGTTGGGCAGGTAGAAACCAGGCAGCCTTCGGAGGTGCCTGGCAATGGTGGAGTTCATGTGAGGTGGCTGGGCAGCTGAAACACAGTCCAGAGAAACCCATTAACCATCCGTTCATTCATTCATTCATCCAGCAAAACACTCACGGGGTTCCCACTGCATCAGGCTAGGCTCTGGAGAGACAGAGATGGGTGAGAAACAGTCCCCGATTTCCAGACATGTGAGCCAGGCAGAGAGATGGCAGTGCCACGAGTTCCACTGTTGTGAGGCTGGCCAAGTTGCGTGGGACCCAACTGCAGGTGAATAGCTCTGTCCTCCCCTTCCTCTCCCTGTTGCCCCCGCCTCCCAGCACTTGCTCTACCCGTGGAGACATGGTTTTGAAGAAGTGCTTCTTAACCTTTGAGTGCGTGGCGAGTGGGGATGGATGGGCATCCAGTCTCCCCGGAGTGGTAGGAGAGCACCTTCTCATCATAGTGACCCTCAACCTGCATCTTGAAATGTAATTCAAAGTGAATATGCAAGCGAGGGGGGGTGGTGGTGCAGGCAGGTGGTGTCCCAGGAGCAGGCACGGAGGCCTGAATGCAGCCGCTCCCTGTGTGTGGCTGGAGCAGCGGTGGAAGGGCCATGGGCTGCCCTGGATGCAGAAGGACACTGCCCCAAGAGGTCTGGACATTCTCTCAGGGCAAAGTGTTTCAGGTGGAGCAAGCTCCTTTTTCTGTCTGATGAAAGCAGAAAAGTTGCATGGGCGAGGGGAGGGGTGGGACCAGAGCAGAGGGAGGGAGATCACCTTGGAGGCTGTTGTCACAGACCGTGCATTCCGGAAGGGGGTGACATCACCCCCAAAATGGCAAAATTGGTTTTGGGGTGGGGGGATGCCAGAATCTTACCCTTTATGTTTAAAGGCACACAAATACACACAGCATAGAAACAGAGACGCAGTCTATCTGTGGCAGTGCAGTTTCATAGGGGCAGCAGGCAATCAGGAAAAGACTTCTTGATAGGGAATAATGAAAAGAAGATTGGCCTACACTGACCTAAGCCATGCAGGTAGGGGCCACCAGCGAAAGTCAGAGGGGAGGCCAGGAATAGGAGGGTGTGGCCAGAGAGTGTCCCGAACAAATGACTGGAGTAGAGAATGAGAAATGGAAAATCTGCATAAGCCCCAGGCTTCTTGGGTCTGGGTGACTGGAGGTGGTGGGAGGGGATGCAATTTACCAAAAGAAAACTTGTTAGGGGCAAGCTAAGGATGTACTGGGATGACTCGTGTCCCTCTAAAATGCATGTCCACCTGGAACCTCTTTATCTGGAAATAAGTCTTCCAGCTATAACTGATTAAGATGAGGTTATATTGGATTACAGTGGACCCTAAATCTGGAGACTCAAAGGCCGATGTCCTTAAAAGGCCATGTGAAGACACAGAACGACACACAGGGAAGAAGTCTTTGTGATGATGGAGGCAGAGGCGGACGCAATGCGGTCACTAGCTGAGGAACAGCAGGGATTGCCCAGAACCACAGAAGCAAGGAGGGATGCTCCCCCGGAGCCTTCAGAAGGAGCACTGCTCTGCAACACCTCGATTTTGGATTTGCAGCCTCCAGACCCGTGAAAGAATAAATCCCTTTGTTTTAAGTCTCCCGGTTTGCAGTTCTTTGCAGTGGCAACTGCAAACAGCAGGTTCTGTTTGGGCCCCTTGGGTTGGAGGTGCCTGTGGATTGCGCTGCTTGACGGATCCAATAGAGACCTGCAGTTTCGGGAAGCGGTGATGAGTGGAGACACTGATTGCCACCAGCGTGCAAGCAGCAGTGGGAAGAATGAACTTGGCTGAGGTGATTCAGGGTGAGAGTGGAGTGTAAGACAGACAGGAGGATCAGGACCAACCCCAAGGAAATACCGTTCAAGGACAAGCATGAAAGATGCCCCCTTAAAAGGAGACATCAATGAATGAATAAATGGGGAAACAGAATAGTGTCCCAGGACCTATGTAAAGAGAGGGTAAAACCCAGCAAAAACGCTCTGCAGTCCTAGAAGGCGCCTCACTCAGTGCTGGGCTCCCTGGGAAATGGCTGCAAGGAGTATAAAGCCATGGCATCTGTGCCCAAGGTTGTCACAGGGGGCATGAAGCCAAGACATAAGCAAATTTTAAATCACCCTCAGAGAGTTAACTATCAGCACAAGGCTACGGGAGAAAATAAAATGATGTCTCAAGGCAGCACCGTGCATGATTAATTAACAAATGAATTGCACAGGCTAAAACTGTATAAGAGTTCAGAGGACAGAGAAAGCGCTTAGGGCTTCAATTGCCAGGGATGGATTTGCTGAGAGGTAAGATTGGACCTCCGTTTTGAAGAAGGAGGATATAATTTTCACGGGAAGACATATGAGGGAGAGCGGGTTGGGATCTGCCAGGCTGAAGGAAGAGTAGAAAAAAAAAAAAAAAAAAGACAAGAACTCTGAGTGCATTTGGGCACAGGGCAGGCAGGAAAATGGGTGTGAGGAGTGGGTACTCAGGGGTGGGGCTTGGAGGTCGTGGTAGAGAGGGGTACCTTAGGGTTTGCAGGCCAGGCCAACAGTTCCAGACTTGGTTCTTCCATAATCTGAAACAAATAGATTTTAAATGGGGAAGTAATCTGTCCAGAGCCGTATCCCAAAGTGAATCTGCTGGTAGGATGAATTAGAGGGGCATAGAGGGAAAGAAGAAACACCATTGGTTTGGGAGATCATGAACAGTGAGAAGAGGAGAGTGCCGGGGCAGGAAGGGAAAAGAAGCCAGCAGATGGGAAAGAAGTTCCTGGAGAAGGATGGATGAACAGGCAGACTTGAGGTATGAGACAGAGGAGCAGGGACTTTGCCTGTCAGCTGTAGTGCTCAGACTCTGGGCTGGGGAGCCCCAAACCCACCCACACCTACCCACACAGGAGCACTTTTTCTGTTTGTTTCTTTTTATTTCATTTTGTTTTATTTTTTTTGTTTTTGCCCTGGTGTGGGACCAGCAGGGCTTGAACCCCAGAACTCTACTCAATAGCAGCACCTGGGGTGGTCTGGGGAGTTCTGACTCCTCAGACAGCCTCGTGAAGAATGCCCAGACCCAGAACCAGGTGGCACCCAGCTCTGCCCCTCCGTAACCCTCAATGGAACTGCCTCCTGCACAGCCTGCAGGGCACAAGCAGCCTGCTCCTTATCTCCCACAGCGCCTTCTGCAATAAACAGACTGCAGCGGGAATCAGAAGAGAGAAATTCATTCTTGTTTCCTCCCCCCAGTTCAGAGCTGTATCTTGCCCACAGCCCTATTTTGTAATCTCTATTCTGTCACTTTTTAATATTTATAGTTGCATGGACAGAATGTGGAGTGTGAGGACTTGTCAGCCTCAGGAGCAGAGATTTAGGAGAGCTGTCACCCACCTGAGGCCCTAGGGATCTTCAGGAGCTGCCCCCAGGGCCATCACTGTGCAGTCCCACCTGAGAAGGCCCTGGTGGTCATCCGGTCACTCCCTGTCCTCACCCAAGTTTCACCTTCATGTCATTGTTCTCTTCCATGTCCCGTATTGCCACCAACCCAATCCCAATTACCCTACTGCTTGAGTGAGGACCAATTTTCCTTCCTTCATTAAAATATTCTTCATTGGTTTATTCGTTGTCTATTGCCGCATGAAAATTACCCCATAACATATTAGCTTATAACAACCCACAGTTATTATCTCACAGTTTCTGGGGGTCAGGAACCCAGACATGGCTTAACCGGGTCCTCAGAGTTTCTCACAAGGCTGGAATCAAGGTGGAATCAAGGTGTGAACTAGGGCCGAGGTCTCATTTGAAGATTCAACAGGAGCTAATCCACTTCCAACCTCATTCTGTGGTTGTTGGCTGGATTCCATTCCTCGTGGGTTGTTGGACTCAGGGATTTATTTCCTTACTGGCCAGTGATCAGAAGCCACCCTCAGTTCCTCACCACATGGCCTCTCCAACTTGGCAACTTCCTTCATCAAAGAGTGTATCTTGATCAGGCAAGAGAGGGAAGGACAGAGTACCTGCAAGAGACACCACAAGCCAGTCTTTTAAAGCCTGATCTCCTGGCCCTGTGGCTGTATTCTGTTCATTAGCAGCAACACAGGAGGGGCCTTCTTTGGAGGCCATATCAGAAGCTGCCTCCCACAGTGGGTATCTGCATGTCTGGCTCTTGCTGCTTCACAGTAGGATTGATGGCGTTCTCTAGGATCCCACAGTAGAGTGACAAATGAGATAACTAAATCACAATTGAGTGCTGAGTGTATATGTTAAGATACAGCAGGCCACCATGAAGGTGGCCATCATTGACTGTATTCTATGCGAATGCACAGGATGGTTCCTAACCCAAACATGCTGGGAAGGCTTCCTGGAGGAAGTGGCGGGCAGGGACTTCCTCTGTCCTAGGACCTGCCATAACTCTGATAACCCCATGAATATGGCAATAACCTGGGGTCACCTTCATAGGAACTGCTTCTGTATTGGGGAACTTGAAGGGCCAATTGGAGGTGACTACAGATCTCCTAGACAGGAAGAAGTGAGAACAGAGAGGCAGAGGGAGGGAGGTGAAAAGAATAGCCTCTTCAGTGACCCACAAACATCTTGCGAAGGCTATGGGGGCAAGGTGAAGAGATGACAATTTTAGAGCACAGGCAGTGTATTAGCCAGGCTAGAACAGCTGCTATAACAAACGTCCCCCAAATTTTCTGATTTAACACTATACAGGTTTAATTTCTTGCAGTAATAGCCTAAAGTGGGCTAGCTGGGGTGTTCCACTCCTCCCGGTCTTCTGGGGACAAGACACCTCCCTTCCAGTATCTTTGTGGCCTTCTAGGACTGGGGAGTCCTCCGCGGCATCAGCTGCATCTGGATGGGCTACCAGAGAAGGCTCAGAGAGCCTTTTAGGACCCAGCCCTGGAAGTGGCAGGATCCCTCCTGCCCAGATTCCGTGGGTCAGAATTCAGTCTCCTGGCCCCATCTAGCTGGGGGAGGGTAGGGAGGCACAGAAACGCAGACCGAGGAGGAGGAGAACAGACATGTTGGGAACCATTCTCCAACCTCTGCCTCATGCTGGTGTCATCCAATAGACTAATGGTCAGAGACGGAGCTGGGTCCTTCCCCCTGCTGCCCATCCCTTCTGCTCCCCCCCAGAAATGTTCTTTCCCAGTGCGTCCTCCAGATTTCTCTCCCCAACTCCCACCAAGGCTACAGATGCAAGGTCTTGGGCTCCCGCCTGGCCCTCTCTCACATAATGTCTTTTCCAGCACCTCATACTCACCCCGTTGAAACCTTCTTTGCAGGCACGGAGCTCGTCTCACGGTCCCACCAGCAGAGAACATCCAACACTGGGCTTGGAGTGCAAAACCCAACTGCAAGTCTAGCCGCTGCACTTTCCCCTAGACTTCTAGGTCTTGGTTTATTAAATGGGTGACAGGAAGGCTAGGGGGAGATTTGAGCTCAATGATCTCTGACGTCCTGCCAGTGCGTCTCACGTGAACTAACGCAAGCTTTGATTTTGACCAGATGGTCTCACTCATGCAGCTGTTTCCTGAGGCTGCAGTGCCCCTCCCCACCCAAATCCCACACGTCTGAGTTTTCACACATCTGTCACTTCCTGTCCACCACCTACACCCCCATCCCCTGCCACCAAAGAGGGAAGCTGCCATTCAGGCCAAGCTGGGGTTGGGTCCTTCTCTGCACGTCACCACACTGTCAGACACTAGCCCAACACTGCTGGATAGAATTTTCTGTGATGAGGGAATTGTTCTGTAATCTGTGCTGCCCAATATATGAGCCACACACACCACGTGTGGCTACTGAGCACTTGAAATGTGACTTGTGTGACCGAAGCACTGAAATGTTTCACTGAGCTTCATCTCCATTGATACACATTTAACCTTAATAGCCACGCATGGCCCATGGCTGCAGCATTGGAGAGCACGGTGCTAGTAATGGAGCTTAGCCCTCTGATTTGTGTTACAGGAGGCTCTTTCTCTTAGTTGTTGGAACTCCAGTCGAAGCTCAGCATGACTGGGGGAACTGAAGCCTTCCCTGGGGTTGATAACGAACACTGCGCTTCTCAAACATTTTAATGCATATAGCTCATCTTATTTTTAAAAAATACAAAAAGAGGCTGGGTGCGGTGGCTCACATCTGTAATCCAGCAATTTGGGAGGTCAAGGCAGGTGGGTCACCTGAGGTTAGGAGTTCAAGACCTGCCTGGCCAACATGGCGAAACCCTGTCTCTACTAAAAATACAAAAAATTAGCTGGACGTGGTGGTGGGTGCCTGTAATCCCAGCTACTTGAGAGGCTGAGGCAGGGAGAATCACTTGAACCCAGGAGGCAGAGGTTGTAGTGAGTGGAGATCGCACCATTGCATTCCAGCCTGGGCAACAAAGCAAGACTCTGTCTCAAAAAAAAAAAAAAAAAAAAAAAATTACAAAAAGAATTAGCCAGGTGTCATGGTGCACACCTATAATCCCAGCTATTCGTGATGCTGAGGCAGGAGAATCGCTGGAACCCAGGAAGCAGAGGTTGCAGTGAGCTGAGATTGTACCACTGCACTCCAGCCTGGGTAACAGAGTGATACAACCGGGGAGGGTGGGGGGAAATGCAGATTCTGGCCAGTCCTGATGGCTCACGCCTATAATCCCAGCACTTTGGGAGGGTGAAGATGGAGAATCGTTTGAGGCTAGGAGTTTGACATCAGCCTGGGCAACATGGTGAGACCCTGTCTCTACTAAAAAATCCAAAAAATTAGCTGGACATGGTGGTGTGCACCTGTAGTCCCAGCTACTCAGAAGGCTGAGGCAGGAGAATCACTTTTGAGCCCAGGAGGCGGAGGTTGCAGTGAGCCGAGATCGCGCTGCTGCACTCCAGCCTGGGCAACAGATCCAGATCCTGTCTCAAAACATTTTTTTTTGAAAAAGCAGGTTCTGATGCCCTAAGTCTGGGGTTGGTCTGAGGTCCCACGTTTCCTACAGGGTTTCCAGGTGGCGACAGTGCTGTGGGCCCATGGACCCCACCTTCATCAGCAGGCACTGCAGCATCCCTTCCTTCCCCAGCAGGCAAACAGTCCAACCTCCACCCAGCTCCTTCATGCCATTGGCTCACGCCCCCATCTTCTGCCTTATTCCATATATCCCCTCGAAGGAAGAGATACCTGAACCCTCAGCTCCCACTCCCCCAGAGCCCTTAGACTAGGCTGAATCATGGGAGAAGCGCCTCATGGGACCCAGCGTCAGCCACGCTCAGACGTGCAGTGCTAGCCGGCCTGTTTAATGACCGTTAGAGCAGCCTCACCTGCTCAGCCCCAGCCCACTGGCCCCAGAGGAGGCTGCAGGAAGGAACAGCCACAGGAGAGCTCTAGAACGTTCCACTGGAAAGGTCTATTTAGCGCTGCACAGCACCCGGCCCTGGGCTCTGGAGAGCACTGGTGCAGCCAAGAGATCGAGCCCAAAAGGCTGAGATACCAGTCCCAGAGCGCTTTCCATGCAACACATAAAGCGGCCTTCTCGGCAGGCCACACACACCAACTCACCTCACCCTCGCCAAGTGGTGTGGGAAGTATTGCTATCAGTGCCTCTTACAAATGGGGAAACTGAGGCACAGGGAAGGTTTTGTTTGTTTTTGTTTGGTTGTTGTTGTTGTTTGTTTTGGTTTTTGTTTTTTTGAGCAAGTGATCTGAAGTTCACACAGCTAGTAAACGGCGGAGCCCAGAATCCAACCCAGGCAGCCCAGGCAGCCCACTTACCTGCCATGAGTGCTGACCGGACGGCCTCACCTGTTAAACAGAGACCCCAGTGGGATCAGCCTCACGAGCTGCCTGGGGAGACTGAGCTGTGGAAAGCCTTGTGTCCACCGCACTAGAGAAATATTGGCTCTTGTGGATGGGGTTCAGGAAGGTCTGTGGGTGATGTTTCTAGGGAGCAAGGGCACCCTTTTCCCTCCTTTCACACCCAGGTGTGCACACACCTCATGATTCACACCTGATGCCCTTCTGGGACCAGGGCCTGTCAGGCTCATGATGGCTACACCCTGGTGCTTGGTGCTGAGTTCTCCCTGCCTCTGAAGGGAGCCTGCAGTAGTCACTGATCCACACACACACCTTCCTCCCTCCCTCTCTTCTCCTGGACACACCGCCATCCAAGAACCTTCGGGCCGATCCAGGTTGATACTGTCCCTGTTAACGGGCAGTGATGGTTCCTTGGGCCACCCAGCCTCCATTCCTGTTCTGGGGCTTTAGGACACATCATCTTCCCACGTCCCCTCTGAGCCTGACCCCACTCCTGACTCCCAGGGCACAGGACTGGTTCATGGATGCCCATGTGACTCAGTCAGGCACAAACTGGGCTGGTATTGGTTGAGGAAGAGAAGCTCGCTCTTTCTCCCAGGGCGAGCGCTGCGGGCCGCCATCTTGCCCCAGTTGCCTGAGTAGAAGCCAGGGCAGAAGGAAGCAGAGCTGGGAAATCCGGAGACCAGATCTCAGTTGCACCATCAGGCCCGGTTTTCAGCCAGGCATGGCTATTTCAGTAAAGGGAACCGCTGAGAGACACGCCCTCCCTTTGGTTCTCATGAAGCCATTTTCAGGTGTATCTTCTGTCACTTTTGGCCAGGAGATCTGACACAGCCCTTTGTCTCCTTGACCCTCTACCAGCTCCCCTCCCAAACAACCCCACACACCGCCCTGTCCCACAGCTGCTGCCCTGGACTCCTACAGGGAGGCAGGCCTGCTCTGCTTCAGCCTGAGAGGTCCAGATTTGCCACCGGGCACCAAGACTGGAGTGCCCAGGGTGCTGCCCACTGCCCTCCTGATGCCCATCTGGCAGCAGCTAGGCTTGGCCACCCATGACCAGGAGCTGATTCTGCAGTTCTCAGAGAGAGGGAGGAAGGACGGTGGCCCTGGCATGGCTGCTTATGGGCCAGTCCACTCTCCACGCACCTTGCCTTGGCCTGGGGTGCCCTGGCAGAGAGCCATGACCCCAGAACCCAAGGTGCTTAGCAGGCTGGGTCTTGCCCCTGCCCCTGGACCTTAATGAAGACAGAGGTTCCGTATTGATCCAGTGCTGGGACATCTACCCCAGACCCTCAGACTGCAAGTCAATAGCCTGCTGCTTTCTCTGCTCGTATTGTCAGGAGCACAAATAAATGTGAAAGGCTGTTCTATGTTCCAACACCCATCCTGTAGCCCCAAGGCCTGGAGGATGATTCACGGCCCCGGATGGTGAAGGGCGGGTGGGGCACAGCTTTCTTAGCCTCATCAGGTCTAAAACCCACCTCTTCCGGGAGCTGGCCTCGCTTAGCCCAACTCTGCCCAGTGTGTCAGATTCAAGGGCAGTCCGGCACTGGGCCTCCAAAAGCCAACAGCAGGCTTCCGATCCTAGCTGGTCACTTCCCAGCATTAGGACCTCATTAATGGGCTTCCCTGGTCCTCAGCATCCTCATCTGTAAGACGGGACCTTAGTAGCACCTACCCTAGCACAAGACAAACCAAAGGGCTCCAGGAAATCATGGGGCCACCGGAAGTCTGAGGGAGATGATGGCTGTTATCAACATGAGTATATGACGAGCAGACATCATCACCCACAATTGCTATCCCTGGGCAGGGCCTCCAGAGTCCCTGCCTCCCGTAATCCACGCATGCCTTTCATCACACACACGCACACGCACACACACACACGCCAAGTTACATCAGCATGCATTCCCAGTTTGCCTACAGCAGATTTTTTCACCTGAAAATTCAGGACTGCTTGCTGGGTGCCTCTTTCTGGCCCGGCACGTAGGGTCCCTGCCCTCGTTCTGCTGTCAG
Organism: Saimiri boliviensis; assembly: GCF_048565385.1. Taxonomy (NCBI): domain Eukaryota; kingdom Metazoa; phylum Chordata; class Mammalia; order Primates; family Cebidae; genus Saimiri; species Saimiri boliviensis. The sequence goes on along the minus strand of NC_133465.1, from coordinate 63,383,066 downwards.
AGTCACATGTCTGCAAAGCCAAGCGAGTTTGGGAAAGGAAATTTGTTGTAAATTGGAATCCTAATGCATTCCAAATAGAGGTGATTTTCGTGTTGTTGGCTGTGTGGACGGAACCGTGCCACCGCCTCCCTCCGTGGGGTGGGAAAGGGCAAGAGCGTGGCTGGTGTTCAGTGTTGGATGCTGGGTTTGAGTCCCTCACAGAATCACAGTCCGGAATCTCAGAGCTGAAAGGCAGCTTTAAGGTCATGGTGTCCCTGGCAGCTCTCACGGAGGCTGCTCCGGGCAGCCTGATTCCCCTGGGCCCCAGCTCCTGAAGGCCTGTCCCAGGGCTCTTCATGCAATTGATTTCCGGGTTCCTTGGGCTCCATCTGAGAGTCTCCTGCCTAGTTCTTCCAACAGGGATGCTCAGAGCAGGACTCCACAGCCTGTGCTGTGTGCAGCCTCTGTCTCATGCCCCACAGCACCTGCAGCACCTAGATCTGGGTCTCATCCCTCTGTGGTGACACTGGCCAAGACCAGAGCTGGAACATCCTTCCCCTCCCAGGAAGCCTGAGGCTCCAGAAAGCCCCTTTCCCTCAGGGAACTTCATCTGGGCTCTAAGATCTCAGAATTCTCTTCCATGTGTGACTATCTGAATTTTGTCAACACCCTCATAGCTGCAAAAGATCCTGAAGTGGGTACAGCAGGGAAGAAGCTATTGGAAGGAAGCATTTCCTGGGACCTGCCCCAAATGGGAGGCAGGGACTGCTGGACAGGCCAGCTCTATGCCCTCTCCAGCCTCCCTCTCCTAGCACTGCTGAGCAGGACGTTGATTTTTAAGAGAAGGAAGGCAGCTGCCCATCCTATTGGCAATTAAAAGGCCCTGGCAGCAGCACGGGGCTTGGGCTGAGAACTGGGAAGAGGCTTAATTAATTGCTCTAGTCCCTGGGAGGCTCATCAGCTCAGCCAGGAGCTCCACTGATCTGTACTCTCACACCTGAGAGATACTTGGCAGGAGAAGCCAGAGGGACACAGGGCTGAGGAGGAGAATGATTCCCCAGGCAGGAGAAGGGTCTGCTTTTACCCTCAGTGCCCCATAGCACACCCACCCCTACGCACACATCCGGCATGCACAGATGCACCTTTCCATACAAAAGTAGAGGGCCTGTGGGCATGGGGATCCTGCATTCCTGTTTGCCTGGGACACCTCCCCTTTTACCTGTTATTGTGATGTAATTATTAATAGCACCATTCCTAGTTTAGAGGATAATTTGCCTGATCACCTACTTGAGGGGAGCTTAGGAGCATGAGAGGGGTAGGCACAGATAGGAGAGATGCTCCCGAGGGATGGAGACATTCATCCTATTTGCTTTGTTCTCTGTCCAGATCCTGTATCCTGGGCAGGGGCACCCTGGGAGTGGTTAGTGAAGACTGCTATATCCTCCTCAACTCAGATGAGGAGTCCCTCATGTCAAATTCAGGAACACGAATCACGTGACACCCTGCTTCAAAAACTCAGTGTGGTGAAAACCCTTAGCTTTTAGGCAGGGTGAATGATTATATCTGCTGTTATAAATCACTAAAAGCTTTTGGATCGAGGTATCTGCATATCTACCGCAAGGTTATTGGTGTCCAGGAATCAGTTTTGAACTGTAAGTCCCCAGGAAAGATGTGGAAATCATGCTGCATCTTGGATGTCAGCTCTGGATCTCGGCTCTCATGGCTGCCTGCTGGATTGGAGTATGAAGAAGGATTCTAAGGCCGTGTCCCAGTTGAACATATGAATATCGTGATTACATCTGCTTGGGGCACAGGAGATGCATTGGTGAGATCCTTGACTGGCATCTGTCACGCTCGTCCCAGAGGGTGTCAGAAGTCTCAGAGTCTCTCTCTGCAGAAACTTGGCCTCATGCTGTGCTTGAATGAACGTCTGAGAATGACACTGGGAACACTCTGCATTGCCTACAGGCCTCTCTCTCTGCAACTGCCATACAGTCTCACTGCAAAGAGGGCACCGTGTTGGCTGCCTGGCATTGGGAAGAAAACTGGACAAGTCTGGGACCAAGAGATAGCTTGGGAGGGAAAAATACCTTCTCAGACTAGCTTCAGCCCTTGGAGAAACGGTCTGTCCCTGCCCAGTACCAAGCACAGCTGTGATATATACAAAAGGATGCTTGGATATCCGGCCTCTCTCTGGCCCGTCTTTCTTCCATCAGATCTCAGCCCCCAGCTTCTCCGGCAGGACAGCGGGGAGCCTGGCTCTCCCTCTTGCTCTCCGAACCTTACTCTAGCCTGCTTATTAAAAGAATTCCACCCTTAGACATAGAGACAGCAATGCAGAAGCTGTCTTGGCTCCACAGTCAGAGCTGCCACTTCTGTGGCAGGTGTTTCTTTGAGGTCTGTTTGGTCTTTTCAGTCACAACCACCCACCTCAGACAGGATGTTGTGTGTTCTAGGGTATCAGAGGAAGTATTTGCAAACAGGCCCATCTGTTCAAATGAGAACCAGGCTCCTCTCCCAAGCCTCACAAGGTCGCAAAGCCTGCAGTGTCAGAAGCTCTGCTGAATCCTTTATTATCTATCTTTCCAGCCAGCGGCTGATGAGAGATTGCGTGTGTGCTGACTCTCAGCTCTTTCAAATCATGTTGATTCGAAACTCAGCTGATCCGGAAGGGGCCGGTCCTCCATGTTGGCCATTTCAGGTCAGCTCCATAAAGGATGCAGAGGGTGGATTTTCATGGTGGAAACACACGGCTGATATTCACAAAGCTAGTTCATCCAGGAACACGAGAACAGGTGAGCTTTGGGGGGAGTGGGTGAGGTGCAGGTGGCATTTCAGTCGCTGAGGTGCGGTTCCCATGTTGTCAGTGAAAAGACTGACCTTCCTAATTATATGGCTGAACTGTGGCTGATGTCACAAGTACCCGGAAAACAATCACACTGGCTGGATTATGAAGCTGAAGAATACCGAACCCCAGAAGTTCCATTTCACCAGTGACAGCAGCCAGTGGATAACCGTGTCCACATACCACACTGAGGCTAGGCTTCTGGACCTCTCCGTTTTTCCCTTGGACTTTGTCTCAATAGTCCTATATGATGTCAAAATAGCTACCTAGGTTCAACCCAAATCCCTGACTCTGGAATAGGGAGGTTTAAATACTTAAAATGTTCCTGGGTGGAGGCAGATGAAACAGACGGAGGATCCCTCCCTTCAGCAACTGTGGGGCTGCTTCTTATAAAGGGCAGATTTTGTATGCTTTTCCTGAACTTGAGGCACATTCAAAGCTGATTCCAAGTAAACCTACTGAGCAGCTCCACTTTTAATATGTTGGTCCCACGGGTTCTTGTTACCTGTTTGAACTGCCCTAAACACAGTCCCTAAACCCACAGACCTTTGGTGCCACTGGTCTTAGTTTGGGCTCACCCAAGCAGGTCCTGAGAGGAGGATCCCATGTACCTTTAGAAGATACAGGACCACCGTCAGGGAGGTGGAAGGGGACAGGAAGAACGCACAGCCTGGGAGGAACAGGGGACCAATCGAGCAACTGGGGCTTAATACTCCAGGGTCCTCCCGAGACCCGTAGAATAGACGCCCCCAAGTCCTCCCTGCTGAGGGCAAGATAGCTGGGGTACGGACACACTCAGTCCCCTCAGGCACTAGCTGAGGGTGCTCTGGGGGGAGGGTGTTCATTCCCTCTCTTCTGACAAAGCAAACTTTTTTTTTTTTTTTTTTTGCCCAGACTGGAGTGCAGTGGCACAATCTCCACTCACGCAACCTCCACCTCCCGGGTCCCGGTTAAAGCAATTCTCCTACCTCAGCCTCCCAAGTAGCTGGGATTACAGACATGAGCTACCATGCTCAGCTAATTTTTGTAATTTTTAGTAGAGACGGGGTTTCACCATTTTAGCCAGTCTGATCTTGAACTCCTGACCTCATGATCCACCCGCCTCGGCCTCCCAAAGTGCTGGGATTATAGGCATAAGCCACTGACAGAGCCAACTTTTACTCTGGAAAAAAAAAAAAAAAAAAAAAAAAGCCATCAGGCAAAGAGATGTAGATACTGCCAGGTGGAGTCAACAGGAGACCGTGGAAGTCAGCAGACCCTGACTAGTGCCAGCCACAGCACACTCTAGCTCAGAACCCGAGGTGACCTTCTGTCCTGGGCACAGGAGACAGGAAATTCAGCACCAGCCCTGGGCTTAGGGCCTGTGGTGGCTGCCATCTTGGGGCCCAGGGCTGGTATCAGCCACACCGGTGGGTGGCTACTGCGGGTGACAGCCACATCGCCGCCTTCTCCCTCCTTGTGTGCCCTGTCCTATCCTAGAAGCCCCAGGACAGAAACTTACACCAGCCTCTTTGCTCGGTCCCAATGCCTGTACCCTTTCCTGCTGCCACCTGGACCACAGAAGGCAGGGCCAGGCCTGGGGCAATCATATGCTCCTGGAAACATCTTGGAAGTCCTTAAATCCATGACCCAAACGCAAGTGCCCTCTGGCTGGAGACAATCGGGAGTGATCACGAAAGGGCCGCTGTGTCCTCTTTCTGGCAGCAGCTGTTTCTGTCATGTGGTCTGGAGAAGTCCAGATGTGTTTGCTCAGGGTGCGGAGCCAGGCCCTCCCAGCAGAGATGAAAGAGCAGCAGCCCCAGCAGCTGGTACACAGAGGCTGGTGCAAATCAGACCCTGGGCGGGAGGTCTCACAAGCCACTGGGTGGGCTGGGACGTTTCTATGGAGAAGGAGCCAGTGCCACGTGCAGCACAGCAAAGAGGCGGCCGCAGCCACAGGCCTCCTGGCCCGGGGCGGGTGCTGCTTCGCCTGACTCCTGTGCCCAGGGCGGGAAGTCACCGCGGGCTCTGTGTGGCACTGTGCTGTGGCTTGTGTTAGGCAGGAAACCCTGTGAGAAGAGGCATTTTCTCCCAGAGGCAACTGGACCTGAGCAAGACGGTGTAGGCAGAAAGCTTGGCTGCTGTGTTTGCAGCACAGAGGGCAGTGCAAATGGTCCATCGGCCGAGGAAGAAAGGTCGATGCAGGGTCACAAGAAGACAGGACGCATGGCAGCGCTGGTTAGGAGCTGTGAGGGGTGGGGCATGGGAGAGTCCCCTGGGACGGCCGTCCAGCGTCACAGGTATGGGATAGAAGGGGCTTCCCCCAAACCTGTTCCTCTCCCACGTTTCTCTACCACTGTAAATGGCAACTCAGTCCCCAGGCCTCAAGCTGAAAGTGTTGGACTCATCCTCCACTCCTCCGTCTCCCACACCCCTCACTCTAAAAGCTCTAAAAAGGCATCTACCATCCCGTCACCTCCAGCCACTTCCTCTGCTGCCACCACAACCCAAGGTGCCATGTCTCTGGCTGTGTGTAAACATTGACTTGCCCTCCACCCTCTGTCAGCCATTCTCTGGCTGAAGTCTCTCCCTGGTACTTCTCTGCACATGACCTGTTCCCTATGCACGTGCTCCTTCGACCATGGTCTCTTTCTCTCTCTCCCCAGTGAAATACGGACATGGCCTCTTGGCCTCTCCTGCATGCCCAGTGCTTTGAAGAGTTCCCGGCACAGGGTAAGTAAGCATTTGTTGAATTCATTCCAGACCCCGCAGGCGTCCCTCTGCTATGGGTTTGTCTTGTCCCCTTGCTCAAGGGTCTCAAAGCAGCTCCTAATATTTTCCCCACGGTGGAGTGAGAAAGAAGCAGCCTTACCCTAGAATGCCAGAAGAAATACTCAGCAATGGTAAGTAATATGGGAGTAGGAACACTGCTATTACACCACCTCTGTCTAATCCTCAGGGGGTCTAGCCTAGTGCAGCCACTCTGGGCATTCGTTGAGTTGAATTGAGTGAACAACCTCCCTTCCTGGTAGCCCACGCTGGGCTCTGCCTCCTGCTTAGGGGCTCACCCTCTGTGTTTTCTTAGCTCCCTGAATATTTTTCTAAATTAATGCATGTGACACTGTCTTAAGGATGACTCCTCTGATGCTAGCAGTGAGACTTTATTCTCGGTATCCCTGGATCCATCTGGTATTTCTAAGTCCATGTTCTGACACACGACAGCTGCTCAATAAGGTCAAATGGTGAATGAATGAATGAATGAATGAGTGAATGAATGAATGAAAAAGAAAAAGCAGGATGGTGAACCCCAAACCAATGTTAGCTGAAACCTCCTGGAACCAGCAGGCACAACTACCACTCAAAGATGCTAGGACTAGATGAGCCGTTGGAAAGACATGTCCCTGCCCAGGCTAACGGGAGAGGCAGACGCCCACATAGGGGATGCAGGCAGATAGGTCCAGCGACCACATCAGCACACATGCTTAGCTGCAGGCAGCGGCTCAGAACCAGCAGGTGACAGGCATGCCGGAGCCATCCAGAAAGGCTCCCTGAGCCCTGGCAGGTCTAATCCAGGCAGAGCCCTAACTCTGCTCAATTGCAATCTGTGTTTATGGGCCCATAATCAAATGGAAACTGAAAGTTTCTCATGAGAATCATCTGTCAAAATTGTGTGGTGCCCAGGCCCAGCGCTGGGAGGCTGGGTTATAAATTCTGAGCTGCGCTCGAGCTCTGCTCCGTCTCTGGGGACTCGTCGGTCATTTTTCAACCCAGCATTAATCCGAGGAACACGATCTTTGATCAAACACTATGTCTTACAGGCTGGGTATTTGGGATACTGATTGTCCACTGTGGGATCGGGAGTCGGGGGCCGGGGGTGAGAGTAATCACGGGAGGAGAATCCATGAGCCAAGCTCACCTCTCCTACAAGCTGAGCCGCTTGCACAGCCACCTGCATCCCGACCCCACCTGGCAGCTGCCCTTCCCTGAGCAGACACCTGCAGGCTCCCACCACAGCCTGTGGTGACTACGGTACCCTGAGCCAAAAAGCCTGTCACAGAACCACATCTTTTAAAAACATGGTTTTCCTAATTACAAAGGAGCTCAATGCAGTGAAAGTGGAAAACCAAAAAGCACACAAAAAGAAACATTGCTCAGAATTCTGTATCCTGGAGGAAAACTCTTTAACATTTTTGCTGCATAGATTTCTAGCCTTCTTTCTCTCACCTCCCGGCCCTTTTTCTTTATAAACACACGTACTTGTGTACGTACGATTTTCTAGCCTGCTTTCCTTACCATTCACGTCCCCTCCCCTGAGACTAGTCCATTATGACCATTCTGCCACGTCACTATCTTTCCCATAGCACGGTTTTTAATAGCCACATTCATTTTCTTGGTCAGTCCCTTTTATTGAGGAATTGGTTGGCTTCCATTTCTTCAGTCGCATTGATTGGAGATGCTGCAAAGAACATATTGTACATAGATCTTTGTACAAATCGGAGTATTTTCTTAAGATAAATTCATAGGAGTAAAACTGTGCAGGAGGTCAAAGAATCTGTACATTTTTAAAAGTCATTTGATACTTTCTACACTGCGTCTCATTGTGCATTCATGTCTTTAGCAATAGCCAACTATGGGCCAGGTGTGGCGGCTCATGCCTATAATCCTAGCAGTTTGGGAGGCCAAGGCGGTCAGATCACTTGAGATCAGGAGTTTAAGACCAGCCTGGACAACATAGTGAACCCCATCTCTAGTGAAAAATACAAAAAGTAGGGCCAGGCGCAGTGGCTCATGCCTGTAATCCCAGCACTTTGGGAGGCCGAGGTGGGAGGATCACTTGAGGCCAGGAGTTCAAGACCAGCCTGGGCAACATGGTAAAACTTGTCTCAAAAAGAAAAGAAATAGCCAGCTATTGGGGGGATAATTTTAACTGGTAACCACCTTTGAGTAACAGCAGAGTAAGCAAACTTCTTATCTGCCACTGACAGCCAGATGGTTCCTCTTGCTGCTTACACTGGTTCATAGTTGCACTTACACAGAATCACAGTTCCTCTCCTCTGGCTACAGCTCTGGAGACACGGTGTGGTTTAGAATAGAGGCTCCTCTTAGAAAATCAGCTCTGAACTCCCAAACTCCTTCTGACTGTGTTGGGTCTTTAGAATTTGTTTAAAAGGTAACACGGTGTCTGCTCTTGGCTTGTGAAGACTTTCACCTGAACAGGGTTCCTTAATTGGGTGACCTGGTGCGGGGAGGTCTGATGGAGTATGAAGGCAGGGAAGATGAGTCAGCTGGCTTAGCGGGGGAAGAGCAGCAACCTAACAGTGGCAATTAAAAGGGTTAAGAACAGCAATAAGATGAGAAAGGGTTTTGAATTCCCTGGGACCAGAGGGAACGGAGAAGCCTCTTTTCTGTTGCTGAGCTCTATGAAAGCTTGGGTGCACACGTGGACAATGAAAGCTTAGCGTCACCCCGGGTGGCCCATTTAAATGCACCTAAAAAGTCATGAGGTACAGGAAGGCAGTGCAAGGCCACTGCTGTTTATCATCCATCCATTTCTTGTACAAACTCTCGGAGGTGACCTCTGAGCCTCCCACGCAGAACGTTCCCTTGAAGAACACACATCAGGGCACTCAGGAGCAGGGCCAACCTTTGGGAGAATTGTAAATAGAGACAAAATTGTCTTTGGGGGTGTTTCCACCTCCCTGGCAGTGACTTTATTCCCTGCTACTCTCCCCATCCTTCCAAAGTCCAACATCAACTACCTGTTGCTGTCCTCAACAGACAACTGGTGAGGCGAGAAGAACACAGGCTTTCGGCCAGAGTGGCCTGCATCTTACCTTGCTGTGCAATCTAGGGAAATTACCAAACCTTTCTGATCTTCTGTTTTTGCATCTGTACAATTGAAGGGGAAATGCTGGCTTGATTTCTTCTTGTTGTGAAGTGAGATGGCTAATATATTCAAAAGTACGCGGCCCGGTGTGATGACTCATTCCTGCAATCCCAGCACCCTGGGAGGCGGAGGCGGGCAGATCACTTGAGGTCAGGGCATTCGAGACCAGCTTGGCCAACACAGTGAAACCCTGTCTGTACTAAAATACAAAAATATTAGCCAGGCATGGTGGGGAATACCTGTAGTTCTAGCTACTCAGGAGGCTGAGGCATGAGAATCGTTTGAACCTGGGAGGCAGAGGTTTCAGTGAGCTGAGATTGAGCCACTGCACTCTGACCTGGATGACAAAGTGAGATCCTGTCTTAAATAAAATAACATTTTTAAAAAGTACCCAGCACACAATTTACACATAACGGACACTCACTGAATATTATTTACCAAGTTTTTCATCTCAACATCCAGGAATGCCGTTCCCGGGTAGGCTGCGAACCCTGTGCTGTGACCCTGGCTCGGGCCTGTGTGCTCTGATCCCTTTGCAAGAGACAAGATCAGTTATGTGATGCTAAATGCTGGTGATCCTTCAGGAATTTAAGGAGATAATGATGGATTTAACTATGAAATTGTTCTCGACAACATTGTTTCTAATACCCAAGAACCAGATGCGATCTAAATAGCAAATGCGAGACTAAATAAAACACAAAACGTCTCTATCATAAAACACTGTCAATATCAATTTTGGTCAATCTGTGAGGTTAAAAAATGACAATCCAATTTTTGGTATCCACTTGTATTTCTTTAATCTTTTTATTGGCTCTCTTTCTTTCAGTGTACACTGCTTACCCCCATTGTGGGTACATCTTTATATTTGGTTATTTTAATGTTTTCTTATGGGTTATCTGAATGCTTCATGAGTTAATGAATTGGCTTCTTGTCTGTGACTAGTGCTATAAATATGACTTCCCATTTGCCCCTTGTCTTTTGAACTCCATAGTCTTTCGTCTTTATTTTACTCACACGGGTGCTTTCATTTTTCTGAACTAGATTGATCGATCTTTTCCTGTGTGGCTTCCGGGTTTAGTTTCTCACTTTGGAAACTGGTTTCCAACTGCAACATTGTAAATATATTTACCCAAACATCTTCCGATACTTTAATTGTTTCATTTTTTTTTCTTTAATATTTTAATTCTTGACCCATCGGGGATATATTTGGGTGCAAGAAGTTAGGTGAGGATCCCGCTTTATTATATTTTTTCAAAGGGTTGGCCAGTGATTCTGACAGAATTTACTGAATAATCCCCCTTTCGGACAAACCATTTCAATCATTCCTTTTGTGAGGGGTTCACAGAACCCTTTGAGAATCTGATGAAAGCTTCAGATCTTCTCCCCAGGAAAAAAAAAATGTGTGCCTGTAACACACACTAAATTTCACAAACAATTCCAGCAGGACACATGGACCTTCAAGAGCACATCCATTGACTCCCAAGAGGTCCGTAATCTCCTTTATGTGGAAGAAACAGTTCTTAAATAGTAGGATTCAGCCTCCAAAACAGATCAGTGAGGACTCATCTTATAGTGGAAAATGTTCTTAAAAAATCCCACAACCTGCTCAAGGCAGAAGACTCCAGCTTACCATTAAGGCTCTCGGGTACCCCAGGCTTCCACCATCTCATGTCCTGGGAGCGTAAAACCCACCACTTACCATCTGTGTACCAACAGACAGCATGTTAATCTTTCTCTAGAGAGCAAGTAGCCCGTGTTGAACAACTCATTCCTGAACAAAGCGGGCAGGTACAGGTACATTGCTTCTTGTGACTCAGTTTCCCTCAACTTGCAGCCCCAATTTTTTTCTTGAGACAGGGTCTTGCTCTGTCCCCAGGCTGGAGGGGAGTGATGCCATCATAGTTCACTGCAGCCTTGAACTCCTGGACTCAAGCAATCCTCCCTCCTCAGCCTCCCAAAGCACTGGGATTACAGTCGTGACCCACCATGGCCAGCCAGCAGCCAATTTCAGACTCCATTTTCCACCCCAGATTTGCCTACTCCTCCTGAGATTTGATCTTTTGGGTCTTGCATGTCCATTCTCACGCCCTCATCCTCAATTTCTTCCCATGCATTGAAAGTCAGCACTGGTCTTGTGGCTTTCTGGCCCTTTGAGAAATAAAGGGTTGAGCTGAGCTGGCCCCCTCACGCCCTCTTGACTTCTGACTCAGAAGCAGCAGCAGCTCTGACGGGGCCACAGAGCTCGTCTGGATGGGCCTTCCTCTGCTGGGATCCCCCGGCGCTACCCTATTCCTCTGGCTCAAAGGAGTGTCAAAATTCTTACCTGGGGACTTGAGTCAGAAATTCTTGGGGAGGCACTCAGCAACATGGGTTTTCACAAGCACCCCAGGGAGGACCAGCTATGCCCTTTGTGGAGGGCCAGCTACGCAAAATGGAAATGTGGAGGCCCTTATTCAAAAAATATTATCTGGGGATGGCAACAGCAGGCCACCAAACCCTTCTGAGTGTGGGGTCTTTCTGAGTGTGGGGTCTTTCTGAGTGTGGGGTCTTTCTGAGTGTGGGGTCTTTCTGAGTGTGGGGTCTCTCTGAGTAGGGTGTTTCTGAGTGTGGGGTCTCTCTGAGTGTGGGGGTCTTTCTGAGTGCAGGGTCTTTCTTCTGAGCACAGGGTCTTTCTTCTGAGCACAGTCTTTCTGAGTGTGGGGGTCTTTCTGGATCTGGAACCCGTGAGACTGCCCAGGTCACCCTTCCTGACACCGACGAGCAGTTGAGTTTGAGACTTGCTGTTGCAGCCAGCGCTGACACTCACTGACCCGGGCGTTTCTCACTGGCTCCAGGAACGGTTTGGGGCCTTGGCAGGGTTCACCTTCTCACCACCCCAGATCCCCTATGCACGGGCTGCCACCCATCACAGGGACCCGAGTGACCTCTGGAAGTCTCTTCTCCTGGCGCTTCCCTCCTGGTTCTGGCCCATTCAGGCACATGTTAACACTCTAGTTAGCGTCTCTATTGCTATGAGTACTTTGTTCTGACCTCAACCAGATAAAAGAAAATCTCACATCCATATTATTGTGAGGATAAAAGTTTCTCATGCACACACTCACACATCCACACACACACATATACATTCACGTGCATACACACTCATACACTCACATACACACACTGACACTTACACACTCAAACACTGACACACAAACTCTCTCTCACACACACACACACATTTTCCCAAGTGCTCCTCAGCTCCTCCAACCCCCGCATGTGTACACACACACACACACACACACACATTCTCTGACCCCTGCATGTGCACACACACACACACACACATTCTCCGACCCCCACATGTGCGCGCACACACACACACACACACACACACACACACACACATTCAAAAAGGACCCTGCCTCGGCTTTGGCCTGGCCTGCCCAGGGTGACAGCGTGGTGTGCAGCAGCCCCTCTACTTGTCCTGGAAGCATCAGGCCCTGGCAGGCTGGTGGGAGCCAGGGACCTGAGGCTGGAGCCCGAACCTCTCCTGGTTTCCCACTCTCCACAAGCTTCACCTGTCAGACGCCCAGACGTGACATCTGTTCCCAGCCCAGAGGCCTCTGCTAGCCCTGACCACACTGCACCTGCACTCAGTGGAGAGGCGAGTGTGTCAGACAGCATCCACTCACAGGAGGGGAAAGGCAGCGTCTTGTTGGGGTGTTCTGTCCAGGCAGCCTCTGCCCGTGCCCTCTAGAAATCCATCTCATGTCACCAGCATTAATTCAGCAGCTACTAAGCTCCAGTCACTGTGCAGAGCACTGGGGGTCAGGAGGTATTAAAACCTAGTCTCTGCCCCTGAGCAGCCGTAGTCCTGGAAATGGACAGAGCTGTTGCAGAGACACGTTGCTACAAGCTCGTGCCAGTTTGTACCAGCTCATGAGAGCCTATGGCTAAATTTTCAAGAATATTACAGGCCCATCATCAAAGCATCGGTAGTTTGAAATGATCATCCTTGGAATAGTTACACCATGGAAATTGGCAAATACCCCAAATCAAGCCCTTTCGCGGAGGACCACTGCGGCCATCTGATGCTGGCTGAGTGATCGATCCTCTCTAAGACCTCCTTTTTGTATGTTTAAACAGGATAATGATTGCACCTCCTTCATTGACTACTGTGAGGGTGAAACGAGATCATCCACAGCACGCTCCCCATTCACTGCCTGGCATAGAGAGAGTGCCCAACAACTCGTAACTGCTGTCATTTTTAGAACGTCATGATGTTGTTATGCAAATAAGTAACTCCATGGTGTGCTTGGTATAGCTACAGGGCTAGAGAAGCATAGGTGAGGAAGTGGTTAACTCTGCGTAGGGAACAGGGCAGCAGCCTTGAACCGAGCCCTAAAAAATAAGTTGAATATGACCAAGTAGACCAGGTAGACAAGATGAGCCAGGAAAAGAGAGGTTGTCCAAGAAGAAGGAATGGTGTGTGCAAAGGTGGGGAGGTACGGCGGCTTACAGAACGGTCTGAAACGACAGGCCTACGGGGCTAGCGAGGGAGTCACACATGCTGTCAGACCCTTGGGAAACCATAACATCAACAGGTATTCTCCCTAAACCCTATACTGTGCCCACTTTGCAGGGGAGCCCATCCAAGCTGGGAGGGTCTACAGCGGGCGTCCCCAAACTTTTTACACAGGCGGCCAGTTCACTGTCCCTCAGACCGTTGGAGGGCCACCACATACTGTGCTCCTCTCACTGACCACCAATGAAAGAGGCGCCCCTTCCTGAAGTGCGGCGGGGGGGGGCAGATAAATGGCCTCAGGGGGCCGCATGTGGCCCGCGGGCCGTAGTTTGGGGACGCCTGCTCTACAGTCTTTGAATCACAGAGCAGGTCAGCAGCTGAGAAGAGCTGAGCCCAAGTCTGTTCTGCCCGACTCCAGGCCAGAACAGGGAGAGGACTCTGTTTCGCACCAGCCTCCAGGGTGGCCCACCCCTCCAAAGATGGTGGAAACTGCCTCCAGGAACCCCCAGCAGACAGAGCTCAAGGAGGGGTGGCTGTTGACCTCCAGCACCAAGCCTCACAGTACCAGGAGCATCGGCCACTCCCAAGATTCCGAGATTCTCAGATGTATGTCCCATGGTCCCTGAGGCTTCCACAGCTGGTCCTCACTATCCCATTCCCTTCTAGTCCTTTCCATGTGAGAGTGGCCAGGGCTCAGTGTCACGCTCACCTTCTCGCTGGACACCCACGTTTATTCTGCCTCCCTCTGATGGCTGGCATGGGATGACACAGCCACTCGGGGACAACTGAAGAGATGAGTCATAAGAGAGAGATTCTCATTAGTCTGTTCTTCACCCCCACCGCCTCCCGGGCTGTTCATCCCTCCAGCGGTCATCCCTTGCTAGCAAATTCATGTCATTCCTCTGTTGGCCAGAAGGGGTCACTGCTTCCATGTACCCCTAAACTTCGCGGGTAACGGGATCCCCCTCCGCCCCACCTCCAGCCGGGCAGCACACCCCACCAATGGCTGTGTCACCTTCAGAGAGGCTTGCTGGCTGCTGAGTTCCAGCAAGCGAGGATGACGGACAAGGCCGCATGCCAGCAATGTTCTCATCGGGTAAGCCAACCAACTGCCCTTTGCTGGGCAGTGGTCAAGGTCTGCAGATGGAGCTCGCCCATTGTTACAGCTATTTAAAATCATGTTTAAATAATATGATGCCAGCATCTCTAATGCCACGGTGATCACTGCTTAACACAGCCGGGGGAGAAGAAGCAGGCTTGGACTCTTTCGTACACCTTTCTATTCTAAGTACAGCCAAAACCAAGACAGGTTGAAATCAGCTGTTTTTCTTCTGCTGAAAAGAGAGGTGTGGGTCAGGGTGTGTAAATTACCAGCAAGCAGTCAACAGTCCCCACCCCTGTGCCTGTCGAAGGTGTCACCCATGGAGCCCAGTGCTCTCCCCCGGGGGCCCAGAGGCGGACCCACATCTGGAGTCTACAGGAACACAGAACTTCTGGAGTCACTGCTGTTTACTCATGCTCCAATGTCAAATGTCTAGATTAGCCTTTCTGTCCTGTGGTTCTTAAATCACGAATCTGGGCCTAACGCACGAGAAGCAGATCCTAATCTGTGCAGAACACACTGACAGCTACTGAGGTGCTGGAGTTGACGGTGTGATGCTGTGTAAATCACATCCCGATTTACGTGAGATTCGGGTATTGATGATAAGATGATATGTGCCAAAAGACTGCAAAAATTTGGAGAACAACAGAATCATCAAGGAAATTATATGTACGAATGTGTTCTACCTGCAGATTGAGGAACCACAGTCATCAGCCCGTGAACCTGCAGAACAGTCTCCTCCCTGAGTCTGTTCAGAGCAGAAAGTAGGAGCCACAGCATTGGGGGAAAGAGCCAGAATATGAAGTAAGGAGACAGGATTCTGGTCCAAGCCCCGACAGGAATAACACAAGACCTTGGGCAAGATGCTTAACATCTGTGCCTCAGTTTCCTCAACTGTAAAATGGAAACCACTCTCTACTCTGCTTGGCTACTGTGAAAATTAAGAGCCATAACAGAAGCAAACATGCTGAGTCCTGAATCCCTGCTTCTTGGACCTGGCTGAGATGGGGAACTGACCCTGAGCTAAAGCAGAGAAGACATGCCCTCTCCCAGTGGGCAGCAAGGCTGACCGGGACCCTGGCACTGTCCACTTCCTCTAGAGGGAGGTTGGGGTTATTCAGAGAGAGTCCCATCCATCTCCTCAACCCTTCCATGCTTTTACTTCTCTGTTTTTCTTCCTCCACTCTTTCAGTTCCCTCCCCCATCCTCTAAAGACAGAAGAGTCTCTGGTTCACATCAGATCAGTACATGCTCATCTGGGCAAGTGGGAGCCAGAACACATACACGGGCTGGGATCTGGGACAGTGGCGGCGCCCACAGCAGAGGGCCAGGGCTGGCCCGTGGCTACACAGCACAGAACTGAGGGGGACGAACAAAAGGACACTTTTCCAGGGACAAAACTGGAGTTGAGAACAAAATAGCGAGTCGGAGGATGTTTCAATCCGAGCCGACAGGCAGAGAACCCGGTGAAAGGCAATGGGCTATTGGGCTAGCAGCCAGTGCTGGTGAGAAGCAGAGGCCAGGCTCAAATAGGTGGGTGGAGAGAGCTGAATGCAGGGTAGACTTAAGGGAGCCCTGCAGCGATGGGGTAGCATCCCGGGGCTCCAGGCATGAACAGCAATGAACGGGAGCAGGTACCAGAATCTCAGCAAGAGCAGCTGCAGAAGAGGATAGCTTAGGCAGAGGGGCGTGGCCAGCCCCAGCACCTGCAAGGAGGGACCCAGGGAAACCAAGACCCCGGCTCCCTCTCCTCTTGCCTTCTGATCTCCAGTCATGCCGCCCACTGGTCTCTCCCAGCTGAAGCCAGAAGGCAAAGCAACCCCTTGAACACCTCTATAAAAGTCAGCCAGCCGGGCACGGTAGCTCACGTCTGGAATCCCAACACTTTGGGAGGTGGAGGCAGGGGACCACCTGAGGTCAGGAGTTTGAGACCAGCCTGATCAATATAGTGAAACCCCTTCTCTACTAAAGATACCAAAAAATCAGCCAGGTGTGGTAAGGGGTGCCTGTAACCCCAGCTACTCGGGAGGCTGGGGCAGGAGAATCACTTGAACCTGGGAGGTGGAGGTTGTGGTGAGCTGAGATTGCATCACTGTACCACTCCATCCTGGGTGACAGAGCAAAACTCCGTTTAAAAAATAAAAAGATACAAAATCAGCCCCTTGGAGAGAGGTGGAGGAGGGTGAGAGGAGACCTGGGGAAGTAGCCAGAAATCAGCACTGCCAGGAGCCAGAGGAATGCCAAGAGGCAGCAAGCAGGGTTAGGGCAGCTGGGAGGTGAGGATCCAAGAGAATTGCAAACGCCGAGAAAACAGGAAAAGGATGCTCTGTCGAGGGGTAGTGGGAGCGCATGAACAACGGATTCCCAGTGTCCCTTGTGATAAGGGAGACACAGAGCATAGGCACCACCTGGGGCCAATGGCACCTGAGGAGAAACCCTTTAGCGCTTCTGCAATAGATTTTACTTCCAGATACAATGAAATGTGGGGACAGAATGGCCATTGGATATGGCTGTGTGTAGTCAAGATGTTTGGAGCAATGGCAACCCTTTTGCAATGATGAGGAAATCAGTGTCACACTGAGAATGGCAGAGCTTTATAAAGATGGAAGAATCGGAGTCTGTGATAAAATCACTGATCATGACATCAGCTCTGGAACCACCTTGACTCCAGGCTTGTTAGGGGAGAGAATAAATCGCCCTGTCTTTTAGGCTTCAGACATGCAGTTCCAAGTATCTTGGCTTAAATGGATGAGCCCAGGACCCAGCAGAATGCCTGACTTGTAGTAGACATTCAATAAATATTGATCGATGAATTGATAAAGCAATGATTGGATCGATCCATAACAAGTGAGTGAATGCCAGGTGTCACAGAACCTTGTCTCTCCCCCTCTGCTGATAGAGAGCTCAGAGAAACCTCATCTTCCCGTGGGAAGAGAAGGTCGACGGCTCCTGAGCGCCTTTGAGGATGCGCACAGGAAGACCATGTGCTGCACACATACAGATGACTCATACAGACGTCTTTTTACCCCCTTCAAATGGTGATGTTCCTGTAATAAAGAATTTAATAACCCGCTGTGCCTGTGCGGAGAGAAACCCATTTGTTTAATAGGCAGCAGTTTGGCTTTGTCATGTTCATTTAGTTTTTAATGACACACAGTTGTGCCAATATTGATTTTAGCTTATAGGGACTCAAAAAATTTACTGTCTAGATGGATTCAAGATGCAACCGTTTTATTTTGCCTGCTTTGAAGACACACAGCACCCAGCCCTGGCCGGAGAGGAGCTCGGGAGGTCGGGTGGAGGACTGAGGACCCCTTGCTGACTCCGTCTCTCCTTCCTGCTCCCTCCCTGCCTCACCTCTGGCCCTCATCAGACGGGAGTGAGGCGGCTGCTGTGGAAGATGCTGTGTTTTTCATCTTGGAAAGCAGAACAGGACTGTATCAAGGAAACAAGAATTAATTTTCTGGGCGCACTTTCAGCAATGAGTTTTGTGTGTGCGTGTGTCTGTGTGTTTGTGGGTGTCTGCGTGTGTTTGTGTGCATTTGTGTGTTTGTGGCTGTGTATGTGTGTGTGAGTGTGTCTGTGCTCGTGGGTGTGGGTGTTTGTGCGTGTGTGTGCATTTGTGTGTGGGTGTGTGTATGTTTGTGTTCATTTGTGCATGTGTGTGTGTGTAGGTGTGTCTGGGTGTGGGTGTGCATGTGTGTGTGCATTTGTGGGTGTGTGTGCGTGTGTGTGCATTTTTGTGTTTGGGTGTGTGTGGGTGTGTTTGTAGGTGTGTCTGTGGGTGCGGGTGTGTGTGCATTTGTGTGTTGGTGTGTGCGTGTGGGTGTGTTGGTGTGTGTGTGCATGTGTGTCTGTGTGTTTATGGGTGTGGGTGTTTGTGTGTGTGTGCATGTGTGTCTGTGTTTGTGGGTGTGTGCAAGGGCTTCCCTGTGTGCCCACTCCAGAGCAAGCCCAAAGCATGCATCCCAGGACAGGAACAGGCCCTACCGGTTATTCCGAGTGACTTCAAATATCATTTGGACCCACTGGGCTGGAGCGCCTCTCCTTCACATTCCTTATGATTTTGTTTTGTTTTTTTATTTTTAACTAGGGAATGTATACACACAGCAAAAGGGATTACCGAGACGAGCCGAACCTACTCTGTTTTCTAAACAGTCAATCTGAGCATAAATTCATACAGCAGGCCCTTGGTATTTCTGGTGTTGACATTTGTCATCTTAACTGTGTGTAGTTTCAATTATTCAAGAACAGCACTAAAGAATTGACTGGAATAATAATAGTCAACATTTATTCAGCACATACTAGGTGCCAGGTGAATAGGATAAATAGGATAAGCCAACCTACAGGAATGATCTTGTTCCATCTCTGCGTCACCCCTTGAAGGGAGGTAGGTGGGTATTTCACCTTCAGTTTAGAGGACACTTCTGCTTAGAGAGGTAAGATCATTGGTCCCAGGGAGAGTAAATGACCTCAAACCTGTGAGCACCATTGGTCTCTGCATTTTTATTTTTTTTCAGATGGAATCTCACTCTGCACTCAGGCTGGAGTGCAGAGGCGTGATCTCAGCTCATTGCATCCTCCACCTCCCAAGTTCAAGCCTTAGCCTCCCGATTAGCTGGGACTACAGGTGCGTGCCACCACGCCCGAATAATGTTTTGTATTTTTAGTAGAGACGGGGTTTCACCGTGTTATCCAGGATGGTCTTGATCTCCTGACCTTGTGATCAGCCTTCCTCGGCCTCCCAAAGCGCTGGGATCACAGGCGTAAGCCACCACACCCAGCCTGGTCTCTGCATTTTCAATCATGCGGCATTCACGTCTTAAGTGAATGCTGGAAACCGGTGTCTGGAGTGCCCTGCTTTCCCGGAGAGTCAGCTTAGCTGACCAGGCACCATCTGCATCTGGGGAGGTGTGCGTGCCAGGAGGGGCTCAGCTCGGTGTCCAGCCGTGGTCACGTGCGTAACATTTGTTTCTGCACTGCAGTTTGGCACAGGCAGACTTACCCCAGGGAGCCAGGGGACATTTGCTCAGTGGCTGCCTTTCCTAACCCTGTGTTGCCGTTAAAATATGGCTAGCATTAGGGGAAAAGACACAGCTCTGTAGACAGTGCGTTATGATAATGATTCATATGAAACCTAATCTCATGTCATTGTCCTATTTAATCTGTTTATGTAAGTTTTAGTGAGTGCTTTGTTCACGATGGGAAAGTCATTGAGGTTAGATTCTTTGATTCATGAAATTTGAAAGAACCTGTAAATCATCCATACAAGTCCAGTCCCCAGAGAGGTGAAGGGACCCACCCAAGGTCACGCAATTCAATCTGAAGTTGTGGCCTTTCCTAGGAAAGAGAGGCACTGGGACCCTCGGCAGGAGAGCAGCCCCCGTCAGAACCTTGGTCCTATTGGGTATTGGTGTTCAGCTGTATCATTTCTCCTTCGAGTGCCATTTCCAGATGAGTGCTCCCACGCTCATTAACCAGATCCCCTGATACCCACGACGGCGGCTTCCATCACCCTTCTTATAAATGCCCAGATTCTCAGCACAGCGTGCAAGGGTGGTCCTGTATTCCTCTCTGGCCTCTCCTGCTCCCCACTCTGCAACTTCGCTGGCCTTCTTTTAGCATCTTCCTGCCCCAGGACCTTTGCTTGTACCTCTCACCTCCTGTGAAATTCCTGCTTTTGCCTGAGATCTCAGTCATCACCCCTTCCTCGGGGCACTCTCCCCAGCCTCTCTGGGCCAATGCACTCTTCTAGATCTACAGAGCTCTTTAATATTACTCTGACTTTGAGTACAATTTGATATGGGAGTGTTAAATAGCCATCTTCCACCTGGACCATAAATTCTTGGACAGTATGATTCAATCACCTATTGCTGTGTAGCAAATGACCCCCACGCTCAATGCTTTACAACAACCATTGTATTTTGCTCATGATTTTGTGGGGCAGGGATTTGCGAAAGGCTCAGTGGGCACTTGGAGCTCCCCCCACAGTTGCAGTCTGATGTCAGCCGGGCTGTGGTCATCTGAAGGCACAATTTCCAAGATGGGGAAGATGAGGCACTCACTGGCTTGGAAGTCAATGCTGCCGGGTAGGAGCCCAAGTGACCAGGGCACGTACGTGTGACCTCGCCAGCATGCCAGTCTCAGGTACTCAAACTTCTTACAGCCCCCCAAAGTGAGCTGTGTGGCTTCTTCTAAGCTGACTTTGGAAGTCATACAGTGTCACATGACTTCAGCTGCCTTCTACTAGTCATAAACAAGTCACTAAGGCAGACTCAGGTTCCAGGAGAAGGTCACAGACACCTCCCTTGATGTGAGAGTGGCAAGACCACATTGCAAAGTGTATGTGGGATGAGAAATATTTTTGCAGTCATCTTTGGTCAATGCAGTCTGCTGCACAGCAGGAAGAATGCCATCCTTCCTTCCTTGCATTGAATCCCTAGTACCCAGCACAAAAATTCAATAACGATTGGATAAGTAAGTAGGTAGATGGATAGAGGAATAAATATGTATAGGTGCATAGCATCAGGAAGAAAAAGTAGGAAGGAGGGAAGCAAGGAAGGAAAGAAGGAAGGAGGGAGGGAGGGAAGGAAGGAAAGATAGACTAGACTGGAATTATTTAAGTGTTCTGATTTCACACCAGTCACAGGAGAGAGGCGCCATGTTTTATGCTGTGCCATGCAGCCAGGGGCACTCGGGGCAGAGACGACGTTTATGTTCCTAACACCGATGATTCAATAACGTGGACTTCTGTGATTTATTCCCCTTGGTGGGTGGCAGGTTAATAAAACTTCAGTCAACTTGGTAATTGCCCTTCCTGGTTCTCATGACAGTGTGATGCACATGCAGGAATCTTGAATTTCAGCCCAGCACAGGCAGCACCTCACCTGGAAAGAGAGAGATCTGCCTCTCCCAAGCCTGCGCTGTCATTCCCAATGCTTCCAGAGGCCCGGGCACATTAGCCATGGTGTGGCCAGCAGAGGCAGCTCCTGCCAGTCTCACTGCTCAGCCTGGCAGAGCCCCTCCGGTGGCCAGGCCTCCAGTAGGCACAGCACTCAAGTGACCAGGAGCACCGGGGGCAGTGAGCCCACAGAGCCTGCCTGTCTGATGGGTCGGCAACACCGCAGGCATACAGTGGACAGATCCACACGCATCTGTGCCTCCCACTGTTAGCGACCCCCACCAGCCTGAGTCCCTGAGCCCTGGCATTATATGACCATTTACAGAAAACCACCCTGAATCCATTAACAGAGTGGAACTCAGCTGTAATTCCTTGAAACTCCCAACAGGCAGGAATATTCAGAAGTGTCCATAGCTGAGTGTTATTCTTTAAAAAGGCCCCCCATCTGGAGAAGGGGATACAGGTACACCTCATTTCATTGTGCTTTGCTTGATCGAGCTTTGCAGATAACTGCGTTTTTACAGATTGAAGGTTTGTGGCAACCCTGCGTTAGGCACATCTCTCGGCCCCACTTTTTAAGAGCATGTACTCATTTCGTGTCTCTTGCCATGTTTTGGTAGTTCTCACGGTGTTTCAAGCTTTTTCATTATTATTACATCAGGCCAGGTACAGTGGCTCACACCTATAATCCCAACACCTTGGGAGGCCAAGGCAGGCAGATCACTTGAGTTCAGGAGTTCAAGACTAGCCTGGCCAACATGGTGAAACCCCATGTCTACCAAAAATAAAAAAAAATCAGCCAGGTGTGGTGTCACATGTCCATAATCCCAGCTACTTGGGAGACTAAGGTAAGAGAATCGCCTGAACCTGGGAGGTGGAGGTTGCAGTGAGCCAAGATTGTGCCACTGCACTCCAGCCTGGGCAACGGAATGAAATTCTTTCTCAAAAAAAAAAAAAAAAAAAAAGGAAGAAAAGAAAAATCAAGATGATGATGATATATATTATTATATCAGCTATGGTGATCTGTAATCAGTGATCTTTGATGTTTCTGTTGTTTTGGGACATCACAAGCAGATGTGCTATCACCCAGATTAGACAAAGAACTTAATCTATAAGCACTGTGTGCATTCTGATTGCTCCACCAACCTGTCCCTCCTCTGTCTCTGTCTCTTTCTCTCTCTCCTCGGGCCTCCCATTTTCTGAGCATAACAACATTGAAATGAGACCAGATAATAACCCTACAGTGGCCTCTAACTGTTCGAGTGATAGGAAGAGTCATACACCCCCCACTTTAAATCAACAGCTAGAAATGATTAAGCTTCGTGAGGAAGGCATGGTGAGAGCTGAGATCCACCATAACCTAGGACTCCTGTGCAGACAGTTAGCCAACCTGCGAATTGCAAAGAAAACGTTCTCGAAGAAAATTGGAAGTGCTACTCCAGTGAACACAAGAATGATAAGAAAGCGAAACAGCCTTATTGCTGATATGAAGAAAGTTTTCAGTCTGGATGGAAGATCAAACCAGCCAGAACATTCCCTTAAGCCAAAGCCTAATCCAGAGCAAGGCCCTGACTCTCCTCAATTTTATGGAGGCTGGTAGAGGCAAAGAAGCTGCGGAAGAAAAGTTGGAAGCTAGCAGAGGTTGGTTCATGAGGTTCAAGGGAAAAAAAAAAAAAAAGCCGGCCGGCCGTGGTGGCTCACATCTGTAATCCCGCCACTTTGGTAGGCCAAGGCAGGTGGATCACCTGAGGTCAGGAGTTCGAGACCAGCCTGACCAAGTTGGTGAAACCCCGTCTCTGCTAAAAACACAAAAATTAGCCAGGCGTGGTGGTGTGTGCCTGTAGTCCCAGCTACTCAGGAGGCAGAGAGAGGAGAATTGCTTAAACCTGGGAGGTGGAAGTTGCAGTGAACCGAGATCACACGACTGCACTCCAGTCTGGCTGAGAGAGAGACTCCGTCTCGAAAAAAAAAGAACAATCGTGATTTCTGGGAGGTAAAACTGTCATTAACAGGAGTTTGGAAGAAGTGGATTCCAATCCTTGTGGATAACTTCGAGGAGTTCAAGACAGATGAGGAGTCACTGCAAATGGGTGGAAATAGCAGAACTGGGACTGGAAGGGGAGCCTGCCATCTCATGATCAAATTCGAACAGATGAGGAGCTGCTTCTTACAGATGAGCGAAGAAAGTGGCTTCTTGAGGTGGAATCTACTCCTGGTGAAGACGCTGCAAGCATTGAAATGACAACAAAGAACTTAGAGCGTTACATAAACTGAGTTGATAACGCAGCAGAATTTGAGACAATTTGGAGTTTGGCTCCAATTTGAAAAAAATTTCTACGATGGCATCAAACAATATCACATACTGCAGAGAAATCGCTCATGAAAGGAAAAGTCCAACCGCAAACTTCACTGCTGTCTGATTTTAAGGAATTGCCACAGCCATTCAGCAACCTTCAGCAACAACCACCCTGATCAGTCAGCCACCATAAACATCAAGGCAAGACCCTCCACAGGCAAAAAGATCATTTGCTGAGGTTCGAATGATCATTAGCATTTTTCATCCATCACATATTTTTTAATTAAGGTATATACGTTTTTTAGACATAATGTTATTGCACATTTAATAGACTACGTTATAGTGTAAATGTAACTTTTATAATATATACACTGGGAAACCAATATATTTGTGTGACTTGTTCTATTGCAATAGTCGCCTTATTGCAGTGATCAGGAACCAAATCTGTAACACCTTCAAAGTATCCCTGTATCTCAAAAAAAACACACTCTCCTTTCTGGTATACATCTTACCTTCTTTAATAAATAGCATTTAATAAGTAGCTCTTATAGCATTTACTGTTATTAGGTACTTAAAATAGTATTATATCTTTACTATAATGTTATGAGGTACATAATGTCATTATTCACTTATGGATGAAGATATTGCTGTTCAGAGACATTGAATGATAAGGCGAATTCAATGACTGGTAATTGTGGTAGGTACCATGACTGGTCATTGGTGGAAGGAGACTGAAGACCAGATCTGTGATTCCAAAGCTGGATCTCTTTCTTCCGTATGTGGCAGTCTCCTGCCAAGTGTGTTGGCCTTTCCTCTTGGGGACAGCGTGGCTCACCATTCAAAGTGGGAGGCAGACAGCGTGCCCATCTGGCAGCACAGAGGTCTGCCGAGGGCATCCCTGCCATGGGGGCTCCAGATGCAGGGGTCTGTGTGCAAACCCAGCTCAGAAGCCACAAGCACTGGGAAGCGCCCACTTCTCTGTTTCTCAGATGTGAGAGGAGGTAGGCATTGACCTTCACAGAAGCTCCACCTGAGAGGAGAGTGGTCTCGCGGGGGAACGGCACACCTGCACAGCCTTCCAGCCTGAGCTTTCAGAATCCGAGGGTATCCGCTCACCCATGGGAGAGGGGGCTGCCTTGGTGCTGGGGATTATTCTAGACACTTTCTGAGAATTTGCATCCTCGTAAGCACCCTGTGAGGTAGGTTTAGTTATCGTTATATTTTAGAGATGGGCAAACGGAGGCATGGAGAGGGCAAGGAATGTACCCAAGGCTGCACAGTGAGGAGCAGTACGGCTGGGATCTGACCCAGCCCCAACCAGCACCCTACCGTCCACTCATTCCTGCCGGCTAACACATGGTTTGCCAAAAATGGCTTTTCCATCCAGTTTTCAGGGCTGCCATAACAAAACACCGCAGCCTGGGGGGCTGGAGCAACAGAAAGCGATTTTTTCCTTCATTCTAGAGCCTGGAAGTGGAGGATCAGAATGTCAAAGGGTCAGTTCCTTCCGAGGCCTCTCTTGTTGGCTTCCACGTGGCTGCCTTCCCACACGATCTTTCACCTGTGCACACCAGGCCTTGGTGTCTCACCATGTCTCCAAATGTCCTCTTCTTAGATGCAGACAAGTCAGATTCAGTTAGGGCCCCCTAATGGCCTCATTTAACCTAATCACCGCTTTAAAGACCTTATCTCTAAAACAGAATCACATTCTCAGGTCCTCAGGGCAAGGACTTCGATCCCTATTTGCATGAATTTTGAGAGGACAGAATTCATTCCGTAACACCTGAGAACTGGAGAGCACCCACGACTGGGGACAGAAATGAAAGGAGAGAGAAAAAAAAAAAAAAAAAAAACTAAAAACGTGGGGTGGTGTCTTTTCTTTTCAGAAGCTGGGGTAGCTTTTCTTTTTCCTAGAAAAAAAAAGGAGGGTAAGAACAATGGTGGTTATCCGAGGGGAGAATGGCAGGATTGGAGGGGTGCCAAGGACAAGCTGGCCGGGACAGCGAGGCTCACAGCACCTGCTGGGACAACTAGGGACAAGGTTCACGAGGAAAGAGCCAGGCAGGCGCTGAGGCACGCCTGGGAGAGTGACCGTGGCCGAGGACAGAGCTACGGGCCTCAGGGGCCAAAGATGTGAGTCTCCTGGCTGTTCTAACTCCATCACCCCCCAATTCCCCATGCCAGTAAGAGACCACCCAACTCATGCCAGTAAAACAACACAGCTTACTCCTGCTCTCCTGTTGGTGGAAAACAGGGTCTGGGGTTTAGATCGCTGCGGGCAATCTACAGATGGAGTGTGGGGCTATGGTAACTTCTCATCATTGCGGTGATGCCGGTAAGTGGGAGAACCCAGGCCGTTTAGTGGGGTCTAGCTCTCAGGTTCCAGGCAGGGGCATAACGTTTAGTCAACGAGTGATTCACAAAAAGTGGCCCTAGACACTTCCCTGCAAAGGAAATTTCCACACAAAGACAGCAGTTGTAAGCCCTCCTCTGTCTGCGCTGTTTGCCACAAAAGGAGGAAAAACAAAGCAAGAAACGAAACAGATTCTACATCTTTAAAACTAACAAGGAGACGGGCTCCTCTGAAGCCAGATTTCTCTCTGGGCACAGCAGGACGCTGGGGAATCCCCTGCAACCCCTGCCCCTTTTTGATTCCAGCCACCACACTGTTTGACAAGGATCAATGAAAGAAGGATTGCATTTTTCCATGCCCTGAATTGGTAGCAAAATGCGCGTGGAAATCGAGAAATCAATTTCCAACCTTACAGGCTTCCTGGGAGACCATCCGTCTCCCCGGAAAGGGAAAATGAAGGGAGAGTGGAAATGCTGACCCTTCAGCATGACCCGGGCCTTGAGGGAAGGCCAGTGGTTGGTAATTAACTCCTCTCACCTTTCAAATTCCAGAGAGCCACAGGAGGCTCAGGGAGGGGAGACGTTGTGCCAGAGACCCCCCCAAACCACATATGTGTAGTTGTGTATACATGTGTGTGTACATGCATGTTCGGTTGTATGTACATCTGGTTCTATATACCTGCAAGTATGTGTGGTTGTGTATGCATGGGGTAGGGGTGGTTGTATGTGCATGACTAATGCGTGGTGTGTGTGCATGCACATATGTATGGTTGTGGGTACACGTGTGCCTGTGTGTGTGCACATGTGTGGCTGTGTATGCATGAGTGTATCATGGGTGTGTGTGCTTGCATGTAATTGTGGGGGGTGAGAAAATGGGGATCATGCTACTGAACCCTGAGACTTAAAGCTCCACCAGAAAGTTGACAGCAGGTTGCTGTAACCACTGGTGGCCCTATGGCGTGAGCTCCACGGCCTGTGGGACACCATTCCAGGACAGGTGTCCTGTAAGCAGAGTCTGACAGAGGGATTCCTGGGCACATGGTTTAGGAAGGGAATGACCTCAGGAGAAATTTGTAAGGGAAAGAGGGAAGTGGGTTAGGGCAGGAAGGAAGTTAGGCAAAGATGGTTTGGGGGAAGTCTAGCCTCAGCCTGGCCCCATAGGGAGCTCTGGGGTGTACATTCCACCACAGATATTATCTGCCCTACATGTCATCAAAACTCAGCCAACACATCACCTTTACTCCACACGGACCGACCCTTCAGACTCTGGCTGGCAGGTCTCATAGATGGAGAGAAACCAGGAAGGAAAGGTGTGGGCGGGGCTGTGGACACTGGCATAGGCAGAGCAGCTGCAGGAGGACTTCGTGTCTGCCAGCCTCTCTTACCCTCAGAGCCCTCCCCTCAGCGGGCACCAGGGACTTTCTGGTGGAATCAATGGGCTTTGGAATCAAACAGAGAAGACTGCAAATTTTACCTCCCACTCCTCGTCAGCTGCCTAACATAAGCAAAGACTGTGCCTAAATCTTTGTATCCACCATGGTGGGATGGGGGTAAAATGCAGTGATCACCAAGCCTATAAGCAGAGGTAAATCTATAAGAAAGAGATTATTGATATTGCAATCGTTGGTAAGATCATCATCTCAATTCTAAACACATGGTACACACCCTCCAGAGTCATCAGGAATATTAAATAATGAACTTGGATTGCATGCTCCCTAAGTGTCAGACACTGTTCTGAGTGCTTTATGCACACAACATAAGTTAGTTATTCAACTAATAAGTGTTGGGATTGAATGTGGTCACATCCATCAGGCACATAACCAATGTTACATGAATTGTAACTTGGTGATGGTGGTTGTCACGGAAGACTAGAACAGATGAATTCGGGGTTACACGATTAAGGGACATCCTGGAAGTAGAGGTTTTCGTCCTACCAAATGTCGTCAGCTACAAGAGATATGCCTTGTTCCTTTGGTCTAAGGGCACGTGTTTCTGATAGGATAGTCTGAGCAGACATTCGGTCCTTTTGGGAGGGGCGTGTGTGTGTGTGAGCTCCTGGATCTATTGTATTTCCGTCAATGAAGAGTCAGACAAAACTCGCACCAATTAGCAAGCACGATCTTCCCCCTGGCTTATGCTTTGCTGCTGTTCTCAAGATGTGATCCGGCCCCAGCCAAAAGCAAGGAGACAGACGCGTCGTCGCAGGCCTGGGAGCTGCGTGGTACTCACGGCCCTTTGTATCCCCCGGTTTCACAAAGTACAAAAATAGGAGGCAAGCTCGAGACGGCTCAGATGCCTGGCTCAGACAATCGCAGTCAGGAGAGAGGAGGGGAGGAGGGGAAGCCAAACACGAGGAAAAGGGAAAGGAAAGAAAAGCAGCCACTTAAGGTCAAAGCACTGAGAATAACATGAAAATGCTGCCAACCGAGTGGAATCAAGATGCTTTCGAGGTCAGAAGTGTGACAACGGAGCTGTTGTTGTCGTCTCTGGGCTGGTGTCACCACTGCAGTCTCACGGGAGGGTGGGATGCTGGGTAGAGACTTGTTAGGGGGAGGCAGGGAGGCTGGGCTCAGCTCTCACACAGGGGTGTGCCGGGGTCCTCCTAAGGAGGGCTGGGCAACTGGCCGTCATGGCCCCATAACCGAAAACAAGGCAAGCCCGACCTCTGCAATTCTTGAAGGCGGATGAAATAGAGCTCTGATGGCTGGCATTGATGGGACAGCATGCAAATGTATGCAAACAAAGGCTGGGAGAACCCGGTGGTGCTTTTATTTATTTGTTTATTTAGTTGAGACAGGAGAAATACATGTTCATTGTAAACAAATCAGAAACTTACAGACATGCACAAAGAAGTCGAAATCCTCTGTGAGCCCACTACTCAGGAAACAAACGTTTCAAAAAGCAGAAAAATGATCGCTAACATTTTGGTGTACAGTCATTCTTCCAGACAATTTTTGGCCCGTACATATATAGTTTGGGAAATTTTTTTTCTAACCAAAATAGGTTCTTACTTCACATACTGTTTTGCAACCTGCTTTTTTCTGCATTGAAAATATATCATAAATGCGCATATGGCACTGTAATTTATTGAACAAAGTCCCCATTGTTGGAAATCTAGATTGTATTCTTCTTTCTCAGGCAAGGTTAGAAGACCCCAAACTCAATTGCAAGAGGCAGACGGAGAAGAACAAGATGTAAGGGAACTCTGCCCTCCAGGAAAGTGTGTGTGTGGTAGGGATGGGGAGGGCAGAGGCAGCTCAGACTGTAGGGCTTTGGAAGCCAAATTATTATTATTACTATTATTTTTGAGGTACAGTCTAGATGTCACCTAGGCTGGAATGCAGTGGCATGATCTCGGCTCACTGCAACCTCCATTCCCCGGGTTCAAGCGATTCTTCTGCCTCAGCCTCCCAAGTAGCTGGAACCACAGGTACGTGCCCACACCTGGCTAATTTTTGTATTTTTAGTAGAGACGGGGTTTCACTATATTCGCCAGTCTGGTCTCGAACTTCTGACTTCATGATCTGCCTGCCTCAGCCTCCCAAAGTGCTGGGATTACAGGTGTGAGTCACCGCGCCCAGCCAGAAGCCAAATTATTTTTATTTTCTCCAGAGCTGGGGGAAAAAAGTTCTGTCCAAGTATCAGGCCTGAAGATCAGAAGCAAGTGACATAGAGCCCTCATAGCCACCCTTGCAAATAACTCTCCAGGAGTCCCAGCCAGCTGTGAGTGGCTAGGCAGCTTCGCAGGAAGGAGAAAGGAGGTGCATCCCTATAATTCACCACCTCATCTTTTTGCATCACGAATTAGACAGCCCCAGCACGTGGACCCTGTATCAGCTATTGTAAGGAAGGACAAATAGAAGCAGTGATCGCCTCAGACTAATGGGATGACACAGTTAAAGGACAAAGAATATACCCACTGCAATGTGAACCAGATGTTCCATGCAAACTGGGTTCCTAGGTATGAAAAGGCATGGAGTAAGAGAGCCATTCAGTTAAGTTTAGTTAAACACCTACTATGCCTCCTACATGTCACCTCTGTGTAGGCCCCTTGTTAGGAGTATCTTGTTTAATCCTCAAAATGCTCTTCGGGGAAAGCCACCCTTCTGCAGATGCGGTCACTGAGGACCGGAGAGAGGCCTTGACTTGCCCAGGGTCACATGAGTTATTCAAGGGCTGAGCTGAGGGTACATTTAGCTCCTCCAAGGTCCCAGAGAGGCCCCATGTGAAGAAACAGTCTGCAAAGGGTGGGCTGTATGAGGAAGGGCTGCTGGGAGGCAGTGACTTTGGAGACCAGCTTTGCAGAAAGGTAGGGGCATAGGAAGCAGGGGAGACAGGGAGGACAAGGGGGAAGACCGGGTGCGAGGGGAGGGGCAGATCAGGTTGCTGGTGGAGGACAGTGCTGAATGCACAATGAAAAACATGTAACCCGGGGCTAGGAAGGAGGAAAGGGCCAGGCTGTCCCAGGAACCCCAAAGGGCAGGTCAGGGTTGGGTCAGAGGTGGCAAATGAGAGGTGTGTGTGGTGACTGCCTGCATGGGGGGAACTCAGGACCCCATGCTCAGAGCAAAGGCAGAGAGGGAGCTGCTCCCGACATCACCCCTCCAATTACGGCCTCGAGCCCCAAGTGAAAGCCACTTCGGGTAAGGTTTATTAGGCTTCTCCCTCTGCAGTTGAGCTTCATTTGTTTTGCTCCATATTTGCTGGTGGCTCTGGCATGGCATTAACGGCCTATTTGGGGTCTGTGATCCTCCCGTGTCGTCTCTGAGGCTGGAGGGGCCATCTGGGCTTTTTATTTGCCCAGTTGGCTCACTTTTTAATTATGCCGAATGGGCCAACAGGGGCTGGGGGCAGCGTGGACGTCAGCAGCCAATATTTCTCATAATTGTTAGTATTTTCACTGCTAATCATCCCGGCAAGTGAGAAACGGTAATCCAGAGGGTTGGCGTTGTTCACTGGCAAGTCATGCCGAGGAATGATATCATGTGGGTGGAGCCAAGAAACGAGGAACTGCAAACTTGCCCCTCCCACCCACGTGGCCTGGGATGAGCCCCGGCACTTCCTGCCCAGAGGAGACGCTGATCTGTGTCCTGGGAACCCAAGAGAGAGTCATGGATTGTTTCGGTTTTTTAATTCTGGAAAATGGGTTTGGGAGTATTTATGGGCTGCCATGGATACCCTGGGGAGGGTCATCGGTGGAGAGGTCAGAAGGAGCCACCGAGGCTAGTTTGAAGTCAGCTCCTTGATCAACCACCCCTGCCCCTCAAGCTGGAGAAGGCAAGAGAAGCAAAGATCATTCCCTGGCCCTTGGATGCACTGACCTCCCCTGCTCTGTGGTCCCCAGGACTCCCCAGCCACCCTGAGAGTGATCACTGACCATTCCCAGGTCCATCTGTTTCCCTAAAGAACAAGTTTCCCAAGGACAGATCCCTGTCCTGTTCCTCTGTATATCCCAGTCCCAGTTAAGAGTATGGCATCTAGTAGGGCCTCCATAAATGCTCACCAAATGAAGGAAAGGAATAGGAAGCCTCATCTCTGCATTCTGAATTTGAATTAGATGATTCCTGAGAAAACCTTTGAGAAGCTTGCAGCTGGGATACTAAATCGAGTTAAGGTGTTCTTAATAATCTTAATGGGTATTGTTATTTCAAATTAACTAATTACCCTGATTTTAATGTACTCTGGCAATGTAGGCTTATCATTATCATTATTATTATTTCATAGCTCCTATAAATCCAACCTTAGAACAGCATCGTTCTGTTCAGCAGGTGTCTTATCATCTCCGTTTGTACACAAATTTCTAGGTTCCACTAAAGGCACCCAGAACTGAGACTAATGTGAATTAATAGCCATTGGAATGCCCTGTTATGTCAATGTTATTATTCCAATTCCAATGTCAGGAACATCATTTAAGAGTTACTCTCCAGGAGACAAAATGAACTGTATCTGAAATCATTAGAGCCATAGCTAGAACCAGAGCAACCAGGATGCAGGGAGAGTATCCCGGGGGCCTGTCCGGCAGTGGGGCCCCAGCCCTGACTCACAGAACCACTCTACCCTCCTAGGGTTCTGGGCCTGCGTTGGGAGAGGCTACCCCAAAGTTCCCTGAAATGCCTTCAAGGCCTTTTCCCCATTGTCTTGGATATTAGCACTTGGCTCCCTTTTAGTGATGCAAGTATCTCTAGCAAGTAGTTGCTCCACAGCCTTCTTGAATTCCTCTCCCCCAGAAAACTTCTTTCTTTGCCATATGACTTGGCGGCCAATTTTCCAAACTTTTACGCTCTGCTTTTCTTTTGAGATATAAAATACAACTTTAAGTCATTTCTTTGCTCCCCCATCTAATTATAGGTTGTTAGAAGCAGCCAAATCACTTCTTGAACACTTTGCTGCTTAGAAATTTCTTCTATCAGATATCCTAAGCCACCAATCTCAAGTTCAAACGTCTGCAGTTTTCTGGGGCATGGACACGATAGTTATGTTTTTCGCTTAAATGTAACATGCATGACCTTTGCTCCAGTTCCCAGTGAGTTCCTCATTTCCATCTGAGACTTTGTCAGCCTGGCCTTCACTGTCCGTATTTCTATCACAGTTATCATAGAAATATGGACAGTGAAGGCCAGGTCGGTGATGTTTGAGTAAGTCTCATCTTCCCAGCTCAATGGGAAGCCCTGTGCGAAATTTCCTCTATCTGCAATGGTCTTCCTTCAGATGTCCCCAGGGCTCACTTCTCACCTTCTTCAGAGCTGATCAAAGCTCACCCTGCACTGAAGCCTTCCCTGACCACCCTATTTAAATGACCCTCCCTCTCCCCAGCATATACATCCAGCTCTGGCATTCTCTGTTCCTCTTTCTTCATGAAACTATGAACGAATCTTTTCTATTTTTCTCCCTAGCTCCTATCATCATATAATGTAAGATGTGTTTTCATTTGTTTATTGTATGTCTCCCTCTGCTGCAGTGTACGCTCCAGGAGGGCAAGGATTCAAGTCTATTTCACTCAGTGTTGCAACTCTGATGCCCACCACAATGCGTAAGGCACATAGCAGGTGCCTAATGTGTGATTGTTAATCTAGTGACATGAATGAAGGTAACAAAGTTATTTTATGTCATTTCCCGTAAAATAGCTTTGCAGTGCAATGCCTCTGCATAGCATCGAATCCAGCATTAGTGGTGGTCTCCATGCCCCTTGAAGAATTGGATAAACCAGACCCTCGGTTTCGCTACCCCTGTCATCTGTGATTGCTGAGAATTCCTGGGGCTTCCTTCTGCATACCTGTTCCAGGTCCTGCCCCTCTTCCTCTCTCCAGATCCTGCCCCTCTTGGGCTGCCTCAGTTTAATTGATTCTTATCAGATAGACACGAAAATCCACAGGTGCTCAGGGATCTCCACAAAAAATACCCACTTCCACCAAGGAGTCTGTAAGCAGAGAAGGTTGCTGGAGGACTAGGGGAAGGCTGGGGGTGGCTGCCTTCCTCATCGGTCCCAGAGGTTTTAGTCTCCTGCAGATTTGCCATTGCTTATCCCTCTCTGCTTCCTTCTCTTTCCAGCTGCTCCCACTTTTCTTCCTGGGGCTCAGCAAATCAGTTCTGCCCACACCCAGAGCCTCTGGGGCCTCCTCTTTAACTCACAAGCAGTTCTAATCAGGGCATTCCTCCAAACAGAAGCTCTTCACTTTCTAAGAGGAATTCCAACACCATGAATATCCAGTGGGTTTGGTTTTTATTTTGTGTCTATTATTTGCCTTATACAGAGACAAAAGAAACTGGCCTCAGAGACAATAAGTGAAACACAAGGTTACATAGCTCATCAAAAGCAGCTTCCTTAGCTACAAAGAACAAACCAAAGAAAACCCACCCCTATGCCCATGCCAGCTATCTGCCTTCTCCCCACCTCCCGCCCAGGCAAACTGCTTCAAAGGGATGCCTTTGCCTACCCTTTCTTTTTCCTCACCTCCCACGCACACGCCTCCAACCATCCAACCTGGCTTCAGTCCAGTCACTCCCAAGAAAAAGCTCCCACAGACGTCAACAGTGACCCCTTGGTGATGTATCTCATGGGGATTGCTCAGGCTCTAGACACTAATCTTTTCAGGAATTTGACACTTTTAGTGATAAAACGCTTCTGCAACCCCCACTCCATCCTCTCTCAGTGAACTTCAGTGCATCCTTCACTCTCCACTCAAGTGTCACTTCCTCAGGGAAGCCCTCCCTGATTTCCCAGGGTAGGTCAAGTTCTATTGTATATGTTTTCATATCTCCTACGCCCAGCAGAATCCAGCATGGAGTAGGTACTCAATGAACACCTATTAAATGAATGGAGAGAATAAATGGACCTGTGTTTACTGCCTTCAGAGCCTTACAGTTTCACATTCATTAGCACATGTCTCCCCCACTAGGTGGTAGGTGCCCAGAGAACAGGATCCATGCCTGGTTTTCCCTGTATCGTTATTTCTGGCACCCACCTCAGGGCCTGACACATGGAGGAACCACCCCCATATGTGCCGCTTGGAAGAGCTGGGATTCACACCCAGGTTGCTGGTTCCAAAGCCTCTGCACTCAGCACCTACTAGTTGATTGACTGACTGTAGGTGACCCCAGCTGTCTCTACTAAGGCAGCCTTCTGAAATTTTAATGTGCACAAGAATCACCTGGAGAACTTGTTAAACTATAGATTCTGATCAGTAGGTCTGAAGTGGGTCCCAAGATTCTGCATTTCTAACAAGCTCCCAGGAGATGCTGACAGTAGGGTCTGTGGACCCCGCTTTGAGCAGCAGGGGCTAACACAAGGCACTGACCTGTAAACAGAGCATCTTGGGTGTCCCCGAATTACAGCAAAGAGTAGGGGGGCAGGGCAGCAGGCTCTGAATCCACAAAGGCTGCCAACTATTGCCTGAAATCGGAATCAATGATATGTCTCTCAGATATATGCTGCAGTATTCCTTATGCTGGCTAGGACGAACAAAACGCTTTCAATAAAAACACACTGAATTCATAGTAACTTTTCATTGTCGTGCATTTTCTCAGCTGATTGATAGGTGCTAAACACATGGGGATGATGGAAAGGAAATCTAAGGGACCTTTTAACAGTAGGAAAAGGTTGGGAGTGGGTAGGACTTTACCACCTGCCTGGAAGATGTGATGACCTTGTGTCCTGCTCTGTTCGGGGGCCGATTGGCAGGAAACGTGGAAGAGTACCCTGGGGGGACTGATGAGAAAGACAGAGAGACGCAGAGACAGACGGACAGACAGAGAAACAGAGAGAGAGAGGCACAGGCACAGGCACAGGGGACAGAGACCTGAGGTGGAGGCTGGAAGCGGGGTGCAGACCATACTGTCCTTCCAGGATGCTCTATGGGTTGGCATGGCAACAGTCAACATTTGTGTAAATAGCTGACCCATATTTAATTAACAAAAAGAAGACGAGGATGGGAGAGAAAGGGAGAGGGCAGAGCCTGGCTGGCTCCTCGCCTGGCATTGCAAGGACTAGTGGGCCTTTCTCATTGGGTAGTGGATGCTGGCAGACAGCAAGAGACACCAGACAAGTGAGGGTTCTTTTCAGGCAGCCCCCTACTCCCAGGACTAAGTAGGGGCAGGCTTTCCTTCGGGAGAGTAAGGCTAAGGCAGGGCCTGCCCAGTGCAAGACCTCCGTAAACACGCATCTCTGCAGTGACAGCAGCAGCAGCAACGCACTGATGATGACCATCATTACCCTAGGCCAGACTCCCTGCCACACTCTTTGCATGTGTTACTTTAATCTGGACAAGAAAACTATGAAGTAAGTGCTAGGATTATTCCCATTTTCAAGATAAGAAAACAGGCTTGGAGAGATTGAATAACTTGTCGAAGGTCACATGGCTCCTTAAGTGGCTGTAATAGTTTGTACATTGGCAACCTTGGTGCAGTCCCCTCCCCTTGAATCTAAGCTAACCTTGTGTGTGCTTCAATGAGTACAATACAAAAAATTAACCCAGTACCGATACAATGTGGCAGCACACCCCGGAGCCTTAACAAAGCCTACGGCTTCTGCTTTGTGCTCTTGGGAGTCATGGGCCGCCATGTAAAAGATCTGGCTGTCCTGCTAAAGACACTACATGGAAAAAGAGAGACCCTGGGGGAACAAGGAAAGAGGGAAAGGTCCAGCCAAGCCAGCACTCCCAGCTGAGCACAGTACACTGAGGACCACTGGCAAGATCAGCAGAATAATTACCCAGCTGAGCCCAATCCAGATGACAGAATCCATGAGCTACTAAAATGGTTGTTCTGGATCAAGTTTGTTATGGAGCAAGAGGCAGCTAGCACAAAAAGATTCCTCTGAGAGATTGGCAGCATTGGCCTGCCCTTCTGCCCAGCCTCACCACCAGCTACATCCCTACCTCTCACAACACTGTGTACAGATCCCCAGCTTGCAAAGATGCTCTCGTTTCTCTACCTGGTTGCAAAACACATTTCACCAAAATATGACTCTACTGCCAAAAGTGCCATGAATGAGAAACTCTGTCCATTTCTACTCCCCGCACCTAGCCCAATCCCCAACCAGGTCTTGCCTGGATGAGTGTAGCAGCCTCCTAACAGGTCTTGCTCCTCTTGCCTCTTGCTCTCTCCCATCCCTTCTTCCTTGCATCTGATCGTGTTTTCTTCTTCTTACCTGACCTATAAGGTCTAGCGAGATTGAGCCCCACCCATCCTACACACTAGCCCCTCTGCTGCCCTCTGTTCTCTTCATCATCCTCCAAACGCATCTGGTTCCTCTCTGTTCCTGGAGTACATTAAAACCTTACCCACCTCATGAGCTTCCCAAACATGGTTTTCTCTACCTAGTATGCTCTTCTGTCCTTCATCCAAGGCTAATTTCCACTCAGCTTTCAGGACTTCGGCTTCTTTACCACGGGAGAGTGGTGAGGTATATTTTTACATACAATAAAATGCATAGATCTTAAGTGTATCATTTGGTGAATTTTGACAGATATTTACACCCACACAACCATCACCCAAATGAAGAAATATAGAATGTTTTCATTAACTTTCACCCAAATCAAGATATGCAAAATACTTCTATCACATCCGAAAGTTTCCTGTGTTTCTTTCCCATCAATGTCCTACCGCCGGGCAATCACTGTTCTGCTATCTACCACTATAAAGTTATTTCTGCCTGTTCTTCAGCTTCATATAATTGATTCTACTAATTGAATCTATTAGGGACTGCTATTCTGGGATGGGAATGGGAATGGGGCAGGGAGAGTCAATGAACAAGTAAACCCAAGTGTAGTAAGTGCATGGACTTGAATAATCAAACCAAAGAAGTAGGCTAGAGAGTGGTGCTGAATGCTGTGACTGTGGAAGCCTCCTTAGTAAGGCAACAAATGAGCAGGTATTTCATCCACACAGTGCTTTTGAGCTTCGTTTATGTCATGGTATGTATCAGCAATTTGTTTATTTTTGTTGCTGACGAGTATTTCTTTGTTTGTTTTGTTTTTGAGATGGAGTTTCGCTCTTGTTGCCCAGGCTGGAGTGCAATGGCACAGTCTCGGCTCATTACAACCTCAACCGTTCAAGTGACTCTCCTGCCTCAGCCTCCCAAGTAGCTGGGATTGCAGGCACACACCACCACACCCAGCTAATTTTTCGTTGCTGTATTTTTAGTAAAGATGAGGTTTCACCTTGTTGACCAAGCTAATCTCAAACTCCTGAACTCAGGTGATCTGCCTGCCTCAGCCTTGCAAAGTGCTAGGATTACAGGCATGAGGCACCGTGCCCAGACAATATTTTACTAAATGAATGTACAAGACTTAATTTGTTCATCCAATCTCTTGTTGACGGACATTTGAAGTTGTTTCTGGTTTTGGGAATTTGATAATACAACTGCTACAAACATTTGCATACAAAGCTTTTATATGGACACATATTTTTGTTTCTTTTGTTAAATACCTAGGAATGGATAAGTCAAAGAGTAGATGTACACCCAACTCTATCAAAAATCAACAGTTTCCCAAAGTGGTTGTATTATTTTACATTCCACAGGCAGTGTATGAGTTCCTGTTCCTCCCAAATTGTTGTCAACACTTGGTATTATCAGTCTTTTTAATCTGTCCATTCTGATGAGTGTGCAGTGGTATAGCCTTGTGCTTTCAATTTGAATTTCACTATTGACTAATGATATCAAACACTTTTTCATCTGCTCATGGCCATTCAGATATGCCCTTGTGTGAAGTATTGGTTTGGATCTTTCGCTCATTTTTAATTTATTGCTTGTCTTTTTATTGATTTGTAGGTCTCAGTTTTCATGTTTTTCTCAGGAAAGTTCTCCCTGAAGGCATCATCCCTCCCACCTGTCATCAACACAGACACATACACACAACACACATGCCGTACATGCAACATAGACATAAAACACACATCTCACAGACACATCACAGACACACACCACTTACACATACACCCCACATACACACATCACACAGACATATATAAACACACCACATGTATACACATACCACATATATACACATACCAAATTCACACATATATACTACATACACATCATACCGATACAACACACATGCACACAGTTAAGTCCCTCTGTTATAGGCTGTCACAGGGCCTTGTGCTTCTCCCAGCTGTGCCTTGCACAGTTGAAACACATCACACAGTGTGTCTTGTATGAAACACTTGTCTCAGTCTCACCTCACATAGCTGAAACACGTTGTCCCACAACTGTCATTGCTGCTCCTGCAAACTCTGTTCTCCAAGGGTTTGCACCACATCTGCCCTGTTCACTGCTCATTTTCCAGCTCCGAGCACAGTCCTGGGCACCAAGGAGACTCTCAATAATTTTTTTTCACTCAGTAAATATTCGTTGAGTGCCTAGAATGCACCAAACAATGTTCTTGGTGCTGGAGGTACCACAGTGAAGAAGATAGTTGAACCCCTTGATCTCATGGGGCTGCTTTTCTGGGATGGGGATGGGAATGAGGTGTGGAGAGTCAATGAAGAAGTAAACCCAAGTGTAATAAGTGCATGGACCTGAATAATCAAACTGATGAAGGAGGCTAGAGAGTGGTGCTGAACGCTGTGGCTGGGGAAGCCTCCTTGGTATGGCAACAAGTGAACAGGTATTTGAAGATGAGAAAGGGAGCCGTGTGGATGCCTGGGCAGGGACTGGCATGATAGATGCCTGGCAAGGGGTTTACATGGCAGGAGTAAAGAAAGGGTGGGGAGTGATGTGGAGAGATAGGCAGGGGTCGAGGATGGGGGGAAGAGGAGTTGGGGCTGTTTCCCAAACCTTTTCACTACAACTCACTGAAAGAAACACATGTGCACATACACAAACATGCAGTCGATCATTTCCTGTAGAAATACCTGTCTTTATTACACATTCAGTCTTCTCTAGGATCTTTCCTTTTCACTCTTCTGTTCCATTTCGTATCATGAAAATGCTGATCATGATGCAGTAGATTGATTTCGTGACCTACTAATAGATGTCTGTGTACATCTATTTTGGGGTGTACTCTGAGATGAGATGTGCTGGAAGATTTTGAACAGAGGAGTAGCATGACCCAATCGATGATTAATTTTTCATTTACATTTTATTTTTTTAACTTTATAATGGAAAATTGTAAACAGATAGCACAGAGATAATGCAATAATATATCACCTGTATACCTTCATTCAGCTTCAACAATTATCGACATTTTGCCAACTTCCTTCACTATTTCTGTCCACTGTTTTTTTTGCTGAAGTATTTTAAAGAAAATCTCAGATGTCTTATCATTTTGCCCTTATATTCCTCCAAATGTATTTCTAACAAATGACAATAATACCCTTTTGATGCCCAGTAAAAATAACAGCAATTGCTTAATACCTGCTATTACTTAGTTGATGATCAATTTTTCTTGATTTGCTCAAAATGTGTTTTTACAGTTGGTTGCTTTGAATCAGGTGATAAAGAAGGTTCATATACTGCATTTGGTTGGGATTTCTCTTAGGTTTCTTTCCTCCCTCGCCTTGCTTCCTTCTTTTTTCTTCCCTTCTTTCTCTGATACTGAGGCTTATGCTATGTAAAATTAAAATGAACAATTCATGCAGGGCTCAGTGGCTCATGCCTGTAATCCCAATACTTTGGGAAGCTGAGGCTAGAGGATCCCATGAGTTCGAGACCAGTCTGGGCAATATAGTGAGACCTCTTCTCTACCAAAAATTTAAAAATGACCAGAATGTGGTGGTGCATGCCTAGTCCCAGCTACTCAGGAGGCTGAGGTGGGAGGGAGGATCGCTTGAGTCCAGGACTTCATGGTTGCCAAGCTGTGAGCTATGAGCCACAGCACTCCAGTCTGGGAAACAGAATGAGACTCTATCTTGAAAAAGAAAAAAAAAATTGATGGATATTGGCAATTGATACACCCCATGCAGCAACCACCCAAATCAATATATAGAACACTCATGATCTCAGAAGTTTTTCTCATGCCTTTTGCCAATCAATCCATACCCCTCTCACCCAAAGGGAACTGTTTTCTTCCCTTCTATTTACCATACATTTGCTTTGCCTGTTCTTGAAGGTGGCAAAAATGGAATCATACTATGTTTTATGTCTGGACTCATTTGTTCAAATAATGTCCATGAGATTTGCCCTGTTGTCGTGTGTCCGTAATTCATTTTTTAAATCACTGAGTTATATTTCACTCTATGAATGTACTGCAATTTGATCAACTACTCTCCTGTTGATGGACATCTGCTTCATTTTCAGTTTGAGGCTACTAAAAATAAGGCTGCTTGAAAAATGAGGCCACTGGGAACATTCCTGTACCAGTCTTTTGTGAGTTTATTTTCTCATATTTCTTGGGTTAAACTTTGTTGTTGTTTTTCAAAACTGTTTGGCTCTTCTGGGCCTTTACTGTTTTCATATAAGTCTTAGAAACAGCTTGCCAATTTCTATTAAGAATTCTGTTGCGATTTTGATTGGAATTGTATTGAATGTATTGATTGATTTGGGGAGAATGCCCATCTTAAAAATGTTGACTCTTCTAATCCGTAAGGGGGGTATTCTCTCTTCATTTCATTAAGTCTTCTTTAATTTTTCTCAGCAGTGGTTTGAGTTTTCAGTGTAGAAGTCTTATATGTGTTTGGAAAAATTTATTCCTAAGTATTTTATTTTTTTCCGTGTTATTTTAAATGATACTGCCTTTCAATTTTATTCTCCAATTGCATGTGTTAATATATAAGAATACAATTGAGTTTTGTACATTTGACCTCGTATCCTAAAATCTTGCTAAATTTTCATATTAATTCTAGGAATTATTATATAAACTCATTAGATTTTTCTACATTTACAATCACATCTGTGAATAAAACAGCTTTCTTCTTGCTTTCCAATTTTTTTTTTTCATGATGGAGTCTTGCTCTGTCCCCAGGCTAGAGGGCAATGGTGTGATCTCAGCTCACTGCAACCTCTGCCTCCCGAGTACATGCAATTCCCCTGCCTCAGTCTCTTGAGTAGCTGAGATTACAGGTGCCCACCACCATGCCTGACTAATTTTTGTATTTTTTAGTAGAGATGGGGGTTTCACCATGTTGGGCAAGCTGGACTCGAACTCCTGACCTCAGGTGATCCACCCTCCTTGGCCTCCCAAAATACTGGGATTATAGGCATGAGCCACTGTGCCCAGCCTTCTTTCCAATTTTTATGGAATTCATTTCTTTTTCTTGTCTTGTTGCAGTGGTCAGGCTTCAAGTGCAAGGCTGAATACAGAGGTGAGAATAGGAATCCTATCTTTTTTCTAATATCATAATAAAAGCATAATAATATGTTACAATTAAATATGATTTAGCTTCAGGTTTTTCATAGATGCCCTTTATTAAATTGAAGAAATTTGCTGTTTTTGATTAAAATACTGAGTTTTTTAAAAATTGAGAATGGGAGTTTTATTTTGTCAAATGCTTTCCCAAATGTTTTTTCCTTCATTTTTCTGTTATGTAACCAATTATATTAGTTGATTGTTAAATGCTA
This sequence comes from Saimiri boliviensis, assembly GCF_048565385.1. NCBI lineage: Eukaryota > Metazoa > Chordata > Mammalia > Primates > Cebidae > Saimiri > Saimiri boliviensis. The sequence continues at coordinate 63,341,218 of NC_133465.1, read as the reverse complement.
AATCAACCTTGCATTCAGGGAGCAAACCCACTTGGTA